>NC_090377.1:1392597-1749467 GCF_036365525.1 Heterodontus francisci
CTCTCCCTGTTATCCCCACTCTCCCCCGTTATCCCCACTCTACCCGTTATCCCCGCTCTCCCTGTTATCCCCACTCTACCCCGTTATCCCCACTCTACCCGTTATCCCCACTCTACCCGTTATCCCCACTCTCCCTGTTATCCCCACTCTCCCCCGTTATCCCCACTCTCCCCCGTTATCCCCACTCTACCCGTTATCCCCACTCTCCCTGTTATTCCCACTATGCCCTGTTATCCATACTGTCTGTTATTCCCACTTTCCCCTGTTATTCCCACTCATCCCGTTATCACCATTAAAACAAAGAACAAAGAACAAAGATAATTGCAGCACAGGAACAGGCCCTTCGGCCCTCCAAGCCTGCGCCGATCCAGATCCTCTCTCTAAACATGTCGCCTATTTTCTAAGGTTCTGTATCTCTTTTCTTCCTGCCCATTCATGTATCTGTCTAGATACATCTTAAAAGACTCCATCGTGCCCGCATCTACCACCTCCGCTGGCAATGCGTTCCAGGTGCCCACCACCCTCTGCGTAAAGAACTTTCCACGCATATCCCCCCTAAACTTTTCCCCTTTCACTTTGAACTCGTGTCCTCTAGTAATTGAAACCCCCACTCTGGGAAAAAGCCTCTTGCTATCCACCCTATCTATACCTCTCATGATTTTGTGCACCTCAATCAGGTCCCCCCTCAACCTCCGTCTTTCTAATGAAAATAATCCTAATCTGCTCAACCTCTCTTCATAGCTAGCGCCCTCCATACCAGGCAACATCCTGGTGAACCTCCTCTGCACCCTCTCCAAAGCATCCACATCCTTTTGATAATGTGGCGACCAGAACTGTACGCAGTATTCCAAATGTGGCCGAACCAAAGTCCTATACAACTGTAACATGACCTGCCAACTCTTGTACTCAATGCCCCGTCCGATGAAGGAAAGCATGCCGTATGCCTTCTTGACCACTCTATTTACCTGCGTTGCCACCTTCAGGGAACAGTGGACCTGAACACCCAAATCTCTCTGGACATCAATTTTCCCCAGGACTTTTCCATTTACTGTATAGTTCACTCTTGAATTGGATCTTCCAAAATGCATCACCTCGCATTTGCCCTGATTGAACTCCATCTGCCATTTCTCTGCCCAACTCTCCAATCTATCTATATTCTGCTGTATTCTCTGACAGTCCCCTTCACTATCTGCTACTCCACCAATCTTAGTGTCGTCTGCAAATTTGCTAATCAGTCCACCTATACTTTCCTCCAAATCATTAATGTATATCACAAACAACAGTGGTCCCAGCACGGATCCCTGTGGAACACCACTGGTCACACGTCTCCATTTTGAGAAACTCCCTTCTACTGCTACTCTCTGTCTCCTGTTGCCCAGCCAGTTCTTTATCCATCTAGCTAGTACACCTTGGACCCCAAGCGCCTTCACTTTCTCCATCAGCCTGCCATGGGGAACCTTATCAAACGCCTTACTGAAGTCCATGTATATGACATCGACAGCCCTTCCCTCATCAATCAACTTTGTCACTTCCTCAAAGAATTCTATTAAGTTGGTAAGACATGACCTTCCCTGCACAAAACCATGTTGCCTATCACTGATGAGCCCATTTTCTTCCAAATGGGAATAGATCCTATCCCTCAGTATCTTCTCCAGCAGCTTCCCTACCACTGACATCAGGCTCACCGGTCTATAATTACCTGGATTATCCCTGCTACCCTTCTTAAACAAGGGGACAACATTAGCAATTCTCCAGTCCTCCGGGACCTCACCCGTGTTTAAGGATGCTGCAAAGATATCTGTTAAGGCCCCAGCTATTTCCTCTCTCGCTTCCCTCAGTAACCTGGGATAGATCCCATCCGGACCTGGGGACTTGTCCACCTTAATGCCCTTTAGAATACCCAACACTTCCTCCCTCCTTATGCCGACTTGACCTAGAGTAATCAAACATCTGTTCCTAACCTCAACATCCGTCATGTCCCTCTCCTCGGTGAATACCGATGCAAAGTACTCGTTTAGAATCTCACCCATTTTCTCTGAGTCCAAGCATAACATTCCTCCTTTGTCCTTTAGTGGGCCAATCCTTTCTCTAGTTACCCTCTTTCTCCTTATATATGAATAAAAGGCTTTGGGATTTTCCTTAACCCTGTTTGCTAAAGATATTTCATGACCCCTTTTAGCCCTCTTAATTCCTCGTTTCAGATTGGTCCTACATTCCCGATATTCTTTCAAAGCTTCGTCTTTCATCAGCCGCCTAGACCTTATGTATGCTTCCTTTTTCCTCTTAGCTAGTCTCACAATTTCACCTGTCATCCATGGTTCCCTAATCTTGCCATTTCTATCCCTCATTTTCACAGGAACATGTCTCTCCTGCACGCTAATCAACCTCTCTTTAAAAGCCTCCCACATATCACATGTGGATTTACCTTCAAACAGCTGCTCCCAATCTACATTTCCCAGCTCCTGCCGAATTTTGGTGTAGTTGGCCTTCCCCCAATTTAGCACTCTCCCTTTTGGACCACTCTCGTCTTTGTCCATGAGTATTTTAAAGCTTACGGAATTGTGATCACTATTCCCAAAGTAGTCCCCTACTGAAACTTCAACCACCTGGCCGGGCTCATTCCCCAACACCAGGTCCAGTATGGCCCCTTCCCGAGTTGGACTATTTACATACTGCTCTAGAAAACCCTCCTGGATGCTCCTTACAAATTCTGCTCCATCTAGACCTCTAACACTAAGTGAATCCCAGTCAATGTTGGGAAAATTAAAATCTCCTATCACCACCACCCTGTTGCTCCTACATCTTTCCATAATCTGTTTACATATTTGTACCTCTATCTCACGCTCGCTGTTGGGAGGCCTGTAGTACAGCCCCAACATTGTTACCGCACCCTTCCTATTTCTGAGTTCTGTCCATATTGCCTCACTGCTCGAGTCCTCCATAGTGCCCTCCTTCAGCACAGCTGTGATATCCTCTTTGACCAGTAATGCAACTCCTCCACCCCTTTTACCTCCCTCTCTATCCCGCCTGAAGCATCGATATCCTGGGATATTTAGTTGCCAATCATGCCCTTCCCTCAACCAAGGCTCAGTAATAGCAATAACATCATACTCCCAGGTACTAATCCAAGCCCTAAGTTCATCTGCCTTACCTACTACACTTCTTGCATTAAAACAAATGCACCTCAGACCACCAGTCCCTTTATATTCATCATCTGCTCCCTGCCTGCTCTTCCCCTTAGTCACACTGACTTCATTATCTAGTTCCTTACAGGCTTTTGTTACTACCTCCTTACTGTCAACTGACCTCAATTGGTTCCCATCCCCCTGCCACATTAGTTTAAACCCTCCCCAACAGCGTTAGCAAAAGCACCTCCAAGGACATTGGTTCCAGTCCGGCCCAGGTGTAGACCGTCCAATTTGTAATAGTCCCACCTCCCCCAGAACCGGTCCCAATGTCCCAAAAATCTGAACCCCTCCTTCCTGCACCATCTCTCAAGCCACCCATTCATCCTGACTATTCTTTCATTTTTACTCTGACTATCACGTGGCACTGGTAGTAATCCTGAGATTACTACCTCTGAGGTCCTACTTTTTAACTTGGCTCCTAACTCCCTAAACTCTGCTTGTAGGACCTCATCCCGTTTTTTACCTATATCATTAGTGCCTATGTGCACAATGACAACTGGCTGTTCACCCTCCCCCTTCAGAATGTTCTGCAGCCGATCTGAGACATCCCTGACCCGTGCACCTGGGAGGCAACATACCATTCGGGAGCCTCGTTTTCGACCACAGAACCGCCTATCTACTCCCCTTACAATCGAATCCCCTACGACTATAGCCCTTCCACTCTTTTTCCCGCCCTTCGGAACAGCAGAGCCAGCCACGGTGCCATGGACCTGGCTACTGCTGCCTTCCCCTGGTGAGCCATCTCCCTCAACAGTATCCAAAACGGTATACTTGTTTTGGAGGGAGATGACCGCAGGGGACTCCTGCGCTGCCTTCCTGCTCTTTCTCTGCCTTTTGGTCACCCATTCCCTTTCTCCCTCAGCAATCCTAATCTGCGGTGTGACCAATTCACTAAACGTGCTATCCACGACCTCCTCAGCATCGCGCATGCTCCAAAGTGAGTCCATCCGCAGCTCGAGAGCCGTCATGCGGTCTAACAAGAGCTGCAGCTGGACACACTTCCTGCACGTGAAGGAGCCAGGGTCATCAGCCATGTCCCTGAGCTCCCACATTGAGCAAGAGGAGCATGATACGGGTCTGAGATCTCCTGCCATTTTTAATCTTAAGTTTAAACTTAGTTAAATGAAAAAGGAACGAAAAGTTTTTACCAATCACAATAAAACCAGAGAAATCGAAAAAGCCTTACCTTATAAACACCCCACCGAGTCCTTTTTTTTGGTTAGAGGAGGAGGGCGGGTGGGAGACACTACAAGTGTGGTGTCTCGGGTTCAGAAACCGCCCAAATATATAGTGTTTTACTTACCCAGCAGCCCCCTGGCCTCCGCCGAAAAACAAAAGGAAATTAAATTTACTTTCAAACTGACCTTCCCAGCTGCTCACTCGCTCACACGCTGCTCCCGAAAAAGCTGCTGCTTTTTCCCCACTCTCCCCCATTGTCCACACTCTTCCCTGTTATCCCCACTCTCCCCCGTTATCCCCACTCTCCCCCGTTATCCCCACTCTTCCCTGTTATCCCCACTCTTCCCCGTTATCCCCACTCTACCCGTTATCCCCACTCTACCCGTTATCCCCACTCTCCCTGTTATTCCCACTGTGCCCTGTTATCCATACTGTCTGTAATTCCCACTTTCCCCTGTTATTCCCACTCATACCGTTATCACCATTCTCCCTCATTATCCCCACTCTCCCCCATTGTCCACACTCTTCCCTGTTATCCCCACTCTCCCCCGTTATCCCCGCTCTCCCTGTTATTCCCACTATGCCCTGTTATCCATACTGTCTGTTATTCCCACTTTCCCCTGTTATTCCCACTCATCCCGTTATCACCATTCTCCCTCATTATCCCCACTCTCCCCCATTGTCCCCACTCTTCCCTGTTATCCCCACTCTCCCCCGTTATCCCCACTCTCCCCCGTTATCCCCACTCTCCCCCGTTATCCCCACTCTCCCCGTTATCCCCACTCTTCCCTGTTATCCCCACTCTACCCATTATCCCCACTCTACCCGTTATCCCCACTCTACCAGTTATCCCCACTCTCCGTTATTCCCACTATGCCCTGTTATCCATACTGTCTGTTATTCCCACTTTCCCCTGTTATTCCCACTCATCCCGTTATCACCATTCTCCCTCATTATCCCCACTCTCCCCCATTGTCCCCACTCTCCCCCGTTATCCCCACTCTCCCCGTTATCCCCACTCTCCCCGTTATCCCCACTCTCCCCGTTATCCCCACTCTTCCCTGTTATCCCCACTCTTCCCTGTTATCCCCACTCTTCCCTGTTATCCCCACTCTACCCGTTATCCCCACTCTACCCGTTATCCCCACTCTCCCTGTTATTCCCACTATGCCCTGTTATCCATACTGTCTGTTATTCCCACTTTCCCCTGTTATTCCCACTCATCCCGTTATCACCATTCTCCCTGTTATTTCCTCTCTCCCCCAATATTCCTGCCCTCCCCATTATCCCGACTCTTCCCATCATTCCCACCTTCTCAATTCCCAGTGGGAATCCCCAGATTCTCTGTGATGAAGAAATTTCGTCTCTAGAAAGATTTACAAATCCATGAAATCAGGGGTCTGGTCCGTGTGTCCTGAACAAGACGATATAGTCTGAAATTCTGCAAATCCCATCACAGCCCCTGAAGCCCAAATCACTGCATCTACTCCCTCACAGCATACCCCTCACTCTGGGAACATTACTCCCTCCACTGCCTGTGCCAGGGTGCCAGGGCGCTGTATCTCATTCACTCTCACTCCATGCTGCACTGTCAGAGGGGCAGTACTGAGGGAGTGCTGCACTGTCAAGAGGGCCAGTACTGAGGGAGTGCTGCACTGTCAGAGGGGCAGTACTGAGGGAGTGCTGCACTGTCAGAGGGTCAGTACTGAGGGAGTGCTGCACAGTCGGAGGGTCAGTACTGAGGGAGTGCTGCACTGTCGGAGGGTCAGTACTGAGGGAGTGCTGCACTGTCGGAGGGTCAGTACTGAGGGAGTGCTGCACAGTCGGAGGGTCAGGACTGAGGGAGTGCTGCACTGTCGGAGGGTCAGTACTGAGGGAGTGCTGCACAGTCGGAGGGTCAGTACTGAGGGAGTGCTGCACTATCAGAGGGTCAGTACTGAGGGAGTGCTGCACTATGAGAGGGTCAGTACTGAGGGAGTGCTGCACTGTCAGAGGGTCAGTACTGAGGGAGTGCTGCACTGTCAGAGGGTCAGTACTGAGGGAGTGCTGCACTGTCAGAGAGTCAGTACTGAGGGAGTGCTGCACTGTCAAGAGGGCCAGTACTGAGGGAGTGCTGCACTGTCAGAGGGGCAGTACTGAGGGAGTGCTGCACTGTCAGAGGGTCAGTACTGAGGGAGTGCTGCACTGTCGGAGGGTCAGTACTGAGGGAGTGCTGCACTGTCGGAGGGTCAGTACTGAGGGAGTGCTGCACTGTCGGAGGGTCAGTACTGAGGGAGTGCTGCACAGTCGGAGGGTCAGGACTGAGGGAGTGCTGCACTGTCGGAGGGTCAGTACTGAGGGAGTGCTGCACAGTCGGAGGGTCAGTACTGAGGGAGTGCTGCACTATCAGAGGGTCAGTACTGAGGGAGTGCTGCACTATGAGAGGGTCAGTACTGAGGGAGTGCTGCACTGTCAGAGGGTCAGTACTGAGGGAGTGCTGCACTGTCAGAGGGTCAGTACTGAGGGAGTGCTGCACTGTCAGAGAGTCAGTACTGAGGGAGTGCTGCACTGTCAGAGGGTCAGTACTGAGGGAGTGCTGCACTGTCAGAGGGTCAGTACTGAGGGAGTGCTGCACTGTCAGAGGGTCAGTACTGAGGGAGTGCTGCACTGTCAGAGGGTCAGTACTGAGGGAGTGCTGCACTATCAGAGGGTCAGTACTGAGGGAGTGCTGCACTATGAGAGGGTCAGTACTGAGGGAGTGCTGCACTGTCAGAGGGTCAGTACTGAGGGAGTGCTGCACTGTCAGAGGGTCAGTACTGAGGGAGTGCTGCACTGTCAGAGGGTCAGTACTGAGGGAGTGCTGCACTGTCGGAGGGTCAGTATAGAATCATCGAAAGTGTACGGCACAGAAAGTCCCAATTGGCCCATCCTATCTGTGCCAACTGAAAAAAAAGCCACCCAGTCTAATCCCACCTTCCAGTATTTGGTCCGTAGCCCTGCAGATTACGGCACTTGAGGTGCATATCCAGATTCTTTTTGAATGAGTTGAGGGTCTTTGCCTCAACTAATCTTTCAGGCAGTGAGATCCAGACCATCACCACCCTCTGGGTGAAAAAGTTTTTCCTCATCTCTCCTCTAATTTTTCTACCAATCACTTTAAATCTATTCCCTCTCGTCACTGACCTCTCTGTTAAGGTGACTAGGCCCTTCACCTCCACTCTATCCAGGCTCTTCAAAATTTTGTACATTTCAATCAGATCTCTCCTCAGGCCTTCTCTGTTCCAAGGAGAACAACCCCAGCCTATCCAATCTTTCCTCATAGCTGCATTTTTCTAGTCCTGGCAACATCCTCATAAATCTTCCATACTCATCACGGGTGGCTCAGCTGCACAGGGGGATACAGGGAAGACTGGAAGAGCCATTGTGATAGGTGATTCAATAGTCGGGGAACAGACAGGCCTTTCTGTGGCCGCAGACATGAATCCAGGATGGTGTGTTGCCTCCCTGGTGCCAGGGTCAAGGATGTCACTGAGCTGCTGCAGAGCATCCTGAAGGGGGAGGGTGAACAGCCTGCAGTCGTGGTCCACATCAGAACCAATGACATAAGTAGAAAGAGGGATGTGGTCCTGTAGTCAGAATTGAGGGAGCTAGGTAAGAAATTAGCAAGCAGGACCTCAAAAGTAGTAATCTCTGGATTACTCCCTGTGCCACGTGCAAGTGAGTATCGCTGTTGCCCGCTCACTGAGTGAATTCTCCCTCTCTCTCTCCCAGTCTCTTTATGCTCAGCTCTGCTCTAGCTGATTCTTGCTCTCTTTTATGGGCCCTACTCTCTCCTTAGTTATCCTCTCACTCTTAATATATTGATAAAAGACCTTTGGCTTCACCTTGATTTTGCTTGCCAATACTCTTTCATGCCCTCTCTTTGCTTTGCTAATTTTCTTTTTGATTTCACCCCTCCACTTTCTATACTCCTCTCAGCTTTCTGTAGTATTGAGTTCTCGGTGTCGGACATAAACTTTCCTTTTCTGCCTTATCTTACCCTGTAGGGTCCTTGACATCCATGGGGCTCTAGATTTGGCCACCTCACCCTTTTTCTTTGTGGGAACATGTTTACCCTGAACCCCTTGAATCTCCCCTTTGAATGCCTCCCACTGTTCTCACACTGATTTACCTTCAAGTAACTGTTTCCAGTCCATTTTCACAAAATCACTCCTCAGTTTAGTAAAACTGGCCTTGCCCCAATTGAGAACTCTACAAAGCAAAGAACAAAGAAAATTACAGCACAGGAACAGGCCCTTCGGCCCTCCAAGCCTGCGCCGATCCAGATCCTCTATCTAAACATGTCGCCTATTTTCTAAGGGTCTGTATCTCTTTGCTTCCTGCCCATTCATGTATCTGTCTAGATACATCTTAAAAGATGCTATCGTGCCCACGTCTACCACCTCCGCTGGCAACGCGTTCCAGGCACCCACCACCCTCTGCGGAAAGAACTTTCCACGCATATCCCCCCTAAACTTTTCCCCTCTCACTTTGAACTCCTGAACCCTAGTAATTGAAACCCCCACTCTGGGAAAAAGCTTCTTGCTATCCACCCTGTCTATACCTCTCATGATTTTGTACACCTCAATCAGGTCCCCCCTCAACCTCCGTCTTTCTAATGAAAATAATCCTAATCTACTCAACCTCTCTTCATAGCTAGCGCCCTCCATACCAGGCAACATCCTGGTGAACCTCCTCTGCACCCTCTCCAAAGCATCCACATCCTTTTGGTAATGTGGCGACCAGAACTGCACGCAGTATTCCAAATGTGGCCGAACCAAAGTCTGATACAACTGTAACATGACCTGCCAACTCTTGTACTCAATACCCCGTCCGATGAAGGAAAGCATGCCGTATGCCTTCTTGACCACTCTATTGACCTGCGTTGCCACCTTCAGGGAACAGTGGACCTGAACACCCAAATCTCTCTGGACATCAATTTTCCCCAGGACTTTTCCATTTACTGTATAGTTCACTCTTGAATTGGATCTTCCAAAATGCATCACCTCGCATTTGCTCGGATTGAATTCCATCTGCCATTTCTCTGCCCCGCTCTCCAATCTATCTATATTCTGCTGTATTCTCTGACAGTCCCCTTCACTATCTGCTACTCCACCAATCTTAGTGTCGTCTGCAAACTTGCTAATCAGACCACCTATACTTTCCTCCAAATCATTTATGTATATCACAAACAACAGTGGTCCCAGCACGGATCCCTGTGGAACACCACTGGTCACACGTCTCCATTTTGAGAAACTCCCTTCCACTGCTACTCTCTGTCTCCTGTTGCCCAGCCAGTTCTTTATCCATCTAGCTAGTACACCCTGGACCCCATGCGACTTCACTTTCTCCATCAGCCTACCATGGGGAACCTTATCAAACGCCTTACTGAAGTCCATGTATATGACATCTACAGCCCTTCCCTCATCAATCAACTTTGTCACTTCCTCAAAGAATTCTATTAAGTTGGTAAGACATGACCTTCCCTGCACAAAACCATGTTGCCTATCACTGATAAGCCCATTTTCTTCCAAATGGGAATAGATCCTATCCCTCAGTATCTTCTCCAGCAGCTTCCCTACCACTGACGTCAGGCTCACCGGTCTATAATTACCTGGATTTTCCCTGCTACCCTTCTTAAACAAGGGGACAACATTAGCAATTCTCCAGTCCTCCGGGACCTCACCTGTGTTTAAGGATGCTGCAAAGATATCTGTTAAGGCCCCAGCTATTTCCTCTCTCGCTTCCCTCAGTAACCTGGGATAGATCCCATCCGGACCTGGGGACCTGTCCACCTTAATGCCTTTTAGAATACCCAACACTTCCTCCCTCCTTATGCCGACTTGACCTGAGTAATCAAACATCTGTTCCTAACCTCAACATCCGTCATGTCCCTCTCCTCGGTGAATACCGATGCAAAGTACTTGTTTAGAATCTCACCCATTTTCTCTGACTCCACGCATAATTTTCCTCCTTTGTCCTTGAGTGGGCCAATCCTTTCTCTAGTTACCCTCTTGCTCCTTATATATGAATAAAAGGCTTTGGGATTTTCCTTAACCCTGTTTGCTAAAGATATTTCATGACCCCTTTTAGCCCTCTTAATTCCTCGTTTCAGATTGGTCCTACATTCCCGATATTCTTTCAAAGCTTCGTCTTTCATCAGCCGCCTAGACCTTATGTATGCTTCCTTTTTCCTCTTAGCTAGTCTCACAATTTCACCTGTCATCCATGGTTCCCTAATCTTGCCATTTCTATCCCTCATTTTCACAGGAACATGTCTCTCCTGCACGCTAATCAACCTCTCTTTAAAAGCCTCCCACATATCACATGTGGATTTACCTTCAAACAGCTGATCCCAATCTACATTCCCCAGCTCCTGCCGAATTTTGGTATAGTTGGCTTTGCCCCAATTTAGCACTCTTCCTTTAGGACCACTCTCGTCTTTGTCCATGAGTATTTTAAAGCTTACGGAATTGTGATCACTATTCCCAAAGTAGTCCCCTACTGAAACTTCAACCACCTGGCCGGGCTCATTCCCCAACACCAGGTCCAGTATGGCCCCTTCCCGAGTTGGACTATTTACATACTGCTCTAGAAAACCCTCCTGGATGCTCCTTACAAATTCTGCTCCATCTAGACCTCTAACACTAAGTGAATCCCAGTCAATGTTGGGAAAGTTAAAATCTCCTATCACCACCACCCTGTTGCTCCTACATCTTTCCATAATCTGTTTACATATTTGTACCTCTATCTCACGCTCGCTGTTGGGAGGCCTGTAGTACAGCCCCAACATTGTTACCGCACCCTTCCTATTTCTGAGTTCTGCCCATATTGCCTCACTGCTCGAGTCCTCCATAGTGCCCTCCTTCAGCACAGCTGTGATATCCTCTTTGAACAGTAATGCAACTCCTCCACCCCTTTTACCTTTCTCTCTATCCCGCCTGAAGCATCGATATCCTGGGATATTTAGCTGCCAATCGTGCCCTTCCCTCAACCAAGTCTCAGTAATAGCAATAACATCATACTCCCAGGTACTAATCCAAGCCCTAAGTTCATCTGCCTTACCTACTACACTTCTTGCATTAAAACAAATGCACCTCAGACCACCAGTCCCTTTGCATACATCATCTGCTCCCTGCCTACTCTTTCCCTTAGTCACGCTGACTTCATTATCTAGTTCCTTATAGGCTTTAGTTATTACCTCCTTACTGTCCACTGACCTCCTCATTTGGTTCCCATCCCCCTGCCACATTAGTTTAAACCCTCCCCAACAGCGTTAGCAAAAGCACCCCCAAGGACATTGGTTCCAGTCCGGTCCAGGTGTAGACCGTCCAATTTGTAATAGTCCCACCTCCCCCAGAACCGGTCCCAATGTCCCAAAAATCTGAACCCCTCCCTCCTGCACCATCTCTCAAGCCACCCATTCATCCTGACTATTCTTTCATTTCTACTCTGACTAGCACGTGGCACTGGTAGCAATCCTGAGATTACTACCTCTGAGGTCCTACTTTTTAACTTGGCTCCTAACTCCCTAAATTCTGCTTGTAGGACCTCATCCTGTTTTTTACCTATATCATTGGTGCCTATGTGCACAATGACAACTGGCTGTTCACCCTCCCCCTTTAGAATGTTCTGCAGCCGATCTGAGACATCCCTGACCCGTGCACCTGGGAGGCAACATACCATTCGGGAGTCTCGTTTTCGACCACAGAACCGCCTATCTACTCCCCTTACAATCGAATCCCCTATGACTATAGCCCTTCCACTCTTTTTCCCGCCCTTCTGAACAGCAGAGCCAGCCACGGTGCCATGAACCTGGCTACTGTTTTGCATTTCTCAGAGATTTGCCTACGTATTTGCTCTTTTATCTCCCTCTGACTGTTTGAGGGTCTATAGTACACTCCCAGCAGTGTGGCTGTCCCTTTTTTATTCCTAAACTCAATCCATGTGGCCTCAATTGATGATCCTTCCAACATATCATCTCTCCTCACAGCTGTAATTGCTTCTCTAACCAAAAATGCCACCCCCACTGCCTTTTTATCACCCTCTCTATCTTGTCTGAAAACTTTGTAAACAGGAACGTTGAGCTGCCATTCCTGTCCCTCCTTAAGCCATGTTTCTGTAATAGTTATGACATCATACTGCCACGTGTCTATCTGTGCCTTCAGCTCATCTGCTTTATTTGCTATACTCCTTACATTGAAATAGATACCCGTGAGCACTGCCAAACTCTTTTTTTTCTATCCTTTGTTTCCTCTGCCTTCCAGACTGAATTATCTAACAGAGACTGGGATAATAGTAGTGTCAAGGGCAGTGAGGGGCAAGAGTTCCTAGAGTGTGTTCAGGAAAATTTTCTACAACAGTATGTTTCTTGTCCAGTGAGAAAGAAGGCACTGCTAGACCTGGTTCTTGGGAATGAGGTGGGCCAAGTGGATCAAGTATCAGTAGGAAATCATTTAGGGAACAGTGATCATTGTATCATAAGGTTTAGGCTGATTATGGAAAAGGACAAAGAGCAATCCAGAGTAAGAATAATTAACTGGGGGAAGGCCAACTTCAATGGGGTAAGAATGGAGCTGGGGCGAATAAATTGGAGTCAACGGTTGGCAGGAGAAACGGTAGCTGAATAACAGGCTACCTTCAAAGAAGAGGTCGTTCGGGCACAGTCAAGGTCTGTTCCCTCGAAGGGGAAAAGTAGGGCAAACAAATCCAGAGCTCCCTGGATGACAAAAGAGGTAGAGATTAAGATAAAGAAGAAAAAGTGTGTGTATGACAGATGCCAGGTAGAAAATACTATTGAGAACCAGGCTGAATATAGAAGGTCCAGAGGGAAAGTGAGCAAGCAAATAAGAGAAGCAAAGAGAGAGTGTGAAAAGAGACTGGCAGTTATCATAAAAGAGAATCCCAAAGTTTTGTATAGACATATAAATAGTAAAAGGGTGATGATAAAAGGAGGAGTGGGGCTGATTAGGGACCAGAAAGGGGATTTACACATGGAGGCAGAGGGTATAACTGAGGTATTAAATGAATACTTTGCATCTGTCGTTACCAAGGAAGAAGATGCAACCCAGGCCACAGTGAAAGAGGAAGTAATTGATACATTAGAAGAATTTAAAATTGATAAGGAGGAGATTTAAGATAGGCTGTCTATACTTAAAGTATAGCACCAGGATCAGTCGAGATGCATCAAAGGATGCTGAAGGAAGTGAGAGTGGAAATTGCAGAGGCACTGGCCAGAATTTCAAAATAGATCGGTTGGAGACTTGGGCGGAGAAATGGCAGATGGAGTTTAAACCGGACAAATGTAAGGTAATGCATTTTGGAAGGTCTAATGCAGGTGGGAAGTATACAGTAAATGGCAGAACCCTTAGGAGTATTGACAGGCAGAGAGATCTGGGCGTACAGGCCCACAGGTCACTGAAAGTGGCAATGCAGGTGGATAAGGTAGTCAAGAAGGCATATGGCATGCTTGCCTTCATCGGTCGGGGCATAGAGTATAAAAATTGGCAAGTCATGTTGCAGCTGTACAGAACTTTAGTTAGGCCACACTTGGAATACTGCGTGCAATTCTGGTCGCCACACTACCAGAAGGACGTGGAGGCTTTGGAGAGGGTACAGAGGAGGTTTACCAGGATGTTGCCTGGTCTGGAGGGCATTAGCTATGAGGAGAGGTTGGAAAAACTCGGATTGTTTTCACTTGAACGACGGAGATGGAGGGGCGACATGATAGAGGTTTACAAAGTTATGAGCGGCATGGACAGAGTGGATAGTCAGAAGCTTTTTCCCAGGGTGGAAGAGTCAGTTACTAGGGGACATAGGTTTAAGGTGTGAGGGGCAAAGTTTAGAGGGGATGTGCGAGGCAAGTTTTTTACACAGAGGGTGGTGAGTGCCTGGAACTTGCTGCCGGAGGAGGTGGTGGAAGCAGATATGATAGCGACGTTTAAGAGACATCTTGACAAATATATGAATAGGAAGGGAATAGAGGGATATGGGCCCTGGAGGTGCAGAAGGTGTTAGTTTAGGCAGGCATCAAGATCGGCGCAGGCTTGGAGGGCCGAATGGCCTGTTCCTGTGCTGTACTGTTCTTTGTTCGTTGTCCTAAAACGTGGTGGTGGTGCCAGTGGACTGGAGAATTGCAAATGTTACACCCTTGCTCAAAAAAGGGTGTAAAGATAAGCCCAGCAACTACAGGCCAGTCAGTTTAATTTTGGTAGTGGGGAAAATTCTAAAAAGAATAATTCGGGAGAAAATTAATCGTCATGGACAAATGCGGGTTTATTAAAGAAAGCCAGCATGGATTTCTTGAGGGAAAATCATGTTTAACTAACTTGCTGGAGTTTTTTGAAGAGGTAAAAGAGATAGTTGATGAGGGCAATGCTGTTGATGCGGTGAACATGTACTTCCAGACGATGTTTGATGCAGTGCCACACAGAGATTTGTGAGCAAAGTAGCGACGGGAGCAGCATGGATACGGGATTGGCTGAGTGCAGCACTGTCAGAGGGTCAGTACTGAGGGAGTGCAGCACTGTCAGAGGGTCAGTACTGAGGGAGTGCTGCACTGTTGGAGGGGCAGTAGTGAGGAAGCGCTGCACTGTCGGAGGGTCAGTACTGAGGGAGTGCTGCACTGTCGGAGGGTCAGTACTGAGGGAGTGCTGCACTGTCGGAGGGTCAGTACTGAGGGAGTGCTGCACTGTCAGAGGGTCAGTACTGAGGGAGTGCTGCACTGTCAGAGGGTCAGTACTGAGGAAGTGCTGCACTGTCAGAGGGTCAGCACTGAGGGAGTGCTGCACTGTCGGAGGGTCAGTACTGAGGAAGTGCTGCACTGTCAGAGGGTCAGGACTGAGGGAGTGCTGCACTGTCAGAGGGTCAGTACTGAGGAAGTGCTGCACTGTCGGAGGGTCAGTACTGAGGGAGTGCTGCACTGTCAGAGGGTCAGGACTGAGGGAGTGCTGCACTGTCAGAGGGTCAGCACTGAGGGAGTGCTGCACTGTCAGAGGGTCAGTACTGAGGGAGTGCTGCACTGTCAGAGGGTCAGTACTGAGGGAGTGCTGCACTGTCAGAGGGTCAGTACTGAGGGAGTGCTGCACTGTCAGAGGGTCAGTACTGAGGGATTGCTCCACTGTTGGAGGGTCAGTACTGAGGGAGTGCTGCACTGTCAGAGGGTCAGTACTGAGGGAGTGCTGCACTGTTGGAGGGTCAGTACTGAGGGATTGCTCCACTGTTGGAGGGTCAGTGCTGAGGGAGTGCTCCACTGTCAGAGGGTCAGTACTGAGGGAGTGCAGCACTGTCGGAGGGTCAGTACTGAGGGAGTGCTGCACTGTCGGAGGGTCAGTACTGAGGCAGTGCTGCACTGTCGGAGGGTCAGTACTGAGGGAGCGCTGCACTGTCGGAGGGTCAGCACTGAGGGAGTGCTGCACTGTCGGAGGGTCAGTACTGAGGGAGTGCTGCACTGTCAGAGGGTCAGTACTGAGGGAGTGCTGCACTGTCAGAGGGTCAGTACTGAGGGAGTGCTGCACTGTCGGAGCGTCAGTACTGAGGGAGCGCTGCACTGTCGGAGGGTCAGCACTGAGGGAGTGCTGCACTGTCGGAGGGTCAGTACTGAGGGAGTGCTGCACTGTCGGAGGGTCAGTACTGAGGGAGTGCTGCACTGTCGGAGGGTCAGTACTGAGGGAGTGCTGCACTGTCAGAGGTGCCGACATTAAACTGAGGCCCTGCCTGTCCTTGAGTGGATTTAAAAGATCCCAGAGTCACTGTTGGGAGAAGATCAGGGGAGTAACTCTTCCAGTTACCTGGACAATATTTATCCCACAATCACCATCACTAAAACAGATCATCAGGTCATTATCACATTGCTGTTTGTGGGATCTTGCTGTGCACAAATTGGCTGCTGTGTTTCCTACATTACAACACTGACTACGCTTCAAAAATGTGCTTCATTGGCTGTGAAGTGCTTTGGTCCTGAAAGGCGCTATGTCAATACAATTTGGTGTCACTCCCTATCCCCTGTCAGTTGAGTGAGAGGGGCTGAGATGTGAAGTGTAATAGGTGTTGAGGCTGATGTTCGCCATATTTGGGGTGTTAATGTGTTTATATTTTCCTCCCTCTTTCTTTCTCTCTCTCTTTCTCTGCGTCTAACTCTGTCTCTGTCTCTCTCTCCCTGTCTCTCTCTCGCTCTGTCTCTCTCTCTGTCTCTCTATCTCTCTCTCTCTCTGTCTCTCTATCTCTCTATCTCTCTCTCTGTCTATGTCTCTCTCTATCTCTCTCTATCTCTCTCTATGTGTATGTCTCTCTCTATCTCTCTCTATGTCTCTCTCTGTCTCTCTATCTCTCTCTATCTCTCTCTATCTCTCTATCTCTCTATCTCTGTCTCGCTCTGTCTCTCTCTATCTCTCTCTATGTCTATGTCTCTCTCTATCTCTCTCTCTGTCTCTCTCTGTCTCTCTATCTCTCTGTCTCTCTATCTCTCTCTCTGTCTATGTCTCTCTCTGTCTATGTCTCTCTCTATCTCTCTCTGTCTATGTCTCTCTCTATCTCTCTCGATCTCTCTCTGTCTCTCTCTATGTCTATGTCTCTCTCTATCTCTCTCTATCTCTCTGTCTCTCTCTTTGCCTATCTCCCGCCCCTTCTCTCTCTAGGTGCTATCTTATGAGCAGGCTACACTCTCCAGGGAGATCGCTGTCCCAATGCACCAGACCAGTATTGATGGGATGGACGACATGTCAAGTCTCGCAGATCTACACGAAGCTGCTATTCTCTACAACCTCTTCCTCCGATACAAGCAGGATAAGATCTATGTACGCCATTCTTTTCCTCCTTCCACGGTTTCCCCTTTCCCCTTATGTTGCTGAGTGTCCGTGTCGGGACGTGAGTGTTCAATACCATGAACAAGTGACGGTAACGCCTGGTCAGCCCACGCAAAGTGTATCATCAGTCACCAAAAGTTGCCCTTCCAGAGCATCAAGAGGCCATTCAGCCCATCAGTCCCACTCCATCTATACTCTGTGTATGAATATTGTATTTTAGTTTCTTCCTCAAACTACCATCATTCATTCCATGTCTCTGGCTTGATTGGACTCCATATGGAAGCAGTGAGCTGCATCACCACATCACCATTCCCAAAAATACTCACATCAACTGTCCATTTCAATGTAATCATTGTAGATTTTCCCAATTGCAGGATATTTGAACATTCCATTGCTCAACTCCCAAAGGCTAATCCTATATATTTTGCAGACTAACATTGGCTCAATCCTGACTGCAGTGAACCCCTACAAATGCATCGAGAGTCTGTACAGTGCCAGCACAATCAAGCTGTACAGCTCCCACCAGCTCGGAGAGCTCCCACCACATATCTTCGCAATTGCCAACGAGTGTTACCGCTGCCTGTGGAAACGACAGGACAGCCAGTGTGTACTCATCAGGTAAGTGAGTTCTACCAGCTCCCACTGTAGGAAGGTGAGGACCAGGTCAAGGAATCTCCAAGCCCTGCTACCCTATTCCCGTGCAAGTCTCAACAGAGGGTATTGATCAAACATGGTTACGAATAGGAGAAACAATCAGATCAAACACCTCCCACCTTCTCTCCATATCATCCAATCCTACCTACCCACCTTCTCCCCCCATTCCCACCTACCCACCTTCTCCCCATATCATCCAGTCCTACCCACCCACCTTCTCCCCTTATCCCCCCATTCCCACCTACCCACCTTCTCCCCATATCATCCAGTCCTACCCACCCACCTTCTCCCCCCATTCCCACCTACCCACCTTCTCCCCATATCATCCAGTCCTACCCACCCACCTTCTCCCCTTATCCCCCCATTCCTACCTACCCACCTTCTCCCCATATCATCCAATCCTACCTACCCACCTTCTCCCCATATCATCCAATCCTACCTACCCACCTTCTCCCCTTATCCCCCCATTCCCACCTACCAACCTTCACGCCATATCCCCCAATTCCACCTACCCACCTTGTCATATCCTCCAATTCCACCTACCCACCTTCTCATATCCCCCAATTCCACTTACCAACCATCTCCCCATATCTCCCTATTCCCACCCACCAAAGTTCTCCCCATATTCCTCAGTCACACCTATCCAGCTTTTCCCCATATCCCCCAATCCAACCACATCCAGTTACCTAGACACTTTGTTCCTGAAGACAGTCACAGCCCTTAGGATAGTCTCTTCTGATTTGGTCAGTGGTCAGGGACAGGAGGATGTGACTGCAAGTGAGGCAGGTAAGGGGATCAAGAAGGAAGAGATGGAGGTGCCTCAGCCTTTGCGATTGTCCATTAGGTTTGAGGTTCTTTCAGCTTGTATGGATGAGAGTGGGGGCTGCAGGGTGGATGAGCAAATTGACCATGGCACTTTGGTACAGGAAGCCATTCAAGTGGAGGGAGGAAAAGGGAATGTAATGGTAGCAGGGGCTAGTATAGTTAGGGGGAAAGTTCTGTCTGGCTGAGAGCTGTGTTTCCAGCCCAGTGCCAGGGTTCAGGACATCAGCTCAGGGCTGGAGGGGAACTTGCAGGGGGCGAGGGAGGATCCAAAGAACAAAAGAACAAAGAACAAAGATAATTACAGCACAGGAACAGGCCCTTCGGCCCTCCAAGCCTGCGCCGATCCAGATCCTCTCTCTAAACATGTCGCCTATTTTCTTAGGTTCTGTATCTCTTTTCTTCCTGCCCATTCATGTATCTGTCTAGATACATCTTAAAAGACTCCATCGTGCCCGCGTCTACCACCTCCGCTGGCAACGCGTTCCAGGTGCCCACCACCCTCTGCGTAAAGAACTTTCCACGCATATCCCCCCTAAACATTTCCCCTTTCACTTTGAACTCGTGTCCTCTAGTAATTGAAACCCCTACTCTGGGAAAAAGCCTCTTGCTGTCCACCCTGTCTATACCTCTCATGATTTTGTACACCTCTATCAGGTCCCCCCTCAACCTCCGTCTTTCTAATGAAAATAATCCTAATCTACTCAACCTCTCTTCATAGCTAGCGCCCTCCATACCAGGCACCATCCTGGTGAACCTCCTCTGCACCCTCTCCAAAGCATCCACATCCTTTTGATAATGTGGCGACCAGAACTGTACGCAGTATTCCAAATGTGGCCGAACCAAAGTCCTATACAACTGTAACATGACCTGCCAACTCTTGTACTCAATGCCCCGTCCGATGAAGGAAAGCATGCCGTATGCCTTCTTGACCACTCTATTTACCTGCGTTGCCACCTTCAGGGAACAGTGGACCTGAACACCCAAATCTCTCTGGACATCAATTTTCCCCAGGACTTTTCCAGTTGTCTTAGTTGTCTGGATTATTACCTGAGCCATGAACAAATTGGCATAGGGTAAATAATATTAGAGAGTTAAATGCGTGGCTCGAAAATTGGTGTGGGGTCAGTCCTGGGGAAAGTGAGAGCTGCACCATTGGGATGGTCTACACCTGAACCATGCTGGGACCAGTGTTCTGGCGAGTCGTATAACTAGGACAGAAGAGAGGGCTTTAAACTTAATAGTGAAGGCGAGGGATCAAGTGAGGAAAGATGTGATAATTTAAAGCAAGGAGAAGGCAAGAGATCACGATGGCAATAAGGATAATGATAATCAGAGTGTGAGAGGAAGGGACAGAAGGTAAGAGTGTGCTAGATAGAGGTTGTGAAATAATAAAAAGACAGAATTAGAGGCACTCTGTCTGAATGGACACAGCATTCACAACAAGATCGATGAATTGATGGCACAAATGGATGTAAACAGGTATGATCTAATTGCCATTACGGATACATGACTGGGAACTGAATGTTCAAGGATATTCAGACATACAAACATATGAATTAGGAGCAGGAGTAGGCCATTCGGCCCCTGGAGCCTGCTCCGCATTTCAATATGATCATGTCTGATCCATTTGTGTCTCGAATTCCACTCTCCCATCTACCCCTGATAACCTTTGATCCCCTTGTCTAACAAGAATCTATCTACCCCCGCCTTAAAAATATTCAGTGACCCCGCCCCCAGCACCTTCTGAGGCAGAGAGTTCCAAAGTCTCACAACCCTCTGAGAGAAAAAATTTCTCCTCATCTCCGTCCTGAAAGGGCGACCCCTAATTTTAAAACAGTGACCCCTAGTTCTGGACTCACCCACAAGAGGAAACATCCTTTCCACATCCACCTTGTCAAGACCATTCAGGATCTTATAAACTTCAATCAAGTCTCCCCTCACTCTTCTAAACTCCAGTGAAACAAGCCCATTTAGGAAGGATAGGCAAGAAGGAAAAGGAGTGGGGTAGTGCTGTTAATAAAGGATGAGATCAGGACATTAGTGAGAGAGGATCCTAAATCAAAAGATCAAGATGTAGAATCAGTTTGGGTGGAGCTAAAAAAACCAGCAAGGGGCAGAAAACATTGGTGGGAGTTGTTTATAGGCTACCAAATAGTAATGGTAATGTAGGGCACAGTATAAATCATGAAATTAGAGGTGCATGCAACAAGAGTCTTCTTTGACCTCCTTATCTCGAGAGACAATGGGTAAGCACCTGGAGGTGGTCAGTGGTGTGTGGAGCAGCGCCTGGACTGGCTACAAAGGCCAATTCTAGAATGACAGGCTCTTCCACAGGTGCTGCAGAAAAATTTGTTTGTCGGGGCTGTTACACAGTTGGCTCTCCCCTTGCGCTTTTGTCTTTTTTCCTGCCAACTGCTAAGTCTCTTCGACTCACCACACTTTAGCCCCACCTTTATGGCTGCCCGCCAGCTCAGGCGAATGCTGGCAACTGACTCCCACGACTTGTGATCAATGTCACAGGACTTCATGTCGCGTTTGCAGACGTCTTTAAAGCGGAGACATGGACGGCCGGTGGGTCTGATACCAGTGGCGAGCTCGCTGTACAATGTGTCTTTGGGGATCCTGTCATCTTCCATGCGGCTCACATGGCCAAACCATCTCAAGCGCCGCTGACTCAGTAGTGTGTATAAGCTGGGGATGTTGGCCGCCTCGAGGACTTCTGTGTTGGAGATACAGTCCTGCCACCTAATGCCAAGGATTCTCCGGAGGCAGCGAAGATGGAATGAATTGAGACGTTGCTCTTGGCTGACATACGTTGTCCAGGCCTCGCTGCCATAGAGCAAGGTACTGAGGACACAGGCTTGATACACTCGGACTTTTGTGTTCCGTGTCAGTGCGCCATTTTCCCACACTCTCTTGGCCAGTCTGGACATAGCAGTGGAAGCCTTTCCCATGCGCTTGTTGATTTCTGCATCGAGAGACAGGTTACTGGTGATAGTTGAGCCTAGGTAGGTGAACTCTTGAACCACTTCCAGAGGGTGGTCGCCAATATTGATGGATGGAGCATTTCTGACGTCCTGCCCCATGATGTTCGTTTTCTTGAGGCTGATGGTTAGGCCAAATTCATTGCAGACAGCTGCAAACCTGTCGATGAGACTCTGCAGGCACTGTTCAGTGTGAGATGTTAAAGCAGCATCGTCAGCAAAGAGGAGTTCCCTGATGAGGACTTTCTGTACTTTGGACTTCGCTCTTAGACGGGCAAGGTTGAACAACCTGCCCCCCGATCTTGTGTGGAGGAAAATTCCTTCTTCAGAAGACTTGAACGCATGTGAAAGCAGCAGGGAGAAGAAAATCCCAAACAGTGTGGGTGCGAGAACACAGCCCTGTTTCACGCCACTCAAGATAGGAAAGGGGTCTGATGAGGTGCCACCATGTTGAATTGTGCCTTTCATATTGTCATGGAATGAGGTGATGCCTCAAAGTAGCTTTGGTGGACATCCAATCTTTTCTAGTAGTCTGAAGAGACCACGTCTGCTGACGAGGTCAAAGGCTTTGGTGAGATCAATGAAAGCAATGTAGAGGGGCATCTGTTGTTCACGGCATTTCTGCTGTATCTGACGATGGGAGAACAGCATGTCAACAGTCGTACTCTCTGCACGAAAGCCACACTGTGCCTCAGGGTAGATGCGCTCGGCCAGCTTCTGGAGCCTGTTTAGAGCGACTCGAGCAAAGACTTTCCCCACTATGCTGAGCAGGGAGATTCCACGGTACTTGTTGCAGTCACCGCAGTCACCTTTGTTTTTATAGAGGGTGATGATATTGGCATCGCTCATGTCCTGGGGTACTGCTCCCTCGTCCCAGCACAGGCATAGCAGTTCATGTAGTGCTGAGAGTATAGCAGGCTTGGCACTCTTGATTATTTCAGGGGTAATGCTGTCCTTCCCAGGGGCTTTTCCGCTGGCTAGAGAATCAATGGCATCACTGACTTCCGATTTGGTTGGCTGTATGTCCAGCTCATCCATGACTGGTCGAGGCTGGGCTGCATTGAGGGCAGTCTCAGTGACAACATTCTCCCTGGAGTACAGTTCTAGGTAGTGCTCAACCCAGCGGTCCATTTGTTTGCGTTGGTCAGTGATTATGTCCCCTGATTTAGATTTGAGGGGGGCGATCTTCTTGATGGTTGGCCCAAGAGCTCTCTTAATGCCATCATACATTCCTCTGATGTTTCCGGTGTCTGAGGCCAGCTGAATATGACTGCATAGGTGTTGCCAGTAGGGTAATATAGTAATTATGGGGGAATTCAATCTACATATAGACAGGGCAAACCTAATGAGCTTTAATGCTGTGGAAGACGAATTCCTGGAAGGCATTCAAAATGATTTTCTAGAACAGTTTCTTGAGGAACCAACTAGAGAACGGGCTATTTTAGATCTAGTATTGTGCAATGAGAAAGGGCTAATTAATAATCCTATTGTAAAAGAGCCTTTAGGGAGGAGTGACCATAATATGTTAGAATTTTACTTTAAATTTGAAAGTGATGTAGTTCAATCTGAAACTAGGGTCTTAAATCTAAACAAAGGAAACTACGATGGTATGAGGGGTAAGTTGGCTGTGGTAGGCTGGGAAACTATGGTGAAGGTGAAGGTGCTAAATTGGGGGAAGGCTAATTATAACAATATTAGGCAGGAACTGAAGAATTTAGATTGGGGGCGGCTGTTTGAGGGTAAATCAACATCTGACATGTGGGAGTCTTTCAAACGTCAGCTGATTAGAATCCAGGACCAGCATGTTCCTGTGAGGAAGAAAGACAGGTTTGGCAAGTTTCGGGAAGCTTGGATAACACGGGATATTGTGAGCCTCGTCAAAAAGAAAAAGGAAGCATTTGTAAGGGCTGGAAGGCTAGGAACAGACGAAGCACTTGAGGACTATAAAGACAGTAGGAAGGAACTTAAGCAAGGAGTCAGGAGGGCTAAAAGGGGTCATGAAAAGTCATTGGCAAACAGGATTAAGGAAAATCCCAAGGCTTTTTATATGTATATAAAGAGCAAGAGGGTAACCAGGGAAAGGGTTGGCCCACTCAAAGACAGAGAAGGGAATCTATGTGTGGAGCCAGAAGAAATGGGTGAGGTATTAAATGAGGACTTTGCATCACTATTCACCAAGGAGAAGGACTTGGTGGATGATGAGCCGAGGGAAGGGAGTGCAGATGGTCTCAGTCATCTCATTATCAAAAAGGAGGGGGTGTTGGGTGTCTTGCAAAACATTAAGGTAGATAAGTCCCCAGGGCCTGATGGGATCTACCCTAGAATATTGAGGTAGGCAAGGGAAGAAATTGCTGGGGCCTTGACAGAAATCTTTGCATCCTCATTGGCTACAGGTGAGGTCCCAGAGGACTGAAGAATAGCCAATGTTGTTCCTTTGTTCAAGAAGGGTGGCAAGGATAATCCATGAAATTATAGGCCGGTGAGCCTTCCGTCAGTGGTAGGGAAACTATTAGAGAGGATTATTCGGGACAGGACTTACTCTCATTTGGAAACAAACGAACTTATTAGCGAGAGACAGCATTGTTTTGTGAAGGGGAGGTCGTGTCTTACTAATTTGATTGAGTTTTTTGAGGAAGTGACGAAGATGATTGATGAAGGAAGGGCAGTGGATGTTATCTATATGGACTTCAGTAAAGCCTTTGACAAGGTCCCTCATGGCAGATTGGTACAAAAGGTGAAGTCACACGGGATCAGAGGTGAGCTGGCAAGATGGATACAGAACTGGCTCGGTCATAGAAGACAGAGGGTATCAGTGGATGGGTGTTTTCCTGAATGGAGGGATGTGACTAGTGGTGTTCCACAGGGATCAGTGATGGGACCTTTGCTATTTGTAGTATATATAAATGATTTGGAGGAAAATGTAGCTGGTCTGATTAGTAAGTTTGCGGACGACACAAAGGTTGGTGGAGTTGCGGATAATGATGAGGATTGTCAGAGGATACAGCAGGATATAGATCGGTTGGAGACTTGGGCGGAGAAATGGCAGATGGAGTTTAATCCGGACAAATGTGAGGTAATGCATTTTGGAAGGTCTAATGCAGGTGGGAAGTATACAGTAAATGGCAGAACCCTTAGGAGTATTGACAGGCAGAGAGATCTGGGCGTACAGGTCCACAGGTCACTGAAACCTGCAACGCAGGTGGATAAGGTAGTCAAGAAGGCATACGGCATGCTTGCCTTCATCGGTCGGGGCACAGAGTATAAAAATTGGCAAGTCATGTTGCAGCTGTTCAGAACCTTAGTTAGGCCACACTTAGAATATTGCGTGCAATTCTGGTCGCCACACTACCAGAAGGACGTGGAGGCTTTGGAGAGGGTACAGATGAGGTTTGCCAGGATGTTGCCTGGTCTGGAGGGAATTAGCTATGAGGAGAGGTTGGAAAAACTTGGATTGTTTTCACTGGAACGACGGAGGTGGAGGGGCGACATGATAGAGGTTTACAAAGTTATGAGCGGCATGGACAGAGTGGATAGTCAGAAGCTTTTTCCCAGGGTGGAAGAGTCAGTTACTAGGGGACATAGGTTTAAGGTGTGAGGGGCAAAGTTTAGAGGGGATGTGCGAGGCAAGTTTTTTACACAGAGGGTGGTGAGTGCCTGGAACTTGCTGCCAGGGGAGGTGGTGGAAGCAGGTACCATAGAGACGTTTAAGAGACATCTTGACAAATATATGAATAGGATGGGAATAGAGGGATATGGGCCCCGGAAGTGCAGAAGGTGTTAGTTTAGGCAGGCATCAAGATCGGCGCAGGCTTGGAGGGCCGAATGGCCTGTTCCTGTGCTGTACTGTTCTTTGTTCTATATTAGAAGGTATGACAGTAGACAGGCAATGGCTAGCATTTAAATAATTAATACATGGTTTATAACAAATTTACATTCATTTGAGGCACAAAAACCCAGCAGGAAAGGTGATCCAACTGTGGCTAACAAGAGAAGTTTAAGACTGTATAAGATCAAAGGAAGAGGTTTATAAAGTTGCCAAAAAAAACTAGTACCCTGCGGATTGGGAGCATTTTAGAATTCAGCAAAGGAGGACCAAGAAACTGATAAAGAGAAATAGAATATGAAAGTAAACTAGCGAGAAACATAAAAACAGACTGTAAAAGCTTCTATAGGTATGTAAAAAGGAAAAGATTTGCAAAAGGAAATGTGGCCCATTATAGGCAGAGACAGGAGAATGTATAATGAGGAATAAGGAAATGACAGAAAAACTAAACAAATACTGTGTGTCTGTCTTCACCGAGGAAGATACAAAAAACCTCCCAGGAATACTAGAGAACTCGTGAGAATGAGGGACTGAAAGAAATTAGTATTAGGAAAAAAAGTAGCACTGGAGATGTTAATGGGGCAGAAAGTCGGTAAATTACCTGGAGCTGATAATCTACATCCCAGAGTGTTGAAACAGGTGGCTCTACAGATAGTGGATGCATTGGTGATCATCTTCCAAAATTGTATAGATTCTGGAACAGTTCCTGCAGATTGGAAGGTTGCAAATGTAACCCCATTATTTAAGAATGTGATAACTGGACACTTAGAAAGTAATGGTAGGATTGGGCAGAGTCAACATCGATTTATGAAAGGGAAATCGTGTTTGACAAATATGTTGGAGTTTTTTGAGGATATAACCAGCAGAATAGCTAACGGGGAACCAGTGGATGTGGTCCCACACGAGAGGTTCATCAGCAAAATTAGAGCACATGGGATTGGAATGGATTGAGAATTAGTTAACAGACAGAAAACAGAGTGGGAATAAATGGGTCATTTTGATTGGCAGGCTGTGGCTAGTGTAGTACTGCAAGGATCAGTGCTTGGGTCCCAGCTATTCACAATCTAAATCAATGATTTGGATGTGGGGACCAAATGTAATATTTCCAAGTTTGCTGATGACACAAAACTAGGTCGGAATGTGGATTGTGAGGAGGATGCAAAGAAACTTCAAGGGGATTTAGACAGGCTAAGTGAGTGGGCAAGAACATACATAGGAACATACGAATTAGGAGCAGGAGTAGGCCAGTCGGCCCTTCGAGTCTGCTCCGCCATTCAATAAGTTCATGGCTGAATTGATTACTCCACATTTCCACCTACCCCTGATAACCTTTCACCCCTTTCTTACCAAGAATCTATCGACCTCTGCCTTCAAAATATTCAAAGACTCTGCTTCCACCGCCTTTTGAGGAAGAGAATTCCAAAGACTCACAACCCTCAGAGAAAAAATTTCTCCTCATCTCTCTCTTAAATGGGCTTATTTTTAAACAGAGACCTCTAGTTCTAGATTCTCCCACAAGGGGAAACATCCTTTCAAGACCCCTCAGGATCTTATATGTTTCAATCAAGTCGCCTCTTACTCTTCTAAATTCCAGTGGATACAAGTCTAGCCTGTCCAATCTTTCCTCATAAGACAGCCCGCCCATTCCAGGTATTAGTCTAGTAAACCTTCTCTGAACCGCCTCCAATGCATTTACATCCTTCCTTAAATAAGGAGACCAGTACTCGTAGAGTCATAGAGTTATACAGCACAGAAACAGGCCCTTCGGCCCATCGTGTCCGTGCTGGCCATCAAGCACCTAACTATTCTAAACCCATTTTCCAGCATTTGGCCTGTAGCCTTGTATGCTATGGCGTTTCAAGTGTTCATCTAAATACTTCTTAAATATTGTGAGGGTTCCTGCTTCTACCACCTCTTCAGGCAGTGTGTTCCAGATTCCAACCACCCTCTGGGTGAAAGAATTTTTCCTCAAATCCCCTCTAAACTTCCTGCCCCTTACCTTAAATCTATGCCCCCTGGTTATTGACCCCTCCGCTAAGAGAAGTTTCTTCCTATCTAACCTATCAATGCCCCTCATAATTTTGTATACCTCAATCATGTCCCCCCTCAGCCTTCACAGAATCACAGAATAATACAGTGCAGAAGAGGCCCTTCGGCCCATCGAGTCTGCACCGATGCATTAAAGACACCTGACCTGTCTACCTAATCCCATTTGCCAGCACTTGGCCCATAGCCTAGAATGTTATGACGTGCCAAGTGCTCATCCAGGTACTTTTTAAAGGATGTGAGGCAACCCGCCTCGACCACCCTCCGAGGCAGGGCATTCCAGACCGTCACCACCCTCTGGGTAAAAAGGTTCTTCCTCAAATCCCCCTTAAACCTCCCACCCCTCACCTTAAACTTGTGTCCCCTCGTAACTGACCCTTCAACTAAGGGGAACAGCTGCTCCCTATCCACCCTCTCCATGCCCCTCATAATCTTGTACACCTCGATCAGGTCACCCCCTCAGTCTCCTCTGCTCCAGCGAAAACAACCCAAGCCTATCAAACCTCTCCTCATAGCTTAAATGTTCCATCCCAGGCAACATCCTGGTGAATCGTCTCTGCACCCCCTCCAATGCAATCACATCCTTCCTATAATGTGGCGACCAGAATTGCACACAGTACTCCAGCTGTGGCCTTACCAAAGTTCTATACAACTCCAACATGACCTCCCTGTTTTTGTAATCTACGCTTCGATTGATAAAGACAAGTGTGTCATATGCCTTTTTCACCACCCTATTAACCTGCCCTTCTGCCTTCAGAGATCTATGGACAAACACGCCAAGGTCCCTTTGTTCCTCGGAACTTCCCAGTGTCAGGCCATTCATTAAATACTTCCGTGTCACATTACTCCTTCCAAAGTGTATCACCTCACACTTTTCAGCGTTAAATTCCATCTGCCACTTTTCTGCCCATTTGACTATCCCATCTCTATCTCCTGTAACCCAAGACACTCCACCTCACTGTTAACCACTCGGCCAATCTTTGTGTCATCCACGAACTTACTGACCCTACCCCCCACATAGTCATCTACGTCGTTTATATAAATGACAAACAATAGGGGACCCAGCACAGATCCCTGTGGTATGCCACTGGACACTGGCTTCCAGTCACTAAAACAGCCGTCTGTCATCACTCTGTCTCCTACAACTAAGCCAATTTTGAATCCACCTTATCAAGTTACCTTGTATCCCATGTGCATTTGCTTTCTTGATAAGTCTCCCATGTGGGACCTTGTCAAAGGCTTTGCTGAAATCCATGTAAACTACATCAACTGCACTACCCTCATCTACACACCTGGTCACATGCTCAAAAAATTCAATCAAATTTGTTAGACATGACCTCCCTCTGACAAAGCCATGCTGACTATTCCTAATCAAATTTTGCCTCTCCAAGTGGAGATAGATTCTCCCCTTCAGAATTTTCTCCAATAGTTTCCCGACCACTGATGTGAGACTCACTGGTCCATAGTTCCCTGGCTTATCTCTACAACCTTTCTTAAATAGTGGGACCACATTAGCTGTTCTCCAGTCCTCTGGCACCTCCCTCGTGGCCAGAGAGGAGTTAAAAATTAGGGTCAGAGCCCCTGCAATCTCCACCCTCGCCTTCCACAGTACCCTGGGACACAAATCATCCAGACCTGGAGATTTGTCCACTTTTAAGCCTGCCGAAACCTCCAATACCTTGTCACTCCCTATGACAATTTGCTTCTAAGGAAAACAACCCTAGCCTTTTCAGTCTCTCTTCATAGCTGAAATGCTCCAACCCAGGCAACATCCTGGTGAATCTCCTCTGCACCCTCTCCAGTGCAATCACATCCTTCCTATAGTGTGGTGCCCAGAACTGTACACAGTACTCCAGCTGTGGCCTAACTAGCATTTTATACAGCTCCATCTTAACAAAGAACAAACAAAGAACAGTACAGCACAGGAACAGGCCATTCGGCCCTCCCTGCTCTTATATTCTATGCTTTGGCTAATAAAGGCAAGTACACAGTACTCCAGATGTGGTCTCACCAATGCTCTGTATAGCTGAAGCATGACCTCCCTACTTTTGAATTCAATTCCCCTCACGATGAATGATAACATTCTGTTAGCTTTCCTAATTACGTGCTGTACCTGCATACTAACCTTTTGCGATTCATGCACTAGGACACCCAGATCCCTTTGCATCTCAGAGCTCTGAAATCTCTCACCATTTGGATAAAATCTTTCTTTTATTTTCTTCCTGCCAAAGTGCGGCGCAGTGGTTAGCACTGCAGCCTCCCAACTCCAGCGAACCAGGTTCAGTTCTAGGTACTGCCTGTGCGGAGTTTGCAGGTTCTCCCTGTGACTGCGTGGGTTTCTGCCGGGTGCTCTGGTTTCCCCCCACAGCCAAAGACTTGCAGGTTGATAGGTAAATTGGCCATTGTAAATTGCCCCGAGTGTAGGTAGGTGGTAGGAGAATTGAGGGAAGGTGGGGATGTGGTAGGGAATATGGGATTAATGTAGGATTAGTATAAATGGGTGGTTGATGGTCGGCACAGACTTGATGGGCCGAAGGACCTGTTTAAGTGTTGTATCTCACTATGACTCTAAAGTGGACAATTTCCCACATTATATTCCATTTGCCAGGTCTTTGCCCATTCAATTAACCTATTGTAAAAAGCTGAGGCCCCAGCACAGATCCCTGTGGCACACTACTCATTACATCTTACCAACCAGAAAATGACCCATTTATGTCGACTCTCTGTTTCCTGTTAGCTAACCAATCTTCTATCCATGCCAATATGTAACCCACTACACCATGAGCTTTTATTTTCTGCAATAACCTTTGATGTGGCACCTTATCAAATGCCTTCTGGAAATCTAAGTACAATACATCCACCGGTTCCCCTTTATCCACAGCACATGTAACTCCCTCAAAGAACTCCAATAAATTGGTTAAACATGATTTCCCTTTCACAAAACCATGTTGACTCTGCCTGATTACCTTGAATTTTTCTAAGTGCCCTGCTATAACGTCTTTAATAATAGCTTCTAACATTTTCCCTTAGACAGATGTTAAGCTAACTGGCCTGTAGTTTCCTGCTTTCTGTCTGCCTCCCTTTTTGAATAAAGGAGTTACATTCACTATTTCCCAATGTAACAGAACCTTCCCCGAATCTAGGGAATTTTGGAAAATTAAACCAACACATCAACTAACTCACTAGCCATTTCTTTTAAGACCCTAGGATGAAGTCTATCAGGACCCAGGGACTTGTCAGCCCGCAGTTCCAACAATTTGTTCAGTACCACTTCCCTGGTGATTTTAATTTTAGAGTCATAGTATCGTACAGCATAGAAACAGGCCCTTCGGCCCACCGCGTCCATGCCGACCATAATGCCTATCTATACTAATCCCACCTGCCTGCATTAATTCCATATCCCTCTATGCCTTGCTCATTCAAGTACCTGTCCAGATGCCTCTTAAACGTCACTACTGTTCCTGCCTCCACCACCTCCTCAGGCAGCTCATTCCAGATACCCACTATTCTTTGTGCGAAATATTTACTCCTTTGATCCCCTTTAAACCTCCTCCCTCTCACCTTAAATCTTTGCCCTCTAGTTTTACTCACCCCTACCATGGGAAACAGACTCTGGCTATCTACCCTATCTATGCCTCTCATAATTTTATATACCTCTATCATGACCCCTCTCAGCCTCCTTCGCTCCAGGGAAAACAGACCCAGCCTATCCAAGGAAAACAGGCTCTTCTTTTAGTCTAATATTCTCCTTAACTTCCTGAGTGAGCAATGGATGGGTCTTTCTTGATGAGTTTTTATTATGAACGGAATGTACTTTTGTTGAACCCTTTCAATTATTTATTTAAATGTTTCCCACTGTTCATTTACTACCATTCCTTCCAGTCTATTTACCCAGTTAACCTTAGTCAGTTCTCCCCTCATACCTTCATAATTGGTTTTGTTTAAGTTTAAGATTCTTGTTTATGGTTGATATGTGTCACTTTCAAACTTAACATCAATTTCAATGGTATTATGATCACTATTTCCCAGTGGATCTTTTACGATGACATTGCCCATTCACCCTGCTTCATTACACAATACAAGATCTAAGATAGCTTTATCCCTAGTTGGTTCTACAATGTATTGCTCCGAGAAACTTTCACGAAAACATTATACAAATTGATCTTCTCAACCACTGTTGCCAATTTGATTGTCCCAGTCTATATGCAGATTAAAGTCCCCCACAATTAATACATTACCTTTGTTACAAGTTCCAATAGTTTCCTGTTTCATGTTCTGTCCAATAATGTAACTACTGTTAGGGGGCCTGTAAATTACTCCCACCAGTGTTTTTTGACTCCTGCTATTCCTAATTTCCACACAAACTTATTCTACTTAATGATCTTCTGAGGCCAGATCCCTTCTTATTAATGTCCTGATGTTATCCTTTACTATCAAGGTTCCCCTTCCTCCTTTGCCATTCTGTCAGTCTCTCCAAAATATTGTGTACCCTGGAATAATCATTTCCCAACCTTGATCTCCTTGTAACGATGTCTTGGTAATGGCATTTAGATCTAGATCATTTACCTCTATTTGTGCCACAAGTTCATTTATCTTACTACAGATGCTTCGTGCATTCAGATAAAGGAACTTTAATTTCATTTTTTTTAACCTCTATTCACTACAATGACCTTATTTGTTGATGTACAATTTTTGTTAAACTCTCTGTCCCTTCCTGTCCCATTCTGTTGGGGGTTACACACATCACTATCCTGCTCCGATGCCCTGATCTCTCTCTTTGGATTTCTAAATTTCCCTTTACCCAAACCCTCCCCCGCCCACTCTGTTAATTTAAAGTCCTGTCCACAGCCCTAGTTATGCAATTGGTCACACATTGTCATTGAGTATGTTCAAGACCGAGATCGATAGAATTCTAGACATTAAAGATTTCAAGGGATATGGGGCTACTGTGGGAAAATGGTGTTAAGGTGCAAGATCAGCTATGATCTAGTTGAAGGCCTCGAGCAGGCTCAAGGGGCTGAATGGCCTACACCAGCTCCCATTTCTTATTTTCCTATGTCCTATGTTCCTATCCCACTTTCTCCCCATATACCACAATCTCACCTTCTCCGCATATTCTTCAATGCCACCTTCTCCCCATATCCCCGTTAAGATTTAACCATGTTGCTGTAGGTCTGGAGTCACATACAGGGTAAGGACAGCAGGTTTCCTTGCTTAAAGAACAGGAATGAACCAGCTGGGTTTTTTACAACAATCTGACAGCTTTCTGGTCACTTTTCCTGAGACTAACTGCATAGATCTGCATTTATTTTAAAAATTTCAAATGTTTCTCTCACGCTTTATTAGAATTAGAACATTACAGCTCAGTACAGGCCCTTCGGCCCTCGATGTTGCGCCGACCTGTGAAACCATCTGACCTACACTATTCCATTTTCATCCATATGTCTATCCAATGACCACTTAAATGCCCATAAAGCTGGCGAGTCTACTACTGCAGCATGACCTTGTGGCTCCGAAACTCGATCCCCCTACTAATAAAAGCTAACACACCATATGCCTTCTTAACAGCCCTATTAACCTGGGTAGCAACCTTCAGGGATTTATGCACCTGGACACCAAGATCTCTCTGTTCATCTACACTACCAAGAATCTTCCCATTAGCCCAGTACTCTGCATTCCTGTTACTCCTTCCAAAGTGAATCACCTCGCACTTTTCCGCATTAAACTCCATTTGCCAACTCTCAGCCCAGCTCTGCAGCCTATCTATGTCCCTCTGTACCCTACAACATCCTTCGGCACTATCCACAACTCCACCGACCTTAGTGTCATCCGCAAATTTACTAACCCACCCTTCTACACCCTCATCCAGGTCATTTATAAAAATGACAAACAGCAGTGGCCCCAAAACAGATCCTTGCGGTACACCACTAGTAACTAAACTCCAGGATGAACATTTGCCATCAACCACCACCCTCTGTCTTCTTTCAGCTAGCCAATTTCTGATCCAAAGCTCTAAATCACCTTCAACCCCATACTTCCGTATTTTCTGCAATAGCCTACCGTGGGGAACCTTATCAAACGCCTTACTGAAATCCATATACACCACATCCACTGCTTTACCCTCATCCACCTGTTTGGTCACCTTCTCGAAAAACTCAATAAGGTTTGTGAGGCACGACCTACCCGTCACAAAACCGTGCTGACTATCACTAATGAACTTATTCTTTTCAAGATGATTATAAATCCTGTCTCTTATAACCTTTTCCAACATTTTACCCACAACTGAAGTAAGGCTCACAGGTCTATAATTACAAGGGCTGTCTCTACTCCCCTTCTTGAACAAGGGGACAACATTTGCTATCCTCCAGTCTTCCGGCACTATTCCTGTCGACAATGACAACAGAAAGATCAAGGACAAAGGCTCTGCAATCTCCTCCCTAGCTTCCCAGAGAATCCTAGGATAAATCCCATCTGGCCCAGGGAACTTATCTATTTTCACACTTTCCAAAATTGAAAATTGCTTTCTGGATTATTTGTCCAGTAACAACCAGAATACATCTGTCCCCGAATGAGAAAACTGCCTAAATAAAGTACAGCAAGAGATGGTCTAACTTATGAATGTTTTATTCCCCAACTTGTCACCTGTGACCTGCACAGTGGGGAGAGTGGAGCTGGAAAGACGGAGAGTACAAAGCTACTGCTCCAGTTTCTGTCGGTCATGAGCCAGAGATCACCGGGAGCAACAGCCCATGAGAAGAGCACACATGTGGAACAAGCCATCCTGGGGAGCAGGTACAGACACTGAGCATGTATCTCATTGCTGTGCAGTTCCTGCACATTGTACAACTTAATATCACAGAAGGAGGAAAAAGCATCTTTGCTGTCACTCCAAAAGAGCAATCCTCCAAATCCCAGTACTCAGCCTTCCAAAAAATGGTGCTCCTTTATTAATACACACTGACTCGCACCGGGGTACAATCCCACACACACTGACTCTCAGTGGGGTACAGTTCCACACCCACTGACTCTCAGTGGGATACAGTTCCACACACACCGACTCTCACTGGGATACAGTTCCACACAAACTGACTGTCACTGGGGTACAGTTCCACACACTGACTCTCACTGGGGTACAGTTTCACACACACTGACTCTCACTGGGGTATAGTTTCACACACACTGACTCTCACTGGGGTACAGTTCCACACACACTGACTCTCACTGGGATACAGTTCCACACACACTGACTCTCACTGGGGTTCAGTTCCACACACACTGACTCTCACTGGGGTACAGTTTCACACACACTGACTCTCACTGGGGTATAGTTTCACACACACTGACTCTCACTGGGGTACAGTTCCACACACACTGACTCTCACTGGGATACAGTTCCACACACACTGACTCTCACTGGGGTACAGTTTCACACACACTGACTCTCACTGGGGTATAGTTTCACACACACTGACTCTCACTGGGGTACAGTTCCACACACACTGACTCTCACTGGGGTACAGTTCCACACTCACTGTCTCTCACTGGGGTGCAGTTTCACACACACTGACTCTCACTGGAGTACAGTTCCACACACACCGACTCTCACTGGAGTACAGTTCCACACACACTGACTCTCACTGGGGTACAGTTCCACACACACTGACTCTCACTGGGGTACAGTTCCACACACACTGACTCTCACTGGGGTACAGTTCCACACACACTGTCTCTCACTGGGGTACAGTTCCACACACACTGACTCTCACTGGGATACAGTTCCACACACTGACTCTCACTGGGGTACAGTTCCACACACACTGACTCTCACTGGGGTACAGTTCCACACTCACTGTCTCTCACTGGGGTGCAGTTTCACACACACTGACTCTCACTGGAGTACAGTTCCACACACACCGACTCTCACTGGAGTACAGTTCCACACACACTGACTCTCACTGGGGTACAGTTCCACACACACTGACTCTCACTGGGGTACAGTTCCACACACACTGACTCTCACTGGGGTACAGTTCCAGACACTGACTCTCACTGGGGTACAGTTCCACACACACTGACTCTCACCGGGGTACAATCCCACACACACTGACTCTCAGTGGGGTACAGTTCCACACCCACTGACTCTCAGTGGGATACAGTTCCACACACACCGACTCTCACTGGGATACAGTTCCACACAAACTGACTGTCACTGGGGTACAGTTCCACACACTGACTCTCACTGGGGTACAGTTTCACACACACTGACTCTCACTGGGGTATAGTTTCACACACACTGACTCTCACTGGGGTACAGTTCCACACACACTGACTCTCACTGGGATACAGTTCCACACACTGACTCTCACTGGGGTACAGTTCCACACACACTGACTCTCACTGGGGTACAGTTCCACACTCACTGTCTCTCACTGGGGTGCAGTTTCACACACACTGACTCTCACTGGAGTACAGTTCCACACACACCGACTCTCACTGGAGTACAGTTCCACACACACTGACTCTCACTGGGGTACAGTTCCACACACACTGACTCTCACTGGGGTACAGTTCCACACACACTGACTCTCACTGGGGTACAGTTCCACACACACTGTCTCTCACTGGGGTTCAGTTCCACACACACTGACTCTCACTGGGATACAGTTCCACACACTGACTCTCACTGGGGTACAGTTCCACACACACTGACTCTCACTGGGGTACAGTTCCACACTCACTGTCTCTCACTGGGGTGCAGTTTCACACACACTGACTCTCACTGGAGTACAGTTCCACACACACCGACTCTCACTGGAGTACAGTTCCACACACACTGACTCTCACTGGGGTACAGTTCCACACACACTGACTCTCACTGGGGTACAGTTCCAGACACTGACTCTCACTGGGGTACAGTTCCACACACACTGACTCTCACTGGGGGACAGTTCCACACACACTGACTCTCACTGGGGTACAATTCCACACATACTGACTATCACTGGGGTACAGTTCCACACTCACTGTCTCTCACTGGGGTACAGTTCCACACACACTGACTCTCATTGGGGTGCAGTTTCACACACACTGACTCTCACTGGAGTACAGTTCCACACACACTGACTCTCACAGGGGTACAGTTCCACACACACTGACTCTCACTGGGTTACAGTTCCACACACAATGACTCTCACTGGGATACAGTTCCACACACACTGACTCTCATTGGGGTGCGGTTTCACACACACACTGACTCTCACTCGGGTACAGTTCCACACACACCGACTCTCACTGGGGTACCGTTCCACACACACCGACTCTCACTGGGGTACAGTTCCACACACACTGACTCTTCCTGGGGTAATGTTTCACACATACTGACTCTCACTGGGGTACAGTTCCACATGCACTGACTCTCACTCGGATACAGTTCCACACACACTGACTCTCACTGGGGTACAGTTCCACACAATGAGTCTGACTGGAGTACAGTTCCACACACACTGACTCCCACTGGAGTACAGTTCCACACACACTGACTCTCACTGGAGTACAGTTCCACACACACACTGACTCTCACTGGGGTACAGTTTCACACACACTGACTCTCACTGGAGTGCAGTCCCACACACACTGACTCTCACTGGGGTACAGTTCCACACACTGACTCTCACTGGGCTACATTTCCACACACACTGACTCTCACTGGGGGACAGTTCCACACACACTGATTCTCACTGGGGTACAGTTCCACACACACTGACTCTCACTGGGGTACAAAGAACAAAGAAACAAAGAAAATTACAGCACAGGAACAGGTCCTTCGGCCCACCAAGCCTGCGCCGATCCAGATCCTCTATCTAAACCTGTCGCCTATTTTCTAAGGGTCTGTATCTCTTTGCTTCCTGCCCATTCATGTATCTGTCTAGATACATCTTAAAAAACGCTATCGTACCCGCGTCTACCACCTCCGCTGGCAACGCGTTCCAGGCACCCACCACCCTCTGCGTAAAGAACTTTCCACGCATATCCCCCCTAAACTTTTCCCCTCTCACTTTGAACTCGTGATCCCTAGTAATTGAATCCCCCACTCTGGGAAAAAGCTTCTTGCTATCCACCCTATCTATACCTCTCATGATTTTGTGCACCTCAATCAGGTCCCCCCTCAACCTCCGTCTTTCCAATGAAAATAATCCTAATCTACTCAACCTCTCTTCATAGCTAGCGCCCTCCATACCAGGCAACATCCTGGTGAAACTCCTCTGCACCCTCTCCAAAGCATCTACATCCTTTTGGTAATGTGGCGACCAGAACTACACGCAGTATTCCAAATGTGGCCGAACCAAAGTCCTATACAACTGTAACATGACCTGCCAACTCTTGTACTCAATACCCCGTCAGATGAAGGAAAGCATGCCGTATGCCTTCTTGACCACTCTATTGACCTGCGTTGCCACCTTCAGGGAACAATGGACCTGAACACCCAAATCTCTCTGTACATCAATTTTCCCCAGGACTTTTCCATTTGATTGATGAGGGAAGGGCTGTCGATGTCATATACATGGACTTCAGTAAGGCGTTTGATAAGGTTCCCCATGGCAGGCTGATGGAGAAAGTGAAGGCGCTTGGGGTCCAAGGTGTACTAGCTAGATGGATAAAGAACTGGCTGGGCAACAGGAGACAGAGAGTAGCAGTAGAAGGGAGTTTCTCAAAATGGAGACGTGTGACCAGTGGTGTTCCACAGGGATCCGTGCTGGGACCACTGTTGTTTGTGATATACATTAATGATTTGGAGGAAAGTATAGGTGGACTGATTAGCAAGTTTGCAGACGACACTAAGATTGGTGGAGTAGCAGATAGTGAAGGGGACTGTGAGACAATACAGCAGAATATAGATAGATTAGAGAGTTGGGCAGAGAAATGGCAGATGGAGTTCAATCAGGGCAAATGCGAGGTGATGCATTTTGGAAGATCCAATTCAAGAGTGAACTATACAGTAAATGGAAAATTCCTGGGGAAAATTGATGTCCAGAGAGATTTGGGTGTTCAGGTCCACTGTTCCCTGAAGGTGGCAACGCAGGTAAATAGAGTGGTCAAGAAGGCATACGGCATGCTTTCCTTCATCGGACAGGGCATTGAGTACAAGAGTTGGCAGGTCATGTTACAGTTGTATAGGACTTTGGTTCGGCCACATTTGGAATACTGCGTACAGTTCTGGTCGCCACATTATCAAAAGGATGTGGATGCTTTGGAGAGGGTGCAGAGGAGGTTCACCAGGATGTTGCCTGGTATGGAGGGCGCTAGCTATGAAGAGAGGTTGAGTAGATTAGGATTATTTTCATTAGAAAGACGGAGGTTGAGGGGGGACCTGATTGAGGTGTACAAAATCATGAGAGGTATAGACAGGGTGGATAGCAAGAGGCTTTTTCCCAGAGTGGGGGTTTCAATTACTAGAGGACACGAGTTCAAAGTGAAAGGGGAAATGTTTAGGGGGGATATGCGTGGAAAGTTCTTTACGCAGAGGGTGGTGGGCACCTGGAACGCATTGCCAGCGGAGGTGGTAGATGCGGGCACGATGGAGTCTTTTAAGATGTATCTAGACAGATACATGAATGGGCAGGAAGAAAAGAGATACAGAACCTTAGAAAATAGGCGACATGTTTAGAGAGAGGATCTGGATCGGCGCAGGCTTGGAGGGCCGAAGGGCCTGTTCCTGTGCTGTAATTATCTTTGTTCTTTGTTCTTTGTTTTTTACTGTCTAGTTCACTCTTGAATTGGATCTTCCAAAATGCATCACCTCGCATTTGCCCAGATTGAATTCCATCTGCCATTTCTCTGCCCAACTCTCCAATCTATCTATATTCTGCTGTATTCTCTGACAGTCCCCTTCACTATCTGCTACTCCACCAATCTTAGTGTCGTCTGCAAACTTGCTAATCAGTCCCCCTATACTTTCCTCCAAATCATTAATGTATATCACAAACAACAGTGGTCCCAGCACGGATCTCTGTGGAACACCACTGGTCACTCGTCTCCATTTTGAGAAACACCCTTCCACTGCTACTCTCTGTCTCCTGTTGCCCAGCCAGTTCTTTATCCATCTAGCTAGTACACCCTGGACCCCATGCGACTTCACTTTCTCCATCAACCGACCATGGGGAACCTTATCAAACGCCTTACTGAAGTCCATGTATATGACATCTACAGCCCTTCCCTCATCAATCAACTTTGTCACTTCCTCAAAGAATTCTATTAAGTTGGTAAGACATGACCTTCCCTGCACAAAACCATGTTGCCTATCACTGATAAGCCCATTTTCTTCCAAATGGCAATAGATCCTATCCCTCAGTATCTTCTCCAGAAGCTTCCGTACCACTGACGTCAGGCTCACCGGTCTATAATTACCTGGATTATCCCTGCTACCCTTCTTAAACAAGGGGACAACATTAGCAATTCTCCAGTCCTCCGGGACCTCAGTTCCACACCCACTGACTCTCATTTGGGTACATTTCCACACACACTGACTCTCACTGGAGTACAGTTCCACACCCACTGACTCTCATTGGGGTGCAGTTTCACACACACTGACTCTCACTGGAGTACAGTTCCACACCCACTGACTCTCATTGGGGTGCAGTTTCACACTCACTGACTCTCACTGGAGTACAGTTTCACACACACTGACTCTCACTGGGGTACAGATCCACACACACTGACTCTCACTGGGGTACAGTTCCACACACTGACTCTCACTGGGGTACAGTTCCACACACACTGACTCTCATTGGGGTGCAGTTTCACACACACTGACTCTCACTGGAGTACAGTTTCACACACACTGACTCTTACTGGGGTACAGTTCAACACACACACTGACTCTCATTGGGGTGCAGTTTCACACACACACTGACTCTCACTGGAGTACAGTTCCACACACACTGACTCTCACTGGGGTACAGTTCCACACACACTGACTCTCACTGGGGTACAGTTCCACACACACTGACTGTCACTGGGGTACAGTTCCACACATACTTACTCTCACTGGAGTACAGTTCCACACACACTGACTCTCACTGGGGTACAGTTCCACACCCAATGACTCTCACTGGGGTACAGTTCCACACACTGACTCTCACTGGGGTACAGTTCCACAGACACTGACTCTCACTGGGGTACATTTCCACACACACTGACTCTCACTGGGGTACATTTCCACACACACTGACTCTCACTGCGGTACATTTCCACACACACTGGCTCTCACTGGGGTACAGCTCCACACACACTGACTCTCACTGGGGTACATTTCCACACACACTGACTCTCACTGGGGTACAGTTCCACACACACTGACTCTCACTGGGGTACAGTTCCTCACACACTGACTCTCACTGGGGTACAGTTCCACACACTGACTCTCACTGGGGTACAGTTCCACACACACTGACTCTCACTGGGGTGCAGTTCCTCACACACTGACTCTCACTGGAGTACAGTTTCACACACACTGACTCTCATTGGGGTGCAGTTTCACACACACTGACTCTCATTGGGGTGCAGTTTCACACTCACTGACTCTCACTGGAGTACAGTTTCACACACACTGACTCTCACTGGGGTACAGATCCACACACACTGACTCTCACTGGGGTACAGTTCCACACACTGACTCTCACTGGGGTACAGTTCCACACACACTGACTCTCATTGGAGTACAGTTTCGCACACACTGACTCTGACTGGGGTACAGTTCCACACACACTGACTCTCACTGGGGTACAGTTTCACACACACTGACTCTCACTGGAGTACAGTTCCACACCCACTGACTCTCATTGGGGTACAGTTTCACACACACTGACTCTCATTGGGGTGCAGTTTCACACTCACTGACTCTCACTGGAGTACAGTTTCACACACACTGACTCTCACTGGGGTACAGATCCACACACACTGACTCTCACTGGGGTACAGTTCCACACACTGACTCTCACTGGGGTACAGTTCCACACACACTGACTCTCATTGGAGTACAGTTTCGCACACACTGACTCTGACTGGGGTACAGTTCCACACACACTGACTCTCACTGGGGTACAGTTCCACACACACTGACTCTCACTGGGGTACAGTTCCACACACACTGATTCTTACTGGGGTACAGTTCCACACACGCTGACTCTCACTGGGGTACAGTTCCACACACACTGACTCTCACTGGGATGCAGTTCCACACACACCGACTCTCACTGGGGTACAGTTCCACACACACCGACTCTCACTGGGGTACAGTTCCACACACACTGACTCTCACTGGGGTACAGTTCCACACATACTTACTCTCACTGGAGTACAGTTCCACACACACTGACTCTCACTGGGGTACAGTTCCACACCCAATGACTCTCACTGGGGTACAGTTCCACACACTGACTCTCACTGGGGTACAGTTCCACAGACACTGACTCTCACTGGGGTACATTTCCACACACACTGACTCTCACTGGGGTACATTTCCACACACACTGACTCTCACTGGGGTACAGTTCCACACACACTGACTCTCACTGGGGTGCAGTTCCTCACACACTGACTCTCACTGGGGTGCAGTTCCTCACACACTGACTCTCACTGGGGTACAGTTCCACACACTGACTCTCACTGGGGTACAGTTCCACACACACTGACTCTCACTGGGGTACAGTTCCTCACACACTGACTCTCACTGGGGTACAGTTCCACACACTGACTCTCACTGGGGTACAGTTCCACTCACACTGACTCTCAGTGGGGTACAGTTCCTCACACACTGACTCTCACTGGGGTACAGTTCCACACACTGACTCTCACTGGGGTACAGTTCCTCACACACTGACTCTCACTGGGGTACAGCTCCACACACACTGACTCTCACTGGGGTACATTTCCACACACACTGACTCTCACTGGGGTACAGTTCCACACATACTGACTCTCACTGGGGTACAGTTCAACACACACACTGACTCTCATTGGGGTGCAGTTTCACACACACACTGACTCTCACTGGAGTACAGTTCCACACACACTGACTCTCACTGGGGTACAGTTCCACACACACCGACTCTCACTGGGGTACAGTTCCACACACACTGACTGTCACTGGGGTACAGTTCCACACATACTTACTCTCACTGGAGTACAGTTCCACACACACTGACTCTCACTGGGGTACAGTTCCACACCCAATGACTCTCACTGGGGTACAGTTCCACACACTGACTCTCACTGGGGTACAGTTCCACAGACACTGACTCTCACTGGGGTACATTTCCACACACACTGACTCTCACTGGGGTACATTTCCACACACACTGACTCTCACTGCGGTACATTTCCACACACACTGGCTCTCACTGGGGTACAGCTCCACACACACTGACTCTCACTGGGGTACATTTCCACACACACTGACTCTCACTGGGGTACAGTTCCACACACACTGACTCACACTGGGGTACAGTTCCTCACACACTGACTCTCACTGGGGTACAGTTCCACACACTGACTCTCACTGGGGTACAGTTCCACACACACTGACTCTCACTGGGGTACAGTTCCTCACACACTGACTCTCACTGGAGTACAGTTCCACACACTGACTCTCACTTGGGTGCAGTTCCTCACACACTGACTCTCACTGGGGTACAGTTCCACACACTGACTCTCACTTGGGTGCAGTTCCTCACACACTGACTCTCACTGGAGTACAGTTCCACACCCACTGACTCTCATTGGGGTGCAGTTTCACACACACTGACTCTCACTGGAGTACAGTTTCACACACACTGACTCTCATTGGGGTGCAGTTTCACACACACTGACTCTCATTGGGGTGCAGTTTCACACTCACTGACTCTCACTGGAGTACAGTTTCACACACACTGACTCTCACTGGGGTACAGATCCACACACACTGACTCTCACTGGGGTACAGTTCCACACACTGACTCTCACTGGGGTACAGTTCCACACACACTGACTCTCATTGGAGTACAGTTTCGCACACACTGACTCTGACTGGGGTACAGTTCCACACACACTGACTCTCACTGGGGTACAGTTTCACACACACTGACTCTCACTGGAGTACAGTTCCACACCCACTGACTCTCATTGGGGTGCAGTTTCACACACACTGACTCTCACTGGAGTACAGTTTCACACACACTGACTCTCATTGGGGTGCAGTTTCACACTCACTGACTCTCACTGGGGTACAGATCCACACACACTGACTCTCACTGGGGTACAGTTCCACACACTGACTCTCACTGGGGTACAGTTCCACACACACTGACTCTCATTGGAGTACAGTTTCGCACACACTGACTCTGACTGGGGTACAGTTCCACACACACTGACTCTCACTGGGGTACAGTTCCACACACACTGACTCTCACTGGGGTACAGTTCCACACACACTGATTCTCACTGGGGTACAGTTCCACACACGCTGACTCTCACTGGGGTACAGTTCCACACACACTGACTCTCACTGGGATACAGTTCCACACACACCGACTCTCACTGGGGTACAGTTCCACACACACCGACTCTCACTGGGGTACAGTTCCACACACACTGACTCTCACTGGGGTACAGTTCCACACATACTTACTCTCACTGGAGTACAGTTCCACACACACTGACTCTCACTGGGGTACAGTTCCACACCCAATGACTCTCACTGGGGTACAGTTCCACACACTGACTCTCACTGGGGTACAGTTCCACAGACACTGACTCTCACTGGGGTACATTTCCACACACACTGACTCTCACTGGGGTACATTTCCACACACACTGACTCTCACTGGGGTACAGTTCCACACACACTGACTCTCACTGGGGTGCAGTTCCTCACACACTGACTCTCACTGGGGTGCAGTTCCTCACACACTGACTCTCACTGGGGTGCAGTTCCTCACACACTGACTCTCACTGGGGTACAGTTCCACACACTGACTCTCACTGGGGTACAGTTCCTCACACACTGACTCTCACAGGGGTACAGTTCCACACACTGACTCTCACTGGGGTACAGTTCCACTCACACTGACTCTCAGTGGGGTACAGTTCCTCACACACTGACTCTCACTGGGGTCCAGTTCCACACACTGACTCTCACTGGGGTACAGTTCCTCGCATACTGACTCTCACTGGGGTACAGCTCCACACACACTGACTCTCACTGGGGTACATTTCCACACACACTGACTCTCACTGGGGTACAGTTCCACACATACTGACTCTCACTGGGGTACAGTTCCACACACACTGACTCTCACTGGGGTGCAGTTCCTCATACACTGACTCTCACTGGGGTACAGTTCCACACACTGACTCTCACTGGGGGACAGTTCCTCACACACTGACTCTCACTGGGGTACAGTTTCACACACTGACTCTCACTGGGGTGCAGTTCCTCACACACTCACTCTCACTGGGGTACAGTTCCACACACTGACTCTCACTGGGGTACAGTTCCTCACACACTGACTCTCACTGGGGTACAGTTCCATACACACTGACTCTCACTGGGGTACAGTTCCTCACACACTGACTCTCACTGGGGTACAGTTCCACATACTGACTCTCACTGGGGTACAGTTCCACAAACACTGACTCTCACTGGGGTGCAGTTCCTCACACACTGACTCTCACTGGGGTACAGTTCCACACACTGACTCTCACTGGGGTACAGTTCCACACACACTGACTCTCACTGGGGTGCAGTTCCTCACACACTGACTCTCACTGGGGTGCAGTTCCTCACACACTGACTCTCACTGGGGTACAGTTCCACACTCTGACTCTCACTGGGGTACAGTTCCTCACACACTGACTCTCACTGGGGTACAGTTCCACACACTGACTCTCACTGGGGTACAGTTCCACACACACTGACTCTCACTGGGGTACAGTTCCTCACACACTGACTCTCACTGGGGTACAGTTCCTCACACACTGACTCTCACTGGGGTACAGTTCCACACACACTGACTCTCACTGGAGTGCAGTTCCTCACACACTGACTCTCACTGGGGTACAGTTCCACACACTGACTCTCACTGGGGTACAGTTCCACACACACTGACTCTCACTGGGGTACAGTTTCACACACTGACTCTCACTGGGGTGCAGTTCCTCACACACTGACTCTCACTGGGGTACAGTTCCACACACTGACTCTCACTGGGGTACAGTTTCACACACACTGACTCTCATTGGGGTGCAGTTTCACACTCACTGACTCTCACTGGAGTACAGTTTCACACACACTGACTCTCACTGGGGTACAGATCCACACACACTGACTCTCACTGGGGTACAGTTCCACACACTGACTCTCACTGGGGTACAGTTCCACACACACTGACTCTCATTGGAGTACAGTTTCGCACACACTGACTCTGACTGGGGTACAGTTCCACACACACTGACTCTCACTGGGGTACAGTTCCACACACACTGACTCTCACTGGGGTACAGTTCCACACACACTGATTCTTACTGGGGTACAGTTCCACACACGCTGACTCTCACTGGGGTACAGTTCCACACACACTGACTCTCACTGGGATGCAGTTCCACACACACCGACTCTCACTGGGGTACAGTTCCACACACACCGACTCTCACTGGGGTACAGTTCCACACACACTGACTCTCACTGGGGTACAGTTCCACACATACTTACTCTCACTGGAGTACAGTTCCACACACACTGACTCTCACTGGGGTACAGTTCCACACCCAATGACTCTCACTGGGGTACAGTTCCACACACTGACTCTCACTGGGGTACAGTTCCACAGACACTGACTCTCACTGGGGTACATTTCCACACACACTGACTCTCACTGGGGTACATTTCCACACACACTGACTCTCACTGGGGTACAGTTCCACACACACTGACTCTCACTGGGGTGCAGTTCCTCACACACTGACTCTCACTGGGGTGCAGTTCCTCACACACTGACTCTCACTGGGGTACAGTTCCACACACTGACTCTCACTGGGGTACAGTTCCACACACACTGACTCTCACTGGGGTACAGTTCCTCACACACTGACTCTCACTGGGGTACAGTTCCACACACTGACTCTCACTGGGGTACAGTTCCACTCACACTGACTCTCAGTGGGGTACAGTTCCTCACACACTGACTCTCACTGGGGTACAGTTCCACACACTGACTCTCACTGGGGTACAGTTCCTCACACACTGACTCTCACTGGGGTACAGCTCCACACACACTGACTCTCACTGGGGTACATTTCCACACACACTGACTCTCACTGGGGTACAGTTCCACACATACTGACTCTCACTGGGGTACAGTTCAACACACACACTGACTCTCATTGGGGTGCAGTTTCACACACACACTGACTCTCACTGGAGTACAGTTCCACACACACTGACTCTCACTGGGGTACAGTTCCACACACACCGACTCTCACTGGGGTACAGTTCCACACACACTGACTGTCACTGGGGTACAGTTCCACACATACTTACTCTCACTGGAGTACAGTTCCACACACACTGACTCTCACTGGGGTACAGTTCCACACCCAATGACTCTCACTGGGGTACAGTTCCACACACTGACTCTCACTGGGGTACAGTTCCACAGACACTGACTCTCACTGGGGTACATTTCCACACACACTGACTCTCACTGGGGTACATTTCCACACACACTGACTCTCACTGCGGTACATTTCCACACACACTGGCTCTCACTGGGGTACAGCTCCACACACACTGACTCTCACTGGGGTACATTTCCACACACACTGACTCTCACTGGGGTACAGTTCCACACACACTGACTCACACTGGGGTACAGTTCCTCACACACTGACTCTCACTGGGGTACAGTTCCACACACTGACTCTCACTGGGGTACAGTTCCACACACACTGACTCTCACTGGGGTACAGTTCCTCACACACTGACTCTCACTGGAGTACAGTTCCACACACACTGACTCTCACTGGAGTACAGTTCCACACACACTGACTCTCACTTGGGTGCAGTTCCTCACACACTGACTCTCACTGGAGTACAGTTCCACACACACTGACTCTCACTTGGGTGCAGTTCCTCACACACTGACTCTCACTGGAGTACAGTTCCACACACACTGACTCTCACTGGGGTACAGTTCCACACACACTGACTCTCACTGGGGTACAGTTCCTCACACACTGACTCTCACTGGAGTACAGTTCCACACACACTGACTCTCACTTGGGTGCAGTTCCTCACACACTGACTCTCACTGGGGTACAGTTCCACACACTGACTCTCACTTGGGTGCAGTTCCTCACACACTGACTCTCACTGGAGTACAGTTCCACACCCACTGACTCTCATTGGGGTGCAGTTTCACACACACTGACTCTCACTGGAGTACAGTTTCACACACACTGACTCTCATTGGGGTGCAGTTTCACACACACTGACTCTCATTGGGGTGCAGTTTCACACTCACTGACTCTCACTGGAGTACAGTTTCACACACACTGACTCTCACTGGGGTACAGATCCACACACACTGACTCTCACTGGGGTACAGTTCCACACACTGACTCTCACTGGGGTACAGTTCCACACACACTGACTCTCATTGGAGTACAGTTTCGCACACACTGACTCTGACTGGGGTACAGTTCCACACACACTGACTCTCACTGGGGTACAGTTCCACACACACTGACTCTCACTGGGGTACAGTTCCACACACACTGATTCTCACTGGGGTACAGTTCCACACACGCTGACTCTCACTGGGGTACAGTTCCACACACACTGACTCTCACTGGGATACAGTTCCACACACACCGACTCTCACTGGGGTACAGTTCCACACACACCGACTCTCACTGGGGTACAGTTCCACACACACTGACTCAAACTGGGGTACAGTTCCACACATACTTACTCTCACTGGAGTACAGTTCCACACACACTGACTCTCACTGGGGTACAGTTCCACACCCAATGACTCTCACTGGGGTACAGTTCCACACACTGACTCTCACTGGGGTACAGTTCCACAGACACTGACTCTCACTGGGGTACATTTCCACACACACTGACTCTCACTGGGGTACATTTCCACACACACTGACTCTCACTGGGGTACAGTTCCACACACACTGACTCTCACTGGGGTGCAGTTCCTCACACACTGACTCTCACTGGGGTGCAGTTCCTCACACACTGACTCTCACTGGGGTGCAGTTCCTCACACACTGACTCTCACTGGGGTACAGTTCCACACACTGACTCTCACTGGGGTACAGTTCCTCACACACTGACTCTCACAGGGGTACAGTTCCACACACTGACTCTCACTGGGGTACAGTTCCACTCACACTGACTCTCAGTGGGGTACAGTTCCTCACACACTGACTCTCACTGGGGTACAGTTCCACACACTGACTCTCACTGGGGTACAGTTCCTCGCATACTGACTCTCACTGGGGTACAGCTCCACACACACTGACTCTCACTGGGGTACATTTCCACACACACTGACTCTCACTGGGGTACAGTTCCACACATACTGACTCTCACTGGGGTACAGTTCCACACACACTGACTCTCACTGGGGTGCAGTTCCTCATACACTGACTCTCACTGGGGTACAGTTCCACACACTGACTCTCACTGGGGGACAGTTCCTCACACACTGACTCTCACTGGGGTACAGTTTCACACACTGACTCTCACTGGGGTGCAGTTCCTCACACACTCACTCTCACTGGGGTACAGTTCCACACACTGACTCTCACTGGGGTACAGTTCCTCACACACTGACTCTCACTGGGGTACAGTTCCATACACACTGACTCTCACTGGGGTACAGTTCCTCACACACTGACTCTCACTGGGGTACAGTTCCACATACTGACTCTCACTGGGGTACAGTTCCACAAACACTGACTCTCACTGGGGTGCAGTTCCTCACACACTGACTCTCACTGGGGTACAGTTCCACACACTGACTCTCACTGGGGTACAGTTCCACACACACTGACTCTCACTGGGGTGCAGTTCCTCACACACTGACTCTCACTGGGGTGCAGTTCCTCACACACTGACTCTCACTGGGGTACAGTTCCACACACTGACTCTCACTGGGGTACAGTTCCTCACACACTGACTCTCACTGGGGTACAGTTCCACACACTGACTCTCACTGGGGTACAGTTCCACACACACTGACTCTCACTGGGGTACAGTTCCTCACACACTGACTCTCACTGGGGTACAGTTCCTCACACACTGACTCTCACTGGGGTACAGTTCCACACACACTGACTCTCACTGGAGTGCAGTTCCTCACACACTGACTCTCACTGGGGTACAGTTCCACACACTGACTCTCACTGGGGTACAGTTCCACACACACTGACTCTCACTGGGGTACAGTTTCACACACTGACTCTCACTGGGGTGCAGTTCCTCACACACTGACTCTCACTGGGGTACAGTTCCACACACTGACTCTCACTGGGGTACAGTTCCACACACACTGACTCTCACTGGGGTGCAGTTCCTCACACACTGACTCTCACTGGGGTGCAGTTCCTCACACACTGACTCTCACTGGGGTACAGTTCCACACACTGACTCTCACTGGGGTACAGTTCCTCACACACTGACTCTCACTGGGGTACAGTTCCACACACTGACTCTCACTGGGGTACAGTTCCACACACACTGACTCTCACTGGGGTACAGTTCCTCACACACTGACTCTCACTGGGGCACAGTTCCACACACACTGACTCTCACTGGGGTACAGTTCCACACACTGACTCTCACTGGGGTACAGTTCCTCACACACTGACTCTCACTGGGGTACAGTTCCACACACACTGACTCTCACTGGGGTACAGTTCCACACACACTGACTCTCACTGGGGTACAGTTCCTCACACACTCACTCTCACTGGGATACAGTTCCACATACTGACTCTCACTGGGGTACAGTTCCACACACTGACTCTCACTGGGGTACAGTTCCTCACACACTGACTCTCACTGGGGTACAGTTCCTCACACACTGACTCTCACTGGGATACAGTTACACACACTGACTCTCACTGGGGTACAGTTCCACACAGTGACTCTCACTGGGGTACAGTTCCTCACACACTGACTCTCACTGGGATACAGTTCCACACACACTGAATCTCACTGGGGTACAGTTCCTCACACACTGACTCTCACTGGGGTACAGTTCCACACACTGACTCTCACTGGGGTACAGTTCCTCACACACTGACTCTCACTGGGGTACAGTTCCACACACACTGAGTCTCACTGGGGTACAGTTCCACACACTGACTCTCACTGGGGTACAGTTCCTCACACACTGACACTCACTGGGATACAGTTACACACACTGACTCTCACTGGGGTACAGTTCCTCACACACTGACTCTCACTGGGGTACAGTTCCACACACTGACTCTCACTGGGGTACAGGTCCACACACACTGACTCTCACTGGGGTTCAGTTCCACACACACTGACTCTCACTGGGGTACAGTTCCACACACTGACTCTCACTGGGGTACAGTTCCTCACACACTGACTCTCACTGGGGTACAGTTCCACACACTGACTCTCACTGGGGTACAGTTCCACACACACTGGATCTCACTGGGGTTCAGTTCCACACACACTGACTCTCACTGGGGTACAGTTCCACACACTGACTCTCACTGGGGTACAGTTCCTCACACACTGACTCTCACTGGGGCACAGTTCCACACACACTGACTCTCACTGGGGTACAGTTCCACACACTGACTCTCACTGGGGTACAGTTCCTCACACACTGACTCTCACTGGGGTACAGTTCCACACACACTGACTCTCACTGGGGTACAGTTCCACACACACTGACTCTCACTGGGGTACAGTTCCTCACACACTCACTCTCACTGGGATACAGTTCCACATACTGACTCTCACTGGGGTACAGTTCCAAACACACTGACTCTCACTGGGGTACAGTTCCACACACACTGGCTCTCACTGGGGTTCAGTTCCACACACACTGACTCTCACTGGGGTACAGTTCCACACACTGACTCTCACTGGGGTACAGTTCCACACACACTGACTCTCACTGGAGTACAATAATTGGTATTTATATAGTGTCTCGAGTTTCGTAAATCGACTCAATGTGCTTCCCTGGAGTGTTACCAAACAAGATTTGGCGCATAAGGAGATGTTAGGTCAGGTTATAGAGTCGTAACGGCACAGAAGGAGGCCATTCAGCCCATTGAGTCCATGCTGTGTCTCTGTAGAGCAATCCAGTCAGTCCCACTGCCCTGCTTGATCCCTGTGGGCCTGCAAGTCTATTTCCTTCAAGTACCCATCCAATTTCCTTTTGAAATCATTCATTGTCTCTGCTTCCACCACCCTCTTGTGCAATGAGTTCCAAGTCATTACTTGTCGCTGTGTAAAAAAAATTCTTCCTCACATTCTCCCCTGCATCTCTTGTCCATAAATTAACCCTGTGTTTCCCACTCCTTGTACCATCAGCTAATGGGAACAGCTTTTCTTTGTCTACCTTATTCAAACCTGTCACCTCTATCAATCTCCCCTCAATCTCCCTTACTCCAAGGAGCACAAACCCAACTTCTCCAACCTAACCTTGTAGCTAAAATCCCTCATCCCTGGAACCATTCTGGTAAATCCCCTCTGCATCCTCTCAAGGACCTTCACATCCTTCCTGAAGTGTGGTGACCAGAACTGGACACAATACTCCAGTTGGGGCCTAACCAGAGCTTTATAAAGGTTGAGCATAACTTCCCTGCTTTTGTACTCAATACCTCTATTTATAAAGCCCAAGATCTCATATGCTTTACTAACCACTCTCTCAATATGTCCTGCCACCTTCAAAAATCGATGCACATGTACCCCCAGGTCCCTCTACACTCTTTGGAACTGTGCTATTTAGTCTATATTACCTCTCCCTATCCCTTCTGCCAAAAGGCATCACCTTGCCCTACTCTATATGAAATTCCAGCTGCCACTTCTCTGGTCCTGTTGCAGTCAAATGGTATCATCCTCACTGTTTGCCACACCTCCAAGTTAATCATTGACAAATTTGGAAATGTTACTCTCTATTGATGGCTTGGCCATGTAAGCCGCATGGAAGATGGCAGGATCCCCAAAGACACATTGTACAGTGAGCTCGCCACTGGTATCAGACCCACCGGCCGTCCATGTCTCCGCTTTAAAGACGTCTGTAAACGCGACATGAAATCCTGTGACATTGATCACAAGTCGTGGGAGTCAGTAGCCAGCGTTCGCCAGAGCTGGTGGGCAGCCATAAAGACAGGGCTAAAATGTGGCGAGTCGAAGAGACTTAGTAGTTGGCAGGAAAAAAGACAGAAGCGCAAGGGGAGAGCCAACTGTGCAACAGCCCCGACAAACAAATTTCTCTGCAGCACCTGTGGAAGAGCCTGTAACTCTAGAATTGGCCTTTATAGCCACTCCAGGCGCTGCTCCACACACCACTGACCACCTCCAGGCGCGTATCCATTGTCTCTCGAGATAAGGAGGCCCAAAAAAGAAACTCTCTATTCCAATATCCAAGTCATTTATATATATCAAAAAAGCAGTGGTCCCAGCACTGATCCTTGGGGAACAACACTGGCTACTATCCTCCAGTCTGAAAAACAAACATTTACTATGACTCAAAAACAAGAAATGCTGGAATCACTCAGCAGGTCTGGCAGCATCTGTGGAAAGAGAAGCAGAGTTAACGTTTCGGGTCAGCGACCCTTCTTCGGAACTGACAAATATTAGAAAAGTCACAGATTATAAACAAGTGAGGTGGGGGTTGGGCAAGAGATAACAAAGGAGAAGGTGCAGATTGGACCAGGCCACATAGCTGACCAAAAGGTCACGGAGCAAAGGCAAACAATATGTTAATGGTGTGTTGAAAGACAAAGCATTAGTACAGATTAGGTGTGAATATACTGAATATTGAACAGCAGCAAGTGCAAACCTGAAGAAAAACAACCTGAAAAAAACAGTGGGTAAGCAAACTGAACAAACTAAGATGAAATGAAATAAATGCAAAAAAAGATTGTAAAAAATTTAAAAAGGAATGTAAAAAAAAAGGAAGAAAAAATAACTAAAAATGACTAAAAATGAAAGTAAAGTGGGGGGCTGTCATGCTCTGAAATTATTGAACTCAATGTTCAGTCCGGCAGGCTGTAGTGGGCCTAATCGGTAAATGAGATGCTGTTCCTCGAGCTTGCGTTGATGTTCACTGGAACACTGCAGCAATCCCAGGACAGAGATGTGAGCATGATTTCATTTCAACACTCCCCCCCCCCCCCCTCCCCCCCTGCTCTCATGCTCACATCTCTGTCTTGGGATTGCTGCAGTGTTCCAGTGAACATCAACGCAAGCTCGAGGAACAGCATCTCATCTACCGATTGGACACACTACAGCCTGCCGGACTGAACATTGAGTTCAATAATTTCAGAGCATGACAGCCCCCCACTTTACTTTCATTTTTAGTCATTTTTAGTTATTTTTTCTTCCTTTTTTTTTACATTCCTTTTTACATTTTTTACAATCTTTTTTTGCATTTATTTCATTTCATCTTAGTTTGTTCAGTTTGCTTACCCACTGTTTTTTTCAGGTTGTTTTTCTTCAGGTTTGCACTTGCTGCTATTCAATATTCAGTATATTCACACCTAATCTGTACTAATGCTTTGTCTTTCAACACACCATTAACATATTGTTTGCCTTTGCTCCGTGACCTTTTGGTCAGCTATGTGGCCTGGTCCAATCTGCACCTTCTCCTTTGTTATCTCTTGCCCAACCCCCACCTCACTTGTTTATAATCTGTGACTTTTCTAATATTTGTCAGTTCCGAAGAAGGGTCGCTGACCCGAAATGTTAACTCTGCTTCTCTTTCCACAGATGCTGCCAGACCTGCTGAGTGATTCCAGCATTTCTTGCTTTTGTTTCAGATTTCCAGCATCTGCAGTATTTTGCTTTTATTTACTATGACTCGCTGTTTTCTGTCCATAAGCCAATTTTTTTTATCCAATTGGACCTTGACCCTCCTATTCCATGAGCCCCATTTTGTTAACCTGCCTTCTATGCGATACTTTGTCAAACACTTCCTTAAAATCCATCTAAACAACATTCACCACATCCCTTCATCAACCTTCTCTGCTACATCATCAAAAAATTCATATAATAAAAACAAAATACTGCAGATGCTGGAAATCTGAAATAAAAACAAGAAGTGTTGGAACTGCTCAGCAGGTCTGGCAGCATCTGTGGAGAGAGGAGTCGAGGAAGGGAAGGGAAGTGTCGGAAATGGACCATGTAAAGGTGAGAGGAGGGTGGAAATTGGAAGCAAAGTTGTTAAAGTTTTCCAGTTCGGGGCGGGAGCAGGAAACGGCACCGATACAGTCATCAATGTACCGGAAAAAGAGTTGGGGGAGGGGGCCTGAGTAGGACTGGAACAAAGAATGTTCGACATATCCCACAAAAAGACAGGCACAACTAGGATCCGTTGGGTACCCATAACAACACCTTTTACTTGAAGTTAAAACCTGAACTAGAAAACTTTATCAACTTTGCTTCCAATTTCGACCCTTCTCTCACCTTTACATGGTCCATCTCTGACACTTCCCTTCCCTTCCTCGACTTCTCTGTCTCCATCACTGGGGATAGGTTGTCTACTAATATCCATTATAAGCCCACCGACTCCCACAGCAATCTCGACTACACTTCTTCACACCCTGCCTCCTGTAAGGACTCCATTCCATTCTCCCAATTTCTCCATCTCCGACGCATCTGCTCTGATGATGCTACCTTCCATGACAGCGCTTCTGATATGTCTTCCTTTTTCCTCAACCAACGATTCTCCCCCACTGTTGTTGACAGGGCCCTCAACCGTGTCCTGCCCATTTCCCGCACCTCTACCTTCACCCCTTCCCCTCCCTCCCAGAACCGTGACAGGGTTCCCCTTGTCCTTACTTTCCACCCCATCAGCCTCCATATCCAAAGGATCATCCTCCGCCATTTCCGCCACCTCCAGCGTGATGCCACTACCAGTCGCATCTTCCCCTCCCCTCCCCTGTCAGCATTCCGAAGGGATCGTTCCCTCCGAGACACCCTGGTCCACTCCTCCATTTCGCCAACACCTCGTCCCCTAACCACGGCACCTTCCCCTGCAATCGCAGGAGGTGTAATACCTGCCCATTTACCTCCTCTCTCCTCACTATCCCAGGCCCCAAACACTCCTTTCAGGTGAAGCAGCGATTTACTTGTACTTCTTTCAATGTAGTATACTGTATTCGCTGCTCACAGTGTGGTCTCCTCAACACTGGGGAGACCAAGCGCAGACTGGGTGACTGCTTTGCGGAACATCTCCGCTCAGTCCGCAAGCAGGACCCTGAGCTTCCGGTTGCTTGCCATTTCAACACTCCCCCCTGCTCTCATGCTCACATCTCTGTCCTGGGATTGCTGCAGTGTTCCAGTGAACATCAACACAAGCTCGAGGAACAGCATCTCATTTACCGATTAGGCACACTACAGCCTGCCGGACTGAATATTGAGTTCAATAATTTCAAAGCATGACGGGCTCCCCCTTTTTATTCTGTTATTTTTTTCTTCTTTCTTATTTCTTTTTTTTTAGTTTGTTTCATCATTCATTTTTTTACCATGAGCTTGCCCACTATTTTTTCATGTTTGTGCTTTTGACCTGAGCTGTTCATTATTCTGTCATTTAACACCCTCTCTGCACTAACACTTTGTCTTTCACCACACCATTAACACACTCTTTGCCTTTGTTCCATGACCTTCTTGTCAGTTATTCTCTCTGACCCTCTGTCCTATCAACACCTTCCCTTTTATTATCTCTTGCCCCACCCCCACTTTATTTGCTTAAAATCTGTTACATTTCTAACGTTTGCCAGTTCTGATGAAAGGTCACTGACCCGAAACGTTAACTCTGCTTCTCTCTCCACAGATGCTGCCAGACCTGCTGAGTATTTCCAGCATTTTTGTTTTTATTATCTAAAAAATTCGATTAGAATAGTTAAGCATGATCTGTCTTATACAAATCCAATGTGTCTCTCCTTATTTAACTTAAATCTCTCCAAGTGCTTGTTGATTTTTTCCCCCTGATTATTGTTTCTAAAACCTTACCCACCATTGATGTTAAACTAAGTGGCCTGTAGTTGCTCAGACTGTCCTTATACCTGTTATTGAATAAGGGTGTCACATTTGCCTCTTTCCAGTCCTCTGGGACCTCCACCGTATCCAGGGAAGATTGGAAGATTATGGCAAGCTCTTCCGTTATCTCCATCCCCACTTCCTTTAGCAACCCTGGGATGCAAGCCATCCGGACCAGGTGACTTATCCACTCTAAGCATAGCCAGCCTTTCCAGCACTTCATTCCTATTTTCACCCATCCATCATCTCTACCATCTCTGCTTCTACCAATATTTTGATAGCATCCTCTTCCTTAGTAAACACCAATGCAATGCAAAGTACATATTAAGTATTCTAGCCTTGCCCTGCGCCTCTAAGCATATATTAATTACCCTCTCTATCCCTAATCGACCCCACGCCACCTCTTACGACCCACTTACTATTTACATGCTGGTAGAAGATTCTTGGGTTCCGTTTATGTTAACTGCTGTTCTATTCTCACTCTCTCTTTGCCAGTCTTAATTTCCTCTTCACTTTCCCTCTCACTTATTGTATTTGTCCTGGTTCGCACTTGAAGAATTCTCCTGACATGCATCATACACCATCTTCTTGTTTCATCGTATTCTCTATCTCCCTGATCATCCAAGGAGCTGTGTTTTTGGTTATCCTACCTTTTCCCCTTGTTGGAATGTACCTAGCCTGTACCGGAAACATTTCCTCCTGAAAGATTATCCATCATTCCATTACCATTTTTCCTGTCAGTCTTTTATTCTGGCTAGATCCCTTCTCATCCCATTGAAGTTAGCCTCTTCCAATTTAGAAATTCTACTTTAGATTGTTCCTTCTCTTTTCCATTACTAATCTAAACCTTATGATACAATGATCACTCTTACCCCAGTACTCCCCCACAGACATTTGGTCCACTTGGTCCACCTCATTCCCCAGAATCAGATCCACCAATACCCACTTCCTAGTTGGACCAAGGACACCCTGGTCAAGAAAGTTCTCCTGAACACATTTCAGAAATTCCTCCCCCTCCTTACCCTTTATTATAACATTATGCCAATCGATATTTGGGGAATTTAAGTCCCCCAATATCACCATTCTAGTTCTTGCACATCTCCGTGATTTCCGTACAGATTTACTCCTCTATCTCTCTCTCTCTCTTGGAACAAATTCTGAGGGACAGGATTAATCTCCACTTGAGAGGCAGAGATTAATCAGGGATAGTCAGCATGGCTTTGTCAGGGGGAGATCGTGTCTAACTAACTTGATTGAATTTTTCGAGGAGGTGACTAGATGTATGGATGAGGGTAAAGCAGTTGATGTAGTCTACATGAACTTCAGTAAGGCTTTTAATAAGGTCCCACATGGGAGATTGGTTAAGAAGGTAAGAGCCCATGGGATCCAGGGCAATTTGGCAAATTGGATCCAAAATTGGCTTAGTGGCAGGAGGCAGAGGGTGATGGTCGAGGGTTGTTTTTGTGAATGGAAGCCTGTGACCAATGGTGTACCACAGGGATCGGTGCTGGGACCCTTGCTGTTTGTAGTGTACATTAATGATTTAGACGTGAATATAGGAGGTATGATCAGTAAGTTTGCAGATGACACAAAAATTAGTGGTGTTGTAAATGGTGAGGAGGAAAGCCTTAGATTACAGGATGATATAGATGGGCTGGTAAGATGGGCGGAGCAGTGGCAAATAGAATTTAATCCTGAGAAGTGTGAGGTGATGCATTTTGGGAGGACTAATAAGGCAAGGGAATATACAATGGATGGTAGGACCCTAGGAAGTACAGAGGGTCAGAGGGACCTTGGTGTACTTGTCCATAGATCACTGAAGGCAGCAGCACAGGTAGATAAGGTGGTTAGAAAGGCATATGGGATACTTACCTTTATTAGTCGAGGCATAGAATATAAGAGCAGGGAGGTTACAATGGAGCTGTATAAAACACTAGGCCACAGCTGGAGTACTGTGTACAGTTCTGGTCACCACACTATAGGAAGGATGTGATTGCACTGGAGAGGGTGCAGAGGAGATTCACCAGGATGTTGCCTGGGCTGGAGCATTTCAGCTATGAAGAGAGACTGAAAAGGCTAGGGTTGTTTTCCTTAGAGCTGAGAAGGCTGAGGAGGGACATGATTGAGGTATGCAAAATTATGAGGGGCATTGATAGGTTAGATAGGAAGAAACTTTTTCCCTTAGCGGAGGGGTCAATAACCAGGGGGCACAGATTTAAGGTAAGGGGCAGGAAGTTTAGAGGGGATTTGAGGAAAAAAATGTTCACCGAAAGGGTGGTTGGAACCTGGAACACACTGCCTGAAGAGGTGGTAGAGGCAGGAACCCTCACAACATTTAAGAAATATTTAGATGAGCACTTGAAATGCCATAGCATATAAGGCAACGGGCCAAGTGCTGGAAAATGGGATTACAATAGTTAGGTGCTTAATGGCCGGCACAGACATGATGGGCCAAAGGGCCTGTTTCTGTGCTGTATGACTCTACGACTCTATGACTCTCACTATTTATCAACCTCCCTGATGCTCCGCAGTGATTCCAGCTGCCCCTCTAGCTCGAGCAGCTGGAGGCACTTCCTACATATGTGGTCGCCCAAGACACATGAAAAGTCCTGGAGTTCCCACATGGCACAGCAATTGCAAGCAACAGGTCACAGCTGCCCATCCATGATCGAAGAAAAATATCTCTCTTTGATCTTTTAGAAGCTTGTCAGTACCTTGGAGAAACATTTAATTGTAATGAATGCCTAGTGACCTGCTCTGTGCTCATCCTCTTATTAATTCACATACTGCTATATTTATCCCAATTGAAATTTTATTAATAAGGCTCAGCTTTAAATTTAATACAATACTTTATTGTTTCCTGGACCTAGTTCAAACCACTGCCCTAGTTTAGAGAGAAGAAAAAACTTTAAAACTCACAAAGCTATCATCTACCTGCTGTCCTCTGACATCACTCCTTGCTTTTTTTAGGAAAACTCTGGAGAGTCCGCGCGCTTCACCCCCTCTGATTTATCACCCGCCAACACAGCATCCAATCAGGTCTGCTCTTCCCCCTCTGACTTATCACCCGCCAACACAGCATCCAATCAGGTCTGCTCTTCCCCCTCTGATTTATCACCCGCCAACACAGCATCCAATCAGGTCGGCTCTTCCCCCTCTGATTTATCACCCGCCAACACAGCATCCAATCAGGTCTGCTCTTCCCCCTCTGATTTATCACCCGCCAACACAGCATCCAATCAGGTCGGCTCTTCCCCCTCTGATTTATCACCCGCCAACACAGCACCCAATCAGGTCTGCTCTTCCCCCTCTGATTTATCACCCGCCAACACAGCATCCAATCAGGTCGGCTCTTCCCCCTCTGATTTATCACCCGCCAACACAGCATCCAATCAGGTCGGCTCTTCCCCCTCTGATTTATCACCCGCCAACACAGCATCCAATCAGGTCGGCTCTTCCCCCTCTGATTTATCACCCGCCAACACAGCATCCAATCAGGTCTGCTCTTCCCCCTCTGATTTATCACCCGCCAACACAGCATCCAATCAGGTCGGCTCTTCCCCCTCTGATTTATCACCCGCCAACACAGCATCCAATCAGGTCTGCTCTTCCCCCTCTCAATTATCACCCTCCAACGCTGCATCCAATCAGGTCGGCTCTTCCCCCTCTGATTTATCACCTGCCAACGCTGCATCCAATCAGGTCGGCTCGTCCCCCTCTGATTTATCACCCGCCAACGCTGCATCCAATCAGGTCAGCTCTTCCCCCTCTGATTAATCACCCGCCAACGCTGCATCCAATCAGGTCGGCTCTTCCCCTGCTCCGATTTATCACCCGCCAACACTGCATCCAATCAGGTCAGCTCTTCCCCCACTGCTTTATCACCCGCCAACGCTGCATCCAATCAGGTTGGCTCTTCCCCCTCTGATTTATCACCCGCCAGCGCTGCATCCAATCAGGTCAGCTCTTCCCCCTCTGATTAATCACCCGCCAACACTGCATCCAATCAGGTCAGCTCTTCCCCCTCTGCTTTATCACCTGCCAACGCTGCATCCAATCAGGTCGGCTCTTCCCCCTCTGATTTATCACCCGCCAACGCTGCATCCAATCAGGTCTGCTCTTCCCCCTCTGATTTATCACCTGCCAACGCTGCATCCAATCAGGTCGGCTCTTCCCCCGCTCTGATTAATCACCCGCCAACGCTGCATCCAATCAGGTCAGCTCTTCCCCTGCTCTGATTTATCACCCGCCAACGCTGCATCCAATCAGGTCGGCTCTTCCCCCGCTCTGATTTATCACCCGCCAACGCTGCATCCAATCAGGTCAGCTCTTCCCCCTCTGATTTATCACCCGCCAACGCTGCATCCAATCAGGTCGGCTCTTCCCCCTCTTATTTATCACCCGCCAACGCTGTATCCAATCACGTCGGCTCTTCCCCCTCTGATTAATCACCCGCCAACGCTGCATCCAATCAGGTCGGCTCTTCCCCCTCTGATTTATCACCCACCAACACTGCATCCAATCAGGTCAGCTCTTCCCCCTCTGATTTATCACCCGCCAACGCTGCATCCAATCAGGTCGGCTCTTCCCCCTCTGATTTATCACCAGCCAACGCTGCACCCAATCAGGTCGGCTCTTCCCCCTCTGATTTATCACCTGCCAACGCTGCATCCAATCAGGTCTGCTCTTCCCCCTCTGATTTATCACCTGCCAACGCTGCATCCAATCAGGTCGGCTCGTCCCCCTCTAATTTATCACCCGCCAACGCTGCATCCAATCAGGTCGGCTCTTCCCCTGCTCCGATTTATCACCCGCCAACACTGCATCCAATCAGGTCGGCTCTTCCCCTTCTGATTTATCACCCGCCAACGCTGCATCCAATCAGGTCGGCTCTTCCCCCTCTGATTTATCACCCGCCAGCGCTGCATCCAATCAGGTCGGCTCTTCCCCCTCTGATTTATCACCCGCCAACGCTGCATCCAATCAGGTCGCCTCATCCCCCTCTGATTTATCACCCGCCAACCCTGCATCCAATCAGGTCGGCTCTTCCCCCTCTGATTTATCACCTGCCAACACAGCATCCAATCAGGTCTGCTCTTCCCCCTCTGATTTATCACCCGCCAACCCTGCATCCAATCAGGTCGGCTCTTCCCCCTCTGATTTATCACCTGCCAACACAGCATCCAATCAGGTCTGCTCTTCCCCCTCTGATTTATCACAAGCCAACCCTGCATCCAATCAGGTCGGCTCTTCCCCCTCTGATTTATCACCTGCCAACACAGCATCCAATCAGGTCTGCTCTTCCCCCTCTGATTTATCACCCGCCAACGCTGCATCCAATCAGGTTGGCAAATCCCCCTCTGATTTATCACCCGCCAACGCTGCATCCAATCAGTTCAGCTCTTCCCCCTCTGATCTATCACCCGCCAACACTGCATCCAATCAGGTCGGTTCCTCCCCCTCTTATTTATCACCCGCCAACATTGCATCCAATCAGGTCAGCTCTTCCCCCGCTCTGATTTATCACCCGCCAACGCTGCATCCAATCAGGTCGGCTCTTCCCCCTCTGATTTATCACCCGCCAGCGCTGCATCCAATCAGGTCGGCTCGTCCCCCTCTGATTTATCACCCGCCAACACAGCATCCAATCAGGTCGGCTCTTCCCCCTCTGATTTATCACCCGCCAACGATGCATCCAATCAGGTCGGCTCTTCCCCCTCTGATTTATCACCCGCCAACGCTGCATCCAATCAGGTCTGCTCTTCCCCCTCTGATTTATCACCTGCCAACGCTGCATCCAATCAGGTCGGCTCTTCCCCCGCTCTGATTAATCACCCGCCAACGCTGCATCCAATCAGGTCAGCTCTTCCCCTGCTCTGATTTATCACCCGCCAACGCTGCATCCAATCAGGTCAGCTCTTCCCCCTCTGATTTGTCACCCACCAACGCTGCATCCAATCAGGTCGGCTCTTCCCCCTCTGATTTATCACCAGCCAACGCTGCATCCAATCAGGTCGGCTCTTCCCCCTCTGATTTATCACCTGCCAACGCTGCATCCAATCAGGTCTGCTCATCCCCCTCTGATTTATCACCTGCCAACGCTGCATCCAATCAGGTCGGCTCGTCCCCCTCTAATTTATCACCCGCCAACGCTGCATCCAATCAGGTCGGCTCTTCCCCTGCTCCGATTTATCACCCGCCAACACTGCATCCAATCAGGTCGGCTCTTCCCCTTCTGATTTATCACCCGCCAACGCTGCATCCAATCAGGTCGGCTCTTCCCCCTCTGATTTATCACCCGCCAGCGCTGCATCCAATCAGGTCGGCTCTTCCCCCTCTGATTTATCACCCGCCAACGCTGCATCCAATCAGGTCGCCTCATCCCCCTCTGATTTATCACCCGCCAACCCTGCATCCAATCAGGTCGGCTCTTCCCCCTCTGATTTATCACCTGCCAACACAGCATCCAATCAGGTCTGCTCTTCCCCCTCTGATTTATCACCCGCCAACCCTGCATCCAATCAGGTCGGCTCTTCCCCCTCTGATTTATCACCTGCCAACACAGCATCCAATCAGGTCTGCTCTTCCCCCTCTGATTTATCACAAGCCAACCCTGCATCCAATCAGGTCGGCTCTTCCCCCTCTGATTTGTCACCTGCCAACACAGCATCCAATCAGGTCTGCTCTTCCCCCTCTGATTTATCACCCGCCAACGCTGCATCCAATCAGGTTGGCTCATCCCCCTCTGATTTATCACCCGCCAACGCTGCATCCAATCAGTTCAGCTCTTCCCCCTCTGATTTATCACCCGCCAACACTGCATCCAATCAGGTCGGTTCCTCCCCCTCTTATTTATCACCCGCCAACACTGCATCCAATCAGGTCGTCTCTTCCCCCGCTCTGATTTATCACCCGCCAACGCTGCATCCAATCAGGTCGGCTCTTCCCCCTCTGATTTATCACCCGCCAGCGCTGCATCCAATCAGGTCGGCTCTTCCCCCTCTGATTTATCACCCGCCAACACAGCATCCAATCAGGTCGGCTCTTCCCCCTCTGATTTATCACCCGCCAACGATGCATCCAATCAGGTCGGCTCTTCCCCCTCTGATTTATCACCCGCCAACGCTGCATCCAATCAGGTCGGCTCTTACCCCTCTGATTTATCACCCGCCAACGCTGCATCCAATCAGGTCGGCTCTTCACCCTCTTATTTATCACCCGCCAACGCTGCATCCAATCAGGTCGGCTCTTCCCCCTCTGATTTATCACCCGCCAACACTGCATCCAATCAGGTCGGCTCTTCCCCTGCTCTGATTTATCACCCGCCAACGCTGCATCCAATCAGGTCGGCTCTTCCCCCTCTGATTTATCACCCGCCAACGCTGCATCCAATCAGGTCGGCTCTTCCCCCTCTGATTTATCACCTGCCAACGCTGCATCCAATCAGGTCGGCTCTTCCCCCTCTGATTTATCACCCGCCAACGCTGCATCCAATCAGGTCGGCTCTTCCCCCTCTGATTTATCACCCGCCAACGCTGCATCCAATCAGGTCAGCTCTTCCCCCTCTGATTAATCACCCGCCAACGCTGCATCCAATCAGGTCGGCTCTTCCCCTGCTCCGATTTATCACCCGCCAACACTGCATCCAATCAGGTCAGCTCTTCCCCCTCTGATTTATCACCCGCCAACGCTGCTTCCAATCAGGTTGGCTCTTCCTCCTCTGATTTATCACCCGCCAACGCTGCATCCAATCAGGTTGGCTCTTCCCCCTCTGATTTATCACCCGCCAACACTGCATCCAATCAGGTCGGCTCTTCCCCCTCTGATTTATCACCCGCCAACGCTGCATCCAATCACGTCGGCACTTCCCCCTCTGATTGATCACCCGCCAACGCTGCATCCAATCAGGTCGGCTCTTCCCCCTCTGATTTATCACCCGCCAACGCTGCATCCAATCAGGTCGGCTCTTCCCCCTCTGATTTATCTCCCGCCAACGCTGTATCCAATCAGGTCGGCTCTTCCCCCTCTGATTTATCACCCGCCAACGCTGCATCCAATCAGGTCGGCTCTTCCCCCTCTGATTTATCACCCGCCAACGCTGCATCCAATCAGGTCGGCTCTTGCCCCTCTGATTTATCACCCGCCAACGCTGCATCCAATCAGGTTGGCTCTTCCCCTCTGATTTATCACCCGCCAGCGCTGCATCCAATCAGGTCGGCTCTTCCCCCTCTGATTCATCACCCGCCAACGCTGCATCCAATCAGGTTGGCTCTTCTCCCGCTCTGATTTATCACCCGCCAACGCTGCATCCAATCAGGTCGGCTCTTCCCCCTCTGATTTATCACCCACCAACACTGCATCCAATCAGGTCAGCTCTTCCCCCTCTGATTTATCACCCGCCAGCGCTGCATCCAATCAGGTCGGCTCTTCCCCCTCTGATTTATCACCCGCCAACCCTGCATCCAATCAGGTCGGCTCTTCCCCCTCTGATTTATCACCTGCCAACACAGCATCCAATCAGGTCTGCTCTTCCCCCTCTGATTTATCACCCGCCAACCCTGCATCCAATCAGGTCGGCTCTTCCCCCTCTGATTTATCACCTGCCAACACAGCATCCAATCAGGTCTGCTCTTCCCCCTCTGATTTATCACAAGCCAACCCTGCATCCAATCAGGTCGGCTCTTCCCCCTCTGATTTATCACCTGCCAACACAGCATCCAATCAGGTCTGCTCTTCCCCCTCTGATTTATCACCCGCCAACGCTGCATCCAATCAGGTTGGCTCATCCCCCTCTGATTTATCACCCGCCAACGCTGCATCCAATCAGTTCAGCTCTTCCCCCTCTGATTTATCACCCGCCAACACTGCATCCAATCAGGTCGGTTCCTCCCCCTCTTATTTATCACCCGCCAACACTGCATCCAATCAGGTCAGCTCTTCCCCCGCTCTGATTTATCACCCGCCAACGCTGCATCCAATCAGGTCGGCTCTTCCCCCTCTGATTTATCACCCGCCAGCGCTGCATCCAATCAGGTCGGCTCGTCCCCCTCTGATTTATCACCCGCCAACACAGCATCCAATCAGGTCGGCTCTTCCCCCTCTGATTTATCACCCGCCAACGATGCATCCAATCAGGTCGGCTCTTCCCCCTCTGATTTATCACCCGCCAACGCTGCATCCAATCAGGTCTGCTCTTCCCCCTCTTATTTATCACCTGCCAACGCTGCATCCAATCAGGTCGGCTCTTCCCCCGCTCTGATTAATCACCCGCCAACGCTGCATCCAATCAGGTCAGCTCTTCCCCTGCTCTGATTTATCACCCGCCAACGCTGCATCCAATCAGGTCGGCTCTTCCCCCACTCTGATTTATCACCCGCCAACGCTGCATCCAATCAGGTCGGCTCTTCCCCCTCTGATTTATCACCCGCCAACGCTGCATCCAATCAGGTCGGCTCTTCCCCCGCTCTGATTTATCACCCGCCAACGCTGCATCCAATCAGGTCGGCTCTTCCCCCTCTTATTTATCACCCGCCAACGCTGTATCCAATCACGTCGGCTCTTCCCCCTCTGATTAATCACCCGCCAACGCTGCATCCAATCAGGTCGGCTCTTCCCCCTCTGATTTATCACCCACCAACACTGCATCCAATCAGGTCAGCTCTTCCCCCTCTGATTTGTCACCCACCAACGCTGCATCCAATCAGGTCGGCTCTTCCCCCTCTGATTTATCACCAGCCAACGCTGCATCCAATCAGGTCGGCTCTTCCCCCTCTGATTTATCACCTGCCAACGCTGCATCCAATCAGGTCTGCTCATCCCCCTCTGATTTATCACCTGCCAACGCTGCATCCAATCAGGTCGGCTCGTCCCCCTCTAATTTATCACCCGCCAACGCTGCATCCAATCAGGTCGGCTCTTCCCCTGCTCCGATTTATCACCCGCCAACACTGCATCCAATCAGGTCGGCTCTTCCCCTTCTGATTTATCACCCGCCAACGCTGCATCCAATCAGGTCGGCTCTTCCCCCTCTGATTTATCACCCGCCAGCGCTGCATCCAATCAGGTCGGCTCTTCCCCCTCTGATTTATCACCCGCCAACGCTGCATCCAATCAGGTCGCCTCATCCCCCTCTGATTTATCACCCGCCAACCCTGCATCCAATCAGGTCGGCTCTTCCCCCTCTGATTTATCACCTGCCAACACAGCATCCAATCAGGTCTGCTCTTCCCCCTCTGATTTATCACCCGCCAACCCTGCATCCAATCAGGTCGGCTCTTCCCCCTCTGATTTATCACCTGCCAACACAGCATCCAATCAGGTCTGCTCTTCCCCCTCTGATTTATCACAAGCCAACCCTGCATCCAATCAGGTCGGCTCTTCCCCCTCTGATTTGTCACCTGCCAACACAGCATCCAATCAGGTCTGCTCTTCCCCCTCTGATTTATCACCCGCCAACGCTGCATCCAATCAGGTTGGCTCATCCCCCTCTGATTTATCACCCGCCAACGCTGCATCCAATCAGTTCAGCTCTTCCCCCTCTGATTTATCACCCGCCAACACTGCATCCAATCAGGTCGGTTCCTCCCCCTCTTATTTATCACCCGCCAACACTGCATCCAATCAGGTCGGCTCTTCCCCCGCTCTGATTTATCACCCGCCAACGCTGCATCCAATCAGGTCGGCTCTTCCCCCTCTGATTTATCACCGGCCAGCGCTGCATCCTATCAGGTCGGCTCTTCCCCCTCTGATTTATCACCCGCCAACACAGCATCCAATCAGGTCGGCTCTTCCCCCTCTGATTTATCACCCGCCAACGATGCATCCAATCAGGTCGGCTCTTCCCCCTCTGATTTATCACCCGCCAACGCTGCATCCAATCAGGTCGGCTCTTACCCCTCTGATTTATCACCCGCCAACGCTGCATCCAATCAGGTCGGCTCTTCCCCCTCTTATTTATCACCCGCCAACGTTGCATCCAATCAGGTCGGCTCTTCCCCCTCTGATTTATCACCCGCCAACACTGCATCCAATCAGGTCGGCTCTTCCCCTGCTCTGATTTATCACCCGCCAACGCTGCATCCAATCAGGTCGGCTCTTCCCCCTCTGATTTATCACCCGCCAACGCTGCATCCAATCAGGTCGGCTCTTCCCCCTCTGATTTATCACCTGCCAACGCTGCATCCAATCAGGTCGGCTCTTCCCCTGCTCCGATTTATCACCCGCCAACACTGCATCCAATCAGGTCGGCTCTTCCCCCTCTGATTTATCACCCGCCAACGCTGCATCCAATCAGGTCAGCTCTTCCCCCTCTGATTTATCACCCGCCAACGCTGCATCCAATCAGGTTGGCTCTTCCCCCTCTGATTTATCACCCGCCAACGCTGCATCCAATCAGGTCGGCTCTTCCCCCTCTGATTTATCACCCGCCAACGATGCATCCAATCAGGTCGGCTCTTCCCCCTCTGATTTATCACCCGCCAACGCTGCATCCAATCAGGTCTGCTCTTCCCCCTCTTATTTATCACCTGCCAACGCTGCATCCAATCAGGTCGGCTCTTCCCCCGCTCTGATTAATCACCCGCCAACGCTGCATCCAATCAGGTCAGCTCTTCCCCTGCTCTGATTTATCACCCGCCAACGCTGCATCCAATCAGGTCGGCTCTTCCCCCACTCTGATTTATCACCCGCCAACGCTGCATCCAATCAGGTCGGCTCTTCCCCCTCTGATTTATCACCCGCCAACGCTGCATCCAATCAGGTCGGCTCTTCCCCCGCTCTGATTTATCACCCGCCAACGCTGCATCCAATCAGGTCGGCTCTTCCCCCTCTTATTTATCACCCGCCAACGCTGTATCCAATCACGTCGGCTCTTCCCCCTCTGATTAATCACCCGCCAACGCTGCATCCAATCAGGTCGGCTCTTCCCCCTCTGATTTATCACCCACCAACACTGCATCCAATCAGGTCAGCTCTTCCCCCTCTGATTTGTCACCCACCAACGCTGCATCCAATCAGGTCGGCTCTTCCCCCTCTGATTTATCACCAGCCAACGCTGCATCCAATCAGGTCGGCTCTTCCCCCTCTGATTTATCACCTGCCAACGCTGCATCCAATCAGGTCTGCTCATCCCCCTCTGATTTATCACCTGCCAACGCTGCATCCAATCAGGTCGGCTCGTCCCCCTCTAATTTATCACCCGCCAACGCTGCATCCAATCAGGTCGGCTCTTCCCCTGCTCCGATTTATCACCCGCCAACACTGCATCCAATCAGGTCGGCTCTTCCCCTTCTGATTTATCACCCGCCAACGCTGCATCCAATCAGGTCGGCTCTTCCCCCTCTGATTTATCACCCGCCAGCGCTGCATCCAATCAGGTCGGCTCTTCCACCTCTGATTTATCACCCGCCAACGCTGCATCCAATCAGGTCGCCTCATCCCCCTCTGATTTATCACCCGCCAACCCTGCATCCAATCAGGTCGGCTCTTCCCCCTCTGATTTATCACCTGCCAACACAGCATCCAATCAGGTCTGCTCTTCCCCCTCTGATTTATCACCCGCCAACCCTGCATCCAATCAGGTCGGCTCTTCCCCCTCTGATTTATCACCTGCCAACACAGCATCCAATCAGGTCTGCTCTTCCCCCTCTGATTTATCACAAGCCAACCCTGCATCCAATCAGGTCGGCTCTTCCCCCTCTGATTTGTCACCTGCCAACACAGCATCCAATCAGGTCTGCTCTTCCCCCTCTGATTTATCACCCGCCAACGCTGCATCCAATCAGGTTGGCTCATCCCCCTCTGATTTATCACCCGCCAACGCTGCATCCAATCAGTTCAGCTCTTCCCCCTCTGATTTATCACCCGCCAACACTGCATCCAATCAGGTCGGTTCCTCCCCCTCTTATTTATCACCCGCCAACACTGCATCCAATCAGGTCGGCTCTTCCCCCGCTCTGATTTATCACCCGCCAACGCTGCATCCAATCAGGTCGGCTCTTCCCCCTCTGATTTATCACCCGCCAGCGCTGCATCCTATCAGGTCGGCTCTTCCCCCTCTGATTTATCACCCGCCAACACAGCATCCAATCAGGTCAGCTCTTCCCCCTCTGATTTATCACCCGCCAACGATGCATCCAATCAGGTCGGCTCTTCCCCCTCTGATTTATCACCCGCCAACGCTGCATCCAATCAGGTCGGCTCTTACCCCTCTGATTTATCACCCGCCAACGCTGCATCCAATCAGGTCGGCTCTTCCCCCTCTTATTTATCACCCGCCAACGCTGCATCCAATCAGGTCGGCTCTTCCCCCTCTGATTTATCACCCGCCAACACTGCATCCAATCAGGTCGGCTCTTCCCCTGCTCTGATTTATCACCCGCCAACGCTGCATCCAATCAGGTCGGCTCTTCCCCCTCTGATTTATCACCCGCCAACGCTGCATCCAATCAGGTCGGCTCTTCCCCCTCTGATTTATCACCTGCCAACGCTGCATCCAATCAGGTCGGCTCTTCCCCCTCTGATTTATCACCCGCCAACGCTGCATCCAATCAGGTCGGCTCTTCCCCCTCTGATTTATCACCCGCCAACGCTGCATCCAATCAGGTCAGCTCTTCCCCCTCTGATTAATCACCCGCCAACGCTGCATCCAATCAGGTCGGCTCTTCCCCTGCTCCGATTTATCACCCGCCAACACTGCATCCAATCAGGTCAGCTCTTCCCCCTCTGATTTATCACCCGCCAACGCTGCATCCAATCAGGTTGGCTCTTCCCCCTCTGATTTATCACCCGCCAACGCTGCATCCAATCAGGTTGGCTCTTCCCCCTCTGATTTATCACCCGCCAACGCTGCATCCAATCAGGTCGGCTCTTCCCCCTCTGATTTATCACCTGCCAACGCTGCATCCAATCAGGTCGGCTCTTCCCCCTCTGATTTATCACCCGCCAACGCTGCATCCAATCAGGTCGGCTCTTCCCCCTCTGATTTATCACCCGCCAACGCTGCATCCAATCAGGTCAGCTCTTCCCCCTCTGATTAATCACCCGCCAACGCTGCATCCAATCAGGTCGGCTCTTCCCCTGCTCCGATTTATCACCCGCCAACACTGCATCCAATCAGGTCAGCTCTTCCCCCTCTGATTTATCACCCGCCAACGCTGCATCCAATCAGGTTGGCTCTTCCCCCTCTGATTTATCACCCGCCAGCGCTGCATCCAATCAGGTCAGCTCTTCCCCCTCTGATTAATCACCCGCCAACGCTGCATCCAATCAGGTCGGCTCTTCCCCCTCTGATTTATCACCCGCCAACGCTGCATCCAATCAGGTCGGCTCTTCCCCCTCTGATTAATCACCCACCAACGCTGCATCCAATCAGGTCGGCTCTTCCCCTGCTCTGATTTATCACCCACCAACGCTGCATCCAATCAGGTCGGCTCTTCCCCTGCTCTGATTTATCACCCGCCAACGCTGCATCCAATCAGGTCGGCTCTTCCCCCTCTGATTTATCACCCGCCAACGCTGCATCCAATCAGGTCAGCTCTTCCCCCTCTGATTAATCACCCGCCAACGCTGCATCCAATCAGGTCGGCTCTTCCCCTGCTCCGATTTATCACCCGCCAACACTGCATCCAATCAGGTCAGCTCTTCCCCCTCTGATTTATCACCCGCCAACGCTGCATCCAATCAGGTTGGCTCTTCCCCCTCTGATTTATCACCCGCCAACTCTGCATCCAATCAGGTCGGCTCTTCCCCCTCTGATTTATCACCCGCCAACGCTGCATCCAATCAGGTCGGCTCTTCCCCCGCGCTGATTTATCACCCGCCAACGCTGCATCCAATCAGGTCGGCTCTTCCCCCTCTGATTTATCACCCGCCAACGCTGCATCCAATCAGGTCGGCTCTTCCCCCTCTGATTTATCACCAGCCAACGCTGCATCCAATCAGGTCGGCTCTTCCCCCTCTGATTTATCACCTGCCAACGCTGCATCCAATCAGGTCTGCTCTTCCCCCTCTGATTTATCATCTGCCAACGCTGCATCCAATCAGGTCGGCTCGTCCCCCTCTGATTTATCACCCGCCAACGCTGCATCCAATCAGGTCGGCACTTCCCCTGCTCCGATTTATCACCCGCCAACACTGCATCCAATCAGGTCGGCTCTTCCCCCTCTGATTTATCACCCGCCAACGCTGCATCCAATCAGGTCGGCTCTTCCCCCTCTGATTTATCACCCACCAGCGCTGCATCCAATCAGGTCGGCTCTTCCCCCTCTGATTTATCACCCGCCAACGCTGCATCCAATCAGGTCGGCTCTTCCCCCTCTGATATATCACCCGCCAACCCTGCATCCAATCAGGTCGGCTCTTCCCCCTCTGATTTATCACCTGCCAACACAGCATCCAATCAGGTCTGCTCTTCCCCCTCTGATTTATTACCCGCCAACGCTGCATCCAATCAGGTCAGCTCCTCCCCCTCTGATTTATCACCCGCCAACACTGCATCCAATCAGGTCGGTCCTCCCCCTCTTATTTATCACCCGCCAACACTGCATCCAATCAGGTCGGCTCTTCCCCCTCTGATTTATCACCCGCCAACACAGCATCCAATCAGGTCGGCTCTTCCCCCTCTGATTTATCACCCGCCAACGCTGCATCCAATCAGGTCGGCTCTTCCCCCTCTGATTTATCACCCGCCAACGCTGCATCCAATGAGGTCGGCTCTTACCCCTCTGATTTATCACCCGCCAACGCTGCATCCAATCAGGTCGGCTCTTCCCCCTCTTATTTATCACCCGCCAACCCTGCATCCAATCAGGTCGGCTCTTCACCCTCTTATTTATTACCCGCCAACACTGCATCCAATCAGGTCGGCTCTTCCCCCTCTGATTTATCACCCGCCAACACTGCATCCAATCAGGTCGGCTCTTCCCCTGCTCTGATTTATCACCCGCCAACGCTGCATCCAATCAGGTCGGCTCTTCCCCCTCTGATCTATCACCTGCCAACGCTGCATCCAATCAGGTTGGCTCTTCCCCCGCTCCGATTTATCACCCGCCAACGCTGCATCCAATCAGGTCGGCTCTTCCCCCTCTGATTAATCACCCGCCAACGCTGCATCCAATCACGTCGGCTCTTCCCCCGCTCTGATTTATCACCCGCCAACACTGCATCCAATCAGGTCATCTCTTCCCCCTCTGATTTATCCCCCGCGAACGCTGCATCCAATCAGGTCAGCTCTTTCCCCTCTGATTTATCACCCGCCAACGCTGCATCCAATCAGGTCGGCTCTTCCCCCTCTGATTTATCACCCGCCAACGCTGCATCCAATCAGGTCGGCTCTTCCCCCGCTCTGATTTATCACCCGCCAACGCTGCATCCAATCAGGTCAGCTCTTCCCCCTCTGATTTATCACCCGCCAACGCTGCATCCAATCAGGTCGGCTCTTCCCCCTCTGATTTATCACCCGCCAACGCTGCATCCAATCAGGTCGGCTCTTCCCCCTCTGATTTATCTCCCGCCAACGCTGTATCCAATCAGGTCGGCTCTTCCCCCTCTGATTTATCACCCGCCAACGCTGCATCCAATCAGGTCGGCTCTTCCCCCTCTGATTTATCACCCGCCAACGCTGCATCCAATCAGGTCGGCTCTTCCCCCTCTGATTTATCACCCGCCAACGCTGCATCCAATCAGGTTGGCTCTTCCCCTCTGATTTATCACCCGCCAGCGCTGCATCCAATCAGGTCGGCTCTTCCCCCTCTGATTCATCACCCGCCAACGCTGCATCCAATCAGGTTGGCTCTTCTCCCGCTCTGATTTATCACCCGCCAACGCTGCATCCAATCAGGTCGGCTCTTCCCCCTCTGATTTATCACCCACCAACACTGCATCCAATCAGGTCAGCTCTTCCCCCTCTGATTTATCACCCGCCAACACTGCATCCAATCAGGTCGGTTCCTCCGCCTCTTATTTATCACCCGCCAACACTGCATCCAATCAGGTCGGCTCTTCCCCCGCTCTGATTTATCACCCGCCAACGCTGCATCCAATCAGGTCGGCTCTTCCCCCTCTGATTTATCACCCGCCAACGCTGCATCCAATCAGGTCGGCTCTTCCCCCTCTGATTTATCACCTGCCAACGCTGCATCCAATCAGGTCGGCTCTTCCCCCGCTCCGATTTATCACCCGCCAACGCTGCATCCAATCAGCTCGGCTCTTCCCACTCTGATTAATCACCCGCCAACGCTGCATCCAATCACGTCGGCTCTTCCCCCGCTCTGATTTATCACCCGCCAACACTGCATCCAATCAGGTCAGCTCTTCCCCCTCTGATTTATCACCCGCCAACGCTGCATCCAATCAGGTCAGCTCTTTCCCCTCTGATTTATCACCCGCCAACGCTGCATCCAATCAGGTCGGCTCTTCCCCCTCTGATTTATCACCCGCCAACGCTGCATCCAATCAGGTCGGCTCTTCCCCCGCTCTGATTTATCACCCGCCAACGCTGCATCCAATCAGGTCGGCTCTTCCCCCTCTGATTTATCACCCGCCAACACTGCATCCAATCAGGTCGGCTCTTCCCCCTCTGATTTATCACCCGCCAACGCTGCATCCAATCAGGTCGGCTCTTCCCCCTCTGATTTATCACCTGCCAACACTGCATCCAATCAGGTCAGCTCTTCCCCCTCTGATTTATCACCCGCCAACGCTGCATCCAATCAGGTCGGCTCTTCCCCCGCTCTGATTTATCACCCGCCAACGCTGCATCCAATCAGGTCAGCTCTTCCCCCTCTGATTTATCACCCGCCAATGCTGCATCCAATCAGGTCGGCTCTTCCCCCGCTCTGATTTATCACCCGCCAACGCTGCATCCAATCACGTCGGCTCTTCCCCCTCTGATTTATCTCCCGCCAACGCTGTATCCAATCAGGTCGGCTCTTCCCCCTCTGATTTATCACCCGCCAACGCTGCATCCAATCAGGTCGGCTCTTCCCCCTCTGATTTATCACCCGCCAACGCTGCATCCAATCAGGTCGGCTCTTCCCCCTCTGATTTAACACCCGCCAACGCTGCATCCAATGAGGTCGGCTCTTCCCCCTCTGATTTATCACCCGCCAACACTGCATCCAATCAGGTCGGCTCTTCCCCTGCTCTGATTTATCACCCGCCAACGCTGCATCCAATCAGGTCGGCTCTTCCCCCTCTGATTTATCACCTGCCAACGCTGCATCCAATCAGGTCGGCTCTTCCCCCGCTCCGATTTATCACCCGCCAACGCTGCATCCAATCAGGTCGGCTCTTCCCCCTCTGATTAATCACCCGCCAACGCTGCATCCAATCACGTCGGCTCTTCCCCCGCTCTGATTTATCACCCGCCAACACTGCATCCAATCAGGTCATCTCTTCCCCCTCTGATTTATCCCCCGCCAACGCTGCATCCAATCAGGTCAGCTCTTTCCCCTCTGATTTATCACCCGCCAACGCTGCATCCAATCAGGTCGGCTCTTCCCCCTCTGATTTATCACCCGCCAACGCTGCATCCAATCAGGTCGGCTCTTCCCCCGCTCTGATTTATCACCCGCCAACGCTGCATCCAATCAGGTCAGCTCTTCCCCCTCTGATTTATCACCCGCCAACGCTGCATCCAATCAGGTCGGCTCTTCCCCCTCTGATTTATCACCCGCCAACGCTGCATCCAATCAGGTCGGCTCTTCCCCCTCTGATTTATCACCTGCCTACACTGCATCCAATCAGGTCAGCTCTTCCCCCTCTGATTTATCACCCGCCAACGCTGCATGCAATCAGGTCGGCTCTTCCCCCTCTGATTTATCACCCGCCAACGCTGCATCCAATCAGGTCGGCTCTTCCCCCTCTGATTTATCACCCGCCAACACTGCATCCAATCAGGTCGGCTCTTCCCCCTCTGATTTATCACCCGCCAACGCTGCATCCAATCACGTCGGCACTTCCCCCTCTGATTGATCACCCGCCAACGCTGCATCCAATCAGGTCGGCTCTTCCCCCTCTGATTTATCACCCGCCAACGCTGCATCCAATCAGGTCGGCTCTTCCCCCTCTGATTTATCTCCCGCCAACGCTGTATCCAATCAGGTCGGCTCTTCCCCCTCTGATTTATCACCCGCCAACGCTGCATCCAATCAGGTCGGCTCTTCCCCCTCTGATTTATCACCCGCCAACGCTGCATCCAATCAGGTCGGCTCTTCCCCCTCTGATTTATCACCCGCCAACGCTGCATCCAATCAGGTTGGCTCTTCCCCTCTGATTTATCACCCGCCAGCGCTGCATCCAATCAGGTCGGCTCTTCCCCCTCTGATTCATCACCCGCCAACGCTGCATCCAATCAGGTTGGCTCTTCTCCCGCTCTGATTTATCACCCGCCAACGCTGCATCCAATCAGGTCGGCTCTTCCCCCTCTGATTTATCACCCACCAACACTGCATCCAATCAGGTCAGCTCTTCCCCCTCTGATTTATCACCCGCCAACACTGCATCCAATCAGGTCGGTTCCTCCGCCTCTTATTTATCACCCGCCAACACTGCATCCAATCAGGTCGGCTCTTCCCCCGCTCTGATTTATCACCCGCCAACGCTGCATCCAATCAGGTCGGCTCTTCCCCCTCTGATTTATCACCCGCCAACGCTGCATCCAATCAGGTCGGCTCTTCCCCCTCTGATTTATCACCTGCCAACGCTGCATCCAATCAGGTCGGCTCTTCCCCCGCTCCGATTTATCACCCGCCAACGCTGCATCCAATCAGCTCGGCTCTTCCCACTCTGATTAATCACCCGCCAACGCTGCATCCAATCACGTCGGCTCTTCCCCCGCTCTGATTTATCACCCGCCAACACTGCATCCAATCAGGTCAGCTCTTCCCCCTCTGATTTATCACCCGCCAACGCTGCATCCAATCAGGTCAGCTCTTTCCCCTCTGATTTATCACCCGCCAACGCTGCATCCAATCAGGTCGGCTCTTCCCCCTCTGATTTATCACCCGCCAACGCTGCATCCAATCAGGTCGGCTCTTCCCCCGCTCTGATTTATCACCCGCCAACGCTGCATCCAATCAGGTCGGCTCTTCCCCCTCTGATTTATCACCCGCCAACACTGCATCCAATCAGGTCGGCTCTTCCCCCTCTGATTTATCACCCGCCAACGCTGCATCCAATCAGGTCGGCTCTTCCCCCTCTGATTTATCACCTGCCAACACTGCATCCAATCAGGTCAGCTCTTCCCCCTCTGATTTATCACCCGCCAACGCTGCATCCAATCAGGTCGGCTCTTCCCCCGCTCTGATTTATCACCCGCCAACGCTGCATCCAATCAGGTCAGCTCTTCCCCCTCTGATTTATCACCCGCCAATGCTGCATCCAATCAGGTCGGCTCTTCCCCCGCTCTGATTTATCACCCGCCAACGCTGCATCCAATCACGTCGGCTCTTCCCCCTCTGATTTATCTCCCGCCAACGCTGTATCCAATCAGGTCGGCTCTTCCCCCTCTGATTTATCACCCGCCAACGCTGCATCCAATCAGGTCGGCTCTTCCCCCTCTGATTTATCACCCGCCAACGCTGCATCCAATCAGGTCGGCTCTTCCCCCTCTGATTTAACACCCGCCAACGCTGCATCCAATGAGGTCGGCTCTTCCCCCTCTGATTTATCACCCGCCAACGCTGCATCCAATCAGGTCGGCTCTTCCCCCTCTGATTTATCACCCGCCAACGCTGCATCCAATCAGGTCGGCTCTTCCCCCTCTGATTTATCACCCGCCAACGCTGCATCCAATCAGGTCGGCTCTTCCCCTCTGATTTATCACCCGCCAGCGCTGCATCCAATCAGGTCGGCTCTTCCCCCTCTGATTCATCACCCGCCAACGCTGCATCCAATCAGGTCGGCTCTTCCCCCGCTCTGATTTATCACCCGCCAACGCTGCATCCAATCAGGTCGGCTCTTCCCCCTCTGATTTATCACCCGCCAACGCTGCATCCAATCAGGTCGGCTCTTCCCCCGCTCTGATTTATCACCCGCCAACGCTGCATCCAATCACGTCGGCTCTTCCCCCTCTTATTTCTCACCCGCCAACGCTGCATCCAATCACGTCGGCTCTTCCCCCTCTGATGAATCACCCGCCAACGCTGCATCCAATCAGGTCGGCTCTTCCCCCTCTGATTTATCACCCACCAACACTGCATCCAATCAGGTCAGCTCTTCCCCCTCTGATTTATCACCCGCCAACACTGCATCCAATCAGGTCGGTTCCTCCGCCTCTTATTTATCACCAGCCAACACTGCATCCAATCAGGTCGGCTCTTCCCCCGCTCTGATTTATCACCCGCCAACGCTGCATCCAATCAGGTCGGCTCTTCCCCCTCTGATTTATCACCCGCCAACGCTGCATCCAATCAGGTCGGCTCTTCCCCCGCTCTGATTTATCACCCGCCAACGCTGCATCCAATCAGGTCGGCTCTTCCCCCGCTCTGATTTATCACCCGCCAACACTGCATCCAATCAGGTCGGTTTCTCCGCCTCTTATTTATCACCCGCCAACACTGCATCCAATCAGGTCGGCTCTTCCCCCGCTCTGATTTATCACCCGCCAACGCTGCATCCAATCAGGTCGGCTCTTCCCCCTCTGATTTATCACCCACCAACACTGCATCCAATCAGGTCAGCTCTTCCCCCTCTGATTTATCACCCGCCAACGCTGCATCCAATCAGGTCGGCTCTTCCCCCTCTGATTTATCACCCGCCAACGCTGCATCCAATCACGTCGGCTCTTCCCCCTCTGATGAATCACCCGCCAACGCTGCATCCAATCAGGTCAGCTCTTCCCCCGCTCTGATTTATCACCCGCCAACGCTGCATCCAATCAGGTCAGCTCTTACCCCTCTGATTTATCACCCGCCAACGCTGCATCCAATCAGGTCGGCTCTTCCCCCTCTGATTTATCACCCGCCAACGCTGCATCCAATCAGGTCAGCTCTTCCCCCTCTGATTTATCACCCGCCAACGCTGCATCCAATCAGGTCGGCTCTTCCCCCGCTCCGATTTATCACCCGCCAACGCTGCATCCAATCAGCTCGGCTCTTCCCACTCTGATTAATCACCCGCCAACGCTGCATCCAATCACGTCGGCTCTTCCCCCGCTCTGATTTATCACCCGCCAACACTGCATCCAATCAGGTCAGCTCTTCCCCCTCTGATTTATCACCCGCCAACGCTGCATCCAATCAGGTCAGCTCTTTCCCCTCTGATTTATCACCCGCCAACGCTGCATCCAATCAGGTCGGCTCTTCCCCCTCTGATTTATCACCCGCCAACGCTGCATCCAATCAGGTCGGCTCTTCCCCCGCTCTGATTTATCACCCGCCAACGCTGCATCCAATCAGGTCGGCTCTTCCCCCTCTGATTTATCACCCGCCAACGCTGCATCCAATCAGGTCGGCTCTTCCCCCTCTGATTTATCACCTGCCAACACTGCATCCAATCAGGTCAGCTCTTCCCCCTCTGATTTATCACCCGCCAACGCTGCATCCAATCAGGTCGGCTCTTCCCCCGCTCTGATTTATCACCCGCCAACGCTGCATCCAATCAGGTCAGCTCTTCCCCCTCTGATTTATCACCCGCCAATGCTGCATCCAATCAGGTCGGCTCTTCCCCCGCTCTGATTGATCACCCGCCAACGCTGCATCCAATCAGGTCGGCTCTTCCCCCTCTGATTTATCTCCCGCCAACGCTGTATCCAATCAGGTCGGCTCTTCCCCCTCTGATTTATCACCCGCCAACGCTGCATCCAATCAGGTCAGCTCTTCCCCCTCTGATTTATCACCCGCCAACGCTGCATCCAATGAGGTTGGCTCTTCCCCTCTGATTTATCACCCGCCAGCGCTGCATCCAATCAGGTCGGCTCTTCCCCCTCTGATTCATCACCCGCCAACGCTGCATCCAATCAGGTCGACTCTTCCCCCGCTCTGATTTATCACCCGCCAACGCTGCTTCCAATCAGGTCGGCTCTTCCCCCTCTGATTTATCACCCGCCAACGCTGCATCCAATCAGGTCGGCTCTTCCCCCGCTCTGATTTATCACCCGCCAACGCTGCATCCAATCACGTCGGCTCTTCCCCCTCTTATTTCTCACCCGCCAACGCTGCATCCAATCACGTCGGCTCTTCCCCCTCTTATTTCTCACCCGCCAACGCTGCATCCAATCACGTCGGCTTTTCCCCCTCTGATTAATCACCCGCCAACGCTGCATCCAATCACGTCGGCTCTTCCCCCTCTTATTTCTCACCCGCCAACGCTGCATCCAATCACGTCGGCTCTTCCCCCTCTGATTTATCACCCGCCAACGCTGCATCCAATCAGGTCAGCTCTTCCCCCTCTGATTAATCACCCGCCAACGCTGCATCCAATCAGGTCGGCTCTTCCCCTGCTCCGATTTATCACCCGCCAACATTGCATCCAATCAGGTCAGCTCTTCCCCCTCTGATTTATCACCCGCCAACGCTGCATCCAATCAGGTTGGCTCTTCCCCCTCTGATTTATCACCCGCCAACGCTGCATCCAATCAGGTTGGCTCTTCCCCCTCTGATTTATAACCCGCCAACGCTGCATCCAATCAGGTCGGCTCTTCCCCCTCTGATTTATCACCTGCCAACGCTGCATCCAATCAGGTCGGCTCTTCCCCCTCTGATTTATCACCCGCCAACGCTGCATCCAATCAGGTCGGCTCTTCCCCCTCTGATTTATCACCCGCCAACGCTGCATCCAATCAGGTCAGCTCTTCCCCCTCTGATTAATCACCCGCCAACGCTGCATCCAATCAGGTCGGCTCTTCCCCTGCTCCGATTTATCACCCGCCAACACTGCATCCAATCAGGTCAGCTCTTCCCCCTCTGATTTATCACCCGCCAACGCTGCATCCAATCAGGTTGGCTCTTCCCCCTCTGATTTATCACCCGCCAGCGCTGCATCCAATCAGGTCAGCTCTTCCCCCTCTGATTAATCACCCGCCAACGCTGCATCCAATCAGGTCGGCTCTTCCCCCTCTGATTTATCACCCGCCAACGCTGCATCCAATCAGGTCGGCTCTTCCCCCTCTGATTAATCACCCACCAACGCTGCATCCAATCAGGTCGGCTCTTCCACTGCTCTGATTTATCACCCACCAACGCTGCATCCAATCAGGTCGGCTCTTCCCCTGCTCTGATTTATCACCCGCCAACGCTGCATCCAATCAGGTCAGCTCTTCCCCCTCTGATTTATCACCCGCCAACGCTGCATCCAATTAGGTCGGCTCTTCCCCCTCTGATTTATCACCCGCCAACACAGCATCCAATCAGGTCGGCTCTTCCCCCTCTGATTTATCACCCGCCAACACAGCATCCAATCAGGTCGGCTCTTCCCCCTCTGATTTATCACCAGCCAACGCTGCATCCAATCAGGTCAGCTCTTCCCCCTCTGATTTATCACCCGCCAACGCTGCATCCAATCAGGTCGGCTCTTCCCCCTCTGATTTATCACCTGCCAACGCTGCATCCAATCAGGTCTGCTCTTCCCCCTCTGATTTATCACCTGCCAACGCTGCATCCAATCAGGTCGGCTCGTCCCCCTCTGATTTATCACCCGCCAACGCTGCATCCAATCAGGTCGGCTCTTCCCCTGCTCTGATTTATCACCCGCCAACGCTGCATCCAATCAGGTCGGCTCTTCCCCCTCTGATTTATCACCCGCCAACGCTGCATCCAATCAGGTCGGCTCTTCCCCCTCTGATTTATCACCAGCCAACGCTGCATCCAATCAGGTCGGCTCTTCCCCCTCTGATTTATCACCTGCCAACGCTGCATCCAATCAGGTCTGCTCTTCCCCCTCTGATTTATCATCTGCCAACGCTGCATCCAATCAGGTCGGCTCGTCCCCCTCTGATTTATCACCCGCCAACGCTGCATCCAATCAGGTCGGCACTTCCCCTGCTCCGATTTATCACCCGCCAACACTGCATCCAATCAGGTCGGCTCTTCCCCCTCTGATTTATCACCCGCCAACGCTGCATCCAATCAGGTCGGCTCTTCCCCCTCTGATTTATCACCCACCAGCGCTGCATCCAATCAGGTCGGCTCTTCCCCCTCTGATTTATCACCCGCCAACGCTGCATCCAATCAGGTCGGCTCTTCCCCCTCTGATATATCACCCGCCAACCCTGCATCCAATCAGGTCGGCTCTTCCCCCTCTGATTTATCACCTGCCAACACAGCATCCAATCAGGTCTGCTCTTCCCCCTCTGATTTATCACCCGCCAACGCTGCATCCAATCAGGTCAGCTCCTCCCCCTCTGATTTATCACCCGCCAACACTGCATCCAATCAGGTCGGTCCTCCCCCTCTTATTTATCACCCGCCAACACTGCATCCAATCAGGTCGGCTCTTCCCCCTCTGATTTATCACCCGCCAACACAGCATCCAATCAGGTCGGCTCTTCCCCCTCTGATTTATCACCCGCCAACGCTGCATCCAATCAGGTCGGCTCTTCCCCCTCTGATTTATCACCCGCCAACGCTGCATCCAATGAGGTCGGCTCTTACCCCTCTGATTTATCACCCGCCAACGCTGCATCCAATCAGGTCGTCTCTTCCCCCTCTTATTTATCACCCGCCAACCCTGCATCCAATCAGGTCGGCTCTTCACCCTCTTATTTATTACCCGCCAACACTGCATCCAATCAGGTCGGCTCTTCCCCCTCTGATTTATCACCCGCCAACACTGCATCCAATCAGGTCGGCTCTTCCCCTGCTCTGATTTATCACCCGCCAACGCTGCATCCAATCAGGTCGGCTCTTCCCCCTCTGATTTATCACCTGCCAACGCTGCATCCAATCAGGTCGGCTCTTCCCCCGCTCCGATTTATCACCCGCCAACGCTGCATCCAATCAGGTCGGCTCTTCCCCCTCTGATTAATCACCCGCCAACGCTGCATCCAATCACGTCGGCTCTTCCCCCGCTCTGATTTATCACCCGCCAACACTGCATCCAATCAGGTCATCTCTTCCCCCTCTGATTTATCCCCCGCCAACACTGCATCCAATCAGGTCGGCTCTTCCCCCTCTGATTAATCACCCGCCAACGCTGCATCCAATCAGGTCAGCTCTTTCCCCTCTGATTTATCACCCGCCAACGCTGCATCCAATCAGGTCGGCTCTTCCCCCTCTGATTTATCACCCGCCAAGTCTGCATCCAATCAGGTCGGCTCTTCCCCCGCTCTGATTTATCACCCGCCAACGCTGCATCCAATCAGGTCAGCTGTTCCCCCTCTGATTTATCACCCGCCAACGCTGCATCCAATCAGGTCGGCTCTTCCCCCTCTGATTTATCACCCGCCAACGCTGCATCCAATCAGGTCGGCTCTTCCCCCTCTGATTTATCACCTGCCTACACTGCATCCAATCAGGTCAGCTCTTCCCCCTCTGATTTATCACCCGCCAACGCTGCATCCAATCACGTCGGCACTTCCCCCTCTGATTGATCACCCGCCAACGCTGCATCCAATCAGGTCGGCTCTTCCCCCTCTGATTTATCACCCGCCAACGCTGCATCCAATCAGGTCGGCTCTTCCCCCTCTGATTTATCTCCCGCCAACGCTGTATCCAATCAGGTCGGCTCTTCCCCCTCTGATTTATCACCCGCCAACGCTGCATCCAATCAGGTCGGCTCTTCCCCCTCTGATTTATCACCCGCCAACGCTGCATCCAATCAGGTCGGCTCTTCCCCCTCTGATTTATCACCCGCCAACGCTGCATCCAATCAGGTTGGCTCTTCCCCTCTGATTTATCACCCGCCAGCGCTGCATCCAATCAGGTCGGCTCTTCCCCCTCTGATTCATCACCCGCCAACGCTGCATCCAATCAGGTTGGCTCTTCCCCCGCTCTGATTTATCACCCGCCAACGCTGCATCCAATCAGGTCGGCTCTTCCCCCTCTGATTTATCACCCACCAACACTGCATCCAATCAGGTCAGCTCTTCCCCCTCTGATTTATCACCCGCCAACACTGCATCCAATCAGGTCGGTTCCTCCGCCTCTTATATATCACCCGCCAACACTGCATCCAATCAGGTCGGCTCTTCCCCCGCTCTGATTTATCACCCGCCAACGCTGCATCCAATCAGGTCGGCTCTTCCCCCTCTGATTTATCACCCGCCAACGCTGCATCCAATCAGGTCGGCTCTTCCCCCTCTGATTTATCACCTGCCAACGCTGCATCCAATCAGGTCGGCTCTTCCCCCGCTCCGATTTATCACCCGCCAACGCTGCATCGAATCAGCTCGGCTCTTCCCACTCTGATTAATCACCCGCCAACGCTGCATCCAATCACGTCGGCTCTTCCCCCGCTCTGATTTATCACCCGCCAACACTGCATCCAATCAGGTCAGCTCTTCCCCCTCTGATTTATCACCCGCCAACGCTGCATCCAATCAGGACAGCTCTTTCCCCTCTGATTTATCACCCGCCAACGCTGCATCCAATCAGGTCGGCTCTTCCCCCTCTGATTTATCACCCGCCAACGCTGCATCCAATCAGGTCGGCTCTTCCCCCGCTCTGATTTATCACCCGCCAACGCTGCATCCAATCAGGTCGGCTCTTCCCCCTCTGATTTATCACCCGCCAACACTGCATCCAATCAGGTCGGCTCTTCCCCCTCTGATTTATCACCCGCCAACGCTGCATCCAATCAGGTCTGCTCTTCCCCCTCTGATTTATCACCTGCCAACACTGCATCCAATCAGGTCAGCTCTTCCCCCTCTGATTTATCACCCGCCAACGCTGCATCCAATCAGGTCGGCTCTTCCCCCGCTCTGATTTATCACCCGCCAACGCTGCATCCAATCAGGTCGGCTCTTCCCCCTCTGATTTATCACCCGCCAACACTGCATCCAATCAGGTCGGCTCTTCCCCCTCTGATTTATCTCCCGCCAATGCTGTATCCAATCAGGTCGGCTCTTCCCCCTCTGATTTATCACCCGCCAACGCTGCATCCAATCAGGTCGGCTCTTCCCCCTCTGATTTATCACCCGCCAACGCTGCATCCAATCAGGTCGGCTCTTCCCCCTCTGATTTATCTCCCGCCAACGCTGTATCCAATCAGGTCGGCTCTTCCCCCTCTGATTTATCACCCGCCAACGCTGCATCCAATCAGGTCGGCTCTTCCCCCTCTGATTTATCACCCGCCAACGCTGCATCCAATCAGGTCGGCTCTTCCCCCTCTGATTTATCACCCGCCAACGCTGCATCCAATCAGGTTGGCTCTTCCCCTCTGATTTATCACCCGCCAGCGCTGCATCCAATCAGGTCGGCTCTTCCCCCTCTGATTCATCACCCGCCAACGCTGCATCCAATCAGGTCGGCTCTTCCCCCGCTCTGATTTATCACCCGCCAACGCTGCATCCAAACAGGTCGGCTCTTCCCCCTCTGATTTATCACCCGCCAACACTGCATCCAATCAGGTCGGCTCTTCCCCTTCTGATTTATCACCCGCCAACGCTGCATCCAATCAGGTCGGCTCTTCCCCCTCTGATTTATCACCTGCCAACACTGCATCCAATCAGGTCAGCTCTTCCCCCTCTGATTTATCACCCGCCAACGCTGCATCCAATCAGGTCGGCTCTTCCCCCGCTCTGATTTATCACCCGCCAACGCTGCATCCAATCAGGTCGGCTCTTCCCCCACTGATTTATCACCCGCCAACACTGCATCCAATCAGGTCGGCTCTTCCCCCTCTGATTTATCTCCCGCCAATGCTGTATCCAATCAGGTCGGCTCTTCCCCCTCTGATTTATCACCCGCCAACGCTGCATCCAATCAGGTCGGCTCTTCCCCCTCTGATTTATCACCCGCCAACGCTGCATCCAATCAGGTCGGCTCTTCCCCCTCTGATTTAACACCCGCCAACGCTGCATCCAATGAGGTCGGCTCTTCCCCCTCTGATTTATCACCCGCCAACGCTGCATCCAATCAGGTCGGCTCTTCCCCCTCTGATTTATCACCCGCCAACGCTGCATCCAATCAGGTCGGCTCTTCCCCCTCTGATTTATCACCCGCCAACGCTGCATCCAATCAGGTCGGCTCTTCCCCTCTGATTTATCACCCGCCAGCGCTGCATCCAATCAGGTCGGCTCTTCCCCCTCTGATTCATCACCCGCCAACGCTGCATCCAATCAGGTCGGCTCTTCCCCCGCTCTGATTTATCACCCGCCAACGCTGCATCCAATCAGGTCGGCTCTTCCCCCTCTGATTTATCACCCGCCAACGCTGCATCCAATCAGGTCGGCTCTTCCCCCGCTCTGATTTATCACCCGCCAACGCTGCATCCAATCAGGTCGGCTCTTCCCCCTCTTATTTCTCACCCGCCAACGCTGCATCCAATCACGTTCGCTCTTCCCCCTCTGATGAATCACCCGCCAACGCTGCATCCAATCAGGTCGGCTCTTCCCCCTCTGATTTATCACCCACCAACACTGCATCCAATCAGGTCAGCTCTTCCCCCTCTGATTTATCACCCGCCAACACTGCATCCAATCAGGTCGGTTCCTCCGCCTCTTATTTATCACCATCCAACACTGCATCCAATCAGGTCGGCTCTTCCCCCGCTCTGATTTATCACCCGCCAACGCTGCATCCAATCAGGTCGGCTCTTCCCCCTCTGATTTATCACCCGCCAACGCTGCATCCAATCAGGTCGGCTCTTCCCCCGCTCTGATTTATCACCCGCCAACGCTGCATCCAATCAGGTCGGCTCTTCCCCCGCTCTGATTTATCACCCGCCAACACTGCATCCAATCAGGTCGGTTTCTCCGCCTCTTATTTATCACCCGCCAACACTGCATCCAATCAGGTCGGCTCATCCCCCGCTCTGATTTATCACCCGCCAACGCTGCATCCAATCAGGTCGGCTCTTCCCCCTCTGATTTATCACCCACCAACACTGCATCCAATCAGGTCAGCTCTTCCCCCTCTGATTTATCACCCGCCAACGCTGCATCCAATCAGGTCGGCTCTTCCCCCTCTGATTTATCACCCGCCAACGCTGCATCCAATCACGTCGGCTCTTCCCCCTCTGATGAATCACCCGCCAACGCTGCATCCAATCAGGTCGGCTCTTCCCCCGCTCTGATTTATCACCCGCCAACGCTGCATCCAATCAGGTCAGCTCTTACCCCTCTGATTTATCACCCGCCAACGCTGCATCCAATCAGGTCGGCTCTTCCCCCTCTGATTTATCACCCGCCAACGCTGCATCCAATCAGGTCAGCTCTTCCCCCTCTGATTTATCACCCGCCAACGCTGCATCCAATCAGGTCGGCTCTTCCCCCGCTCCGATTTATCACCCGCCAACGCTGCATCCAATCAGCTCGGCTCTTCCCACTCTGATTAATCACCCGCCAACGCTGCATCCAATCACGTCGGCTCTTCCCCCGCTCTGATTTATCACCCGCCAACACTGCATCCAATCAGGTCAGCTCTTCCCCCTCTGATTTATCACCCGCCAACGCTGCATCCAATCAGGTCAGCTCTTTCCCCTCTGATTTATCACCCGCCAACGCTGCATCCAATCAGGTCGGCTCTTCCCCCTCTGATTTATCACCCGCCAACGCTGCATCCAATCAGGTCGGCTCTTCCCCCGCTCTGATTTATCACCCGCCAACGCTGCATCCAATCAGGTCGGCTCTTCCCCCTCTGATTTATCACCCGTCAACGCTGCATCCAATCAGGTCGGCTCTTCCCCCTCTGATTTATCACCTGCCAACACTGCATCCAATCAGGTCAGCTCTTCCCCCTCTGATTTATCACCCGCCAACGCTGCATCCAATCAGGTCGGCTCTTCCCCCGCTCTGATTTATCACCCGCCAACGCTGCATCCAATCAGGTCAGCTCTTCCCCCTCTGATTTATCACCCGCCAATGCTGCATCCAATCAGGTCGGCTCTTCCCCCGCTCTGATTGATCACCCGCCAACGCTGCATCCAATCAGGTCGGCTCTTCCCCCTCTGATTTATCTCCCGCCAACGCTGTATCCAATCAGGTCGGCTCTTCCCCCTCTGATTTATCACCCGCCAACGCTGCATCCAATCAGGTCGGCTCTTCCCCCTCTGATTTATCACCCGCCAACGCTGCATCCAATGAGGTTGGCTCTTCCCCTCTGATTTATCACCCGCCAGCGCTGCATCCAATCAGGTCGGCTCTTCCCCCTCTGATTCATCACCCGCCAACGCTGCATCCAATCAGGTCGGCTCTTCCCCCGCTATGATTTATCACCCGCCAACGCTGCTTCCAATCAGGTCGGCTCTTCCCCCTCTGATTTATCACCCGCCAACGCTGCATCCAATCAGGTCGGCTCTTCCCCCTCTTATTTCTCACCCGCCAACGCTGCATCCAATCACGTCGGCTCTTCCCCCTCTTATTTCTCACCCGCCAACGCTGCATCCAATCACGTCGGCTCTTCCCCCTCTGATTAATCACCCGCCAACGCTGCATCCAATCACGTCGGCTCTTCCCCCTCTTATTTCTCACCCGCCAACGCTGCATCCAATCACGTCGGCTCTTCCCCCTCTGATTTATCACCCACCAACACTGCATCCAATCAGGTCAGCTCTTCCCCCTCTGATTTATCACCCGCCAACACTGCATCCAATCAGGTCGGTTCCTCCGCCTCTTATTTATCACCCGCCAACACTGCATCCAATCAGGTCGGCTCTTCCCCCGCTCTGATTTATCACCCGCCAACGCTGCATCCAATCAGGTCGGCTCTTCCCCCTCTGATTTATCACCCGCCAACGCTGCATCCAATCAGGTCGGCTCTTCCCCCGCTCTGATTTATCACCCGCCAACGCTGCATCCAATCAGGTCGGCTCTTCCCCCGCTCTGATTTATCACCCGCCAACACTGCATCCAATCAGGTCGGTTCCTCCGCCTCTTATTTATCACCCGCCAACACTGCATCCAATCAGGTCGGCTCTTCCCCCGCTCTGATTTATCACCCGCCAACGCTGCATCCAATCAGGTCGGCTCTTCCCCCTCTGATTTATCACCCACCAACACTGCATCCAATCAGGTCAGCTCTTCCCCCTCTGATTTATCACCCGCCAACGCTGCATCCAATCAGGTCGGCTCTTCCCCCTCTGATTTATCACCCGCCAACGCTGCATCCAATCACGTCGGCTCTTCCCCCTCTGATGAATCACCCGCCAAAGCTGCATCCAATCAGGTCGGCTCTTCCCCCGCTCTGATTTATCACCCGCCAACGCTGCATCCAATCAGGTCAGCTCTTCCCCCTCTGATTTATCACCCGCCAACGCTGCATCCAATCAGGTCGGCTCTTCCCCCTCTGATTTATCACCCGCCAACGCTGCATCCAATCAGGTCAGCTCTTCCCCCTCTGATTTATCACCCGCCAACGCTGCATCCATTCAGGTCGGCTCTTCCCCCTCTGATTTATCACCCGCCAACGCTGCATCCAATCAGGTCGGCTCTTCCCCCTCTGATTTATCACCCGCCAACGCTGCATCCAATCAGGTCGGCTCTTCCCCCTCTGATTTATCACCTGCCAACACTGCATCCAATCAGGTCAGCTCTTCCCCCTCTGATTTATCACCCGCCAACGCTGCATCCAATCAGGTCGGCTCTTCCCCCGCTCTGATTTATCACCCGCCAACGCTGCATCCAATCAGGTCAGCTCTTCCCCCTCTGATTTATCACCCGCCAACGCTGCATCCAATCAGGTTGGCTCTTCCCCCCCTCTGATTTATCACCCGCCAACGCTGCATCCAATCACGTCGGCTCTTCCCCCTCTGATTAATCACCCGCCAACGCTGCATCCAATCAGGTCGGCTCTTCCCCCTCTGATTTATCACCCACCAACACTGCATCCAATCAGGTCAGCTCTTCCCCCTCTGATTGATCACCCGCCAACACTGCATCCAATCAGGTCATTTCCTCCGCCTCTTATTTATCACCCGCCAACACTGCATCCAATCAGGTCGGCTCTTCCCCCGCTCTGATTTATCACCCGCCAACGCTGCATCCAATCAGGTCGTCTCTTCCCCCTCTGATTTATCACCCGCCAACGCTGCATCCAATCACGTCGGCTCTTCCCCCTCTTATTTCTCACCCGCCAACGCTGCATCCAATCACGTCGGCTCTTCCCCCTCTGATTGATCACCCGCCAACACTGCATCCAATCAGGTCATTTCCTCCGCCTCTTATTTATCACCCGCCAACACTGCATCCAATCAGGTCGGCTCTTCCCCCGCTCTGATTTATCACCCGCCAACGCTGCATCCAATCAGGTCGGCTCTTCCCCCTCTGATTTATCACCCGCCAACGCTGCATCCAATCACGTCGGCTCTTCCCCCTCTTATTTCTCACCCGCCAACGCTGCATCCAATCACGTCGGCTCTTCCCCCTCTGATTAATCACCCGCCAACGCTGCATCCAATCAGGTCGGCTCTTCCCCCTCTGATTTATCACCCGCCAACACAGCATCCAATCAGGTCGGATCTTCCCCCTCTGATTTATCACCCGCCAACACTGCATCCAATCAGGTCGGCTCTTCCCCTGCTCTGATTTATCACCCGCCAATGCTGCATCCAATCAGGTCGGCTCTTCCCCCTCTGATTTATCACCCGTCAACACAGCATCCAATCAGGTCGGCTCTTCCCCCTCTGATTAATCACCCGCCAACGCTGCATCCAATCACGTCGGCTCTTCCCCCGCTCTGATTTATCACCCGCCAACGCTGCATCCAATCAGGTCAGCTCTTCCCCCTCTGATTTATCACCCGCCAACGCTGCATCCAATCAGGTCAGCTCTTCCCCCTCTAATTTATCACCCGCCAACGCTGCATCCAGTCAGTTCGGCTCTTCCCCCTCTGATTTATCACCCGCCAACGCTGCATCCAATCAGGTCGGCTCTTCCCCCGCTCTGATTTATCACCCGCCAACGCTTCATCCAATCAGGTCAGCTCTTCCCCCTCTGATTTATCACCCGCCAACGCTGCATCCAATCAGGTCGGCTCTTCCCCCGCTCTGATTTATCACCCGCCAACGCTGCATCCAATCAGGTCGGCTCTTCCCCCTCTGATTTATCACCCGCCAACGCTGCATCCAATCAGGTCGGCTCTTCCCCCGCTCTGATTTATCACCCGCCAACGCTGCATCCAATCACGTCGGCTCTTCCCCCTCTTATTTCTCACCCGCCAACGCTGCATCCAATCACGTCGGCTCTTCCCCCTCTGATGAATCACCCGCCAACGCTGCATCCAATCAGGTCGGCTCTTCCCCCTCTGATTTATCACCCACCAACACTGCATCCAATCAGGTCAGCTCTTCCCCCTCTGATTTATCACCCGCCAACACTGCATCCAATCAGGTCGGTTCCTCCGCCTCTTATTTATCACCAGCCAACACTGCATCCAATCAGGTCGGCTCTTCCCCCGCTCTGATTTATCACCCGCCAACGCTGCATCCAATCAGGTCGGCTCTTCCCCCTCTGATTTATCACCCACCAACACTGCATCCAATCAGGTCAGCTCTTCCCCCTCTGATTTATCACCCGCCAACGCTGCATCCAATCAGGTCGGCTCTTCCCCCTCTGATTTATCACCCGCCAACGCTGCATCCAATCACGTCGGCTCTTCCCCCTCTGATGAATCACCCGCCAAAGCTGCATCCAATCAGGTCGGCTCTTCCCCCGCTCTGATTTATCACCCGCCAACGCTGCATCCAATCAGGTCAGCTCTTCCCCCTCTGATTTATCACCCGCCAACGCTGCATCCAATCAGGTCGGCTCTTCCCCCTCTGATTTATCACCCGCCAACGCTGCATCCAATCAGGTCAGCTCTTCCCCCTCTGATTTATCACCCGCCAATGCTGCATCCAATCGGGTCGGCTCTTCCCCCTCTGATTTATCACCCGCCAACGCTGCATCCAATCAGGTCGGCTCTTCCCCCTCTGATTTATCACCCGCCAACGCTGCATCCAATCAGGTCGGCTCTTCCCCCTCTGATTTATCACCTGCCAACATTGCATCCAATCAGGTCAGCTCTTCCCCCTCTGATTTATCACCCGCCAACGCTGCATCCAATCAGGTTGGCTCTTCCCCCCCTCTGATTTATCACCCGCCAACGCTGCATCCAATCACGTCGGCTCTTCCCCCTCTGATTAATCACCCGCCAACGCTGCATCCAATCAGGTCGGCTCTTCCCCCTCTGATTTATGACCCACCAACACTGCATCCAATCAGGTCAGCTCTTCCCCCTCTGATTGATCACCCGCCAACACTGCATCCAATCAGGTCGTTTCCTCCGCCTCTTATTTATCACCCGCCAACACTGCATCCAATCAGGTCGGCTCTTCCCCCGCTCTGATTTATCACCCGCCAACGCTGCATCCAATCAGGTCGGCTCTTCCCCCTCTGATTTATCACCCGCCAACGCTGCATCCAATCACGTCGGCTCTTCCCCCTCTTATTTCTCACCCGCCAACGCTGCATCCAATCACGTCGGCTCTTCCCCCTCTGATTAATCACCCGCCAACGCTGCATCCAATCAGGTCGGCTCTTACCCCTCTGATTTATCACCCGCCAACACAGCATCCAATCAGGTCGGATCTTCCCCCTCTGATTTATCACCCGCCAACACTGCATCCAATCAGGTCGGCTCTTCCCCTGCTCTGATTTATCACCCGCCAATGCTGCATCCAATCAGGTCGGCTCTTCCCCCTCTGATTTATCACCCGTCAACACAGCATCCAATCAGGTCGGCTCTTCCCCCTCTGATTAATCACCCGCCAACGCTGCATCCAATCACGTCGGCTCTTCCCCCGCTCTGATTTATTACCCGCCAACACTGCATCCAATCAGGTCAGCTCTTCCCCCTCTGATTTATCACCCGCCAACGCTGCATCCAATCAGGTCAGCTCTTCCCCCTCTAATTTATCACCCGCCAACGCTGCATCCAATCAGTTCGGCTCTTCCCCCTCTGATTTATCACCCGCCAACGCTGCATCCAATCAGGTCGGCTCTTCCCCCGCTCTGATTTATCACCCGCCAACGCTTCATCCAATCAGGTCAGCTCTTCCCCCTCTGATTTATCACCCGCCAACGCTGCATCCAATCAGGTCGGCTCTTCCCCCGCTCTGATTTATCACTCGCCAACGCTGCATCCAATCAGGTCGGCTCTTCCCCCTCTGATTTATCACCCGCCAACGCTGCATCCAATCAGGTCGGCTCTTCCCCCGCTCTGATTTATCACCCGCCAACGCTGCATCCAATCACGTCGGCTCTTCCCCCTCTTATTTCTCACCCGCCAACTCTGCATCCAATCACGTCGGCTCTTCCCCCTCTGATGAATCACCCGCCAACGCTGCATCCAATCAGGTCGGCTCTTCCCCCTCTGATTTATCACCCACCAACACTGCATCCAATCAGGTCAGCTCTTCCCCCTCTGATTTATCACCCGCCAACACTGCATCCAATCAGGTCGGTTCCTCTGCCTCTTATTTATCACCAGCCAACACTGCATCCAATCAGGTCGGCTCTTCCCCCGCTCTGATTTATCACCCGCCAACGCTGCATCCAATCAGCTCGGCTCTTCCCCCTCTGATTTATCACCCGCCAACGCTGCATCCAATCAGGTCGGCTCTTCCCCCGCTCTGATTTATCACCCGCCAACGCTGCATCCAATCAGGTCGGCTCTTCCCCCGCTCTGATTTATCACCCGCCAACACTGCATCCAATCAGGTCGGTTCCTCCGCCTCTTATTTATCACCCGCCTACACTGCATCCAATCAGGTCGGCTCTTCCCCCGCTCTGATTTATCACCCGCCAACGCTGCATCCAATCAGGTCGGCTCTTCCCCCTCTGATTTATCACCCACCAACACTGCATCCAATCAGGTCAGCTCTTCCCCCTCTGATTTATCACCCGCCAACGCTGCATCCAATCAGGTCGGCTCTTCCCCCTCTGATTTATCACCCGCCAACGCTGCATCCAATCAGGTCGGCTCTTCCCCCTCTGATGAATCACCCGCCAACGCTGCATCCAATCAGGTCGGCTCTTCCCCCGCTCTGATTTATCACCCGCCAACGCTGCATCCAATCAGGTCAGCTCTTACCCCTCTGATTTATCACCCGCCAACGCTGCATCCAATCAGGTTGGCTCTTCCCCCTCTGATTTATCACCCGCCAACGCTGCATCCAATCAGGTCGGCTCTTCCCCCGCTCTGATTTATCACCCGCCAACGCTGCATCCAATCAGGTCGGCTCTTCCCCCGCTCTGATTTATCACCCGCCAACACTGCATCCAATCAGGTCGGTTCCTCCGCCTCTTATTTATCACCAGCCAACACTGCATCCAATCAGGTCGGCTCTTCCCCCGCTCTGATTTATCACCCGCCAACGCTGCATCCAATCAGGTCGGCTCTTCCCCCTCTGATTTATCACCCACCAACACTGCATCCAATCAGGTCAGCTCTTCCCCCTCTGATTTATCACCCGCCAACGCTGCATCCAATCAGGTCGGCTCTTCCCCCTCTGATTTATCACCCGCCAACGCTGCATCCAATCACGTCGGCTCTTCCCCCTCTGATGAATCACCCGCCAAAGCTGCATCCAATCAGGTCGGCTCTTCCCCCGCTCTGATTTATCACCCGCCAACGCTGCATCCAATCAGGTCAGCTCTTCCCCCTCTGATTTATCACCCGCCAACGCTGCATCCAATCAGGTCGGCTCTTCCCCCTCTGATTTATCACCCGCCAACGCTGCATCCAATCAGGTCAGCTCTTCCCCCTCTGATTTATCACCCGCCAATGCTGCATCCAATCGGGTCGGCTCTTCCCCCTCTGATTTATCACCCGCCAACGCTGCATCCAATCAGGTCGGCTCTTCCCCCTCTGATTTATCACCCGCCAACGCTGCATCCAATCAGGTCGGCTCTTCCCCCTCTGATTTATCACCTGCCAACATTGCATCCAATCAGGTCAGCTCTTCCCCCTCTGATTTATCACCCGCCAACGCTGCATCCAATCAGGTTGGCTCTTCTCCCCCTCTGATTTATCACCCGCCAACGCTGCATCCAATCACGTCGGCTCTTCCCCCTCTGATTAATCACCCGCCAACGCTGCATCCAATCAGGTCGGCTCTTCCCCCTCTGATTTATGACCCACCAACACTGCATCCAATCAGGTCAGCTCTTCCCCCTCTGATTGATCACCCGCCAACACTGCATCCAATCAGGTCGTTTCCTCCGCCTCTTATTTATCACCCGCCAACACTGCATCCAATCAGGTCGGCTCTTCCCCCGCTCTGATTTATCACCCGCCAACGCTGCATCCAATCAGGTCGGCTCTTCCCCCTCTGATTTATCACCCGCCAACGCTGCATCCAATCACGTCGGCTCTTCCCCCTCTTATTTCTCACCCGCCAACGCTGCATCCAATCACGTCGGCTCTTCCCCCTCTGATTAATCACCCGCCAACGCTGCATCCAATCAGGTCGGCTCTTACCCCTCTGATTTATCACCCGCCAACACAGCATCCAATCAGGTCGGATCTTCCCCCTCTGATTTATCACCCGCCAACACTGCATCCAATCAGGTCGGCTCTTCCCCTGCTCTGATTTATCACCCGCCAATGCTGCATCCAATCAGGTCGGCTCTTCCCCCTCTGATTTATCACCCGTCAACACAGCATCCAATCAGGTCGGCTCTTCCCCCTCTGATTAATCACCCGCCAACGCTGCATCCAATCACGTCGGCTCTTCCCCCGCTCTGATTTATTACCCGCCAACACTGCATCCAATCAGGTCAGCTCTTCCCCCTCTGATTTATCACCCGCCAACGCTGCATCCAATCAGGTCAGCTCTTCCCCCTCTAATTTATCACCCGCCAACGCTGCATCCAATCAGTTCGGCTCTTCCCCCTCTGATTTATCACCCGCCAACGCTGCATCCAATCAGGTCGGCTCTTCCCCCGCTCTGATTTATCACCCGCCAACGCTTCGTCCAATCAGGTCAGCTCTTCCCCCTCTGATTTATCACCCGCCAACGCTGCATCCAATCAGGTCGGCTCTTCCCCCGCTCTGATTTATCACTCGCCAACGCTGCATCCAATCAGGTCGGCTCTTCCCCCTCTGATTTATCACCCGCCAACGCTGCATCCAATCAGGTCGGCTCTTCCCCCGCTCTGATTTATCACCCGCCAACGCTGCATCCAATCACGTCGGCTCTTCCCCCTCTTATTTCTCACCCGCCAACTCTGCATCCAATCACGTCGGCTCTTCCCCCTCTGATGAATCACCCGCCAACGCTGCATCCAATCAGGTCGGCTCTTCCCCCTCTGATTTATCACCCACCAACACTGCATCCAATCAGGTCAGCTCTTCCCCCTCTGATTTATCACCCGCCAACACTGCATCCAATCAGGTCGGCTCCTCCGCCTCTTATTTATCACCAGCCAACACTGCATCCAATCAGGTCGGCTCTTCCCCCGCTCTGATTTATCACCCGCCAACGCTGCATCCAATCAGCTCGGCTCTTCCCCCTCTGATTTATCACCCGCCAACGCTGCATCCAATCAGGTCGGCTCTTCCCCCGCTCTGATTTATCACCCGCCAACGCTGCATCCAATCAGGTCGGCTCTTCCCCCGCTCTGATTTATCACCCGCCAACACTGCATCCAATCAGGTCGGTTCCTCCGCCTCTTATTTATCACCCGCCAACACTGCATCCAATCAGGTCGGCTCTTCCCCCGCTCTGATTTATCACCCGCCAACGCTGCATCCAATCAGGTCGGCTCTTCCCCCTCTGATTTATCACCCACCAACACTGCATCCAATCAGGTCAGCTCTTCCCCCTCTGATTTATCACCCGCCAACGCTGCATCCAATCAGGTCGGCTCTTCCCCCTCTGATTTATCACCCGCCAACGCTGCATCCAATCAGGTCGGCTCTTCCCCCTCTGATGAATCACCCGCCAACGCTGCATCCAATCAGGTCGGCTCTTCCCCCGCTCTGATTTATCACCCGCCAACGCTGCATCCAATCAGGTCAGCTCTTACCCCTCTGATTTATCACCCGCCAACGTTGCATCCAATCACGTCGGCTCTTCCCCCTCTGATTAATCACCCGCCAACGCTGCATCCAATCAGGTCGGCTCTTCCCCCTCTGATTTATGACCCACCAACACTGCATCCAATCAGGTCAGCTCTTCCCCCTCTGATTGATCACCCGCCAACACTGCATCCAATCAGGTCGTTTCCTCCGCCTCTTATTTATCACCCGCCAACACTGCATCCAATCAGGTCGGCTCTTCCCCCGCTCTGATTTATCACCCGCCAACGCTGCATCCAATCAGGTCGGCTCTTCCCCCTCTGATTTATCACCCGCCAACGCTGCATCCAATCACGTCGGCTCTTCCCCCTCTTATTTCTCACCCGCCAACGCTGCATCCAATCACGTCGGCTCTTCCCCCTCTGATTAATCACCCGCCAACGCTGCATCCAATCAGGTCGGCTCTTACCCCTCTGATTTATCACCCGCCAACACAGCATCCAATCAGGTCGGATCTTCCCCCTCTGATTTATCACCCGCCAACACTGCATCCAATCAGGTCGGCTCTTCCCCTGCTCTGATTTATCACCCGCCAATGCTGCATCCAATCAGGTCGGCTCTTCCCCCTCTGATTTATCACCCGTCAACACAGCATCCAATCAGGTCGGCTCTTCCCCCTCTGATTAATCACCCGCCAACGCTGCATCCAATCACGTCGGCTCTTCCCCCGCTCTGATTTATTACCCGCCAACACTGCATCCAATCAGGTCAGCTCTTCCCCCTCTGATTTATCACCCGCCAACGCTGCATCCAATCAGGTCAGCTCTTCCCCCTCTAATTTATCACCCGCCAACGCTGCATCCAATCAGTTCGGCTCTTCCCCCTCTGATTTATCACCCGCCAACGCTGCATCCAATCAGGTCGGCTCTTCCCCCGCTCTGATTTATCACCCGCCAACGCTTCGTCCAATCAGGTCAGCTCTTCCCCCTCTGATTTATCACCCGCCAACGCTGCATCCAATCAGGTCGGCTCTTCCCCCGCTCTGATTTATCACTCGCCAACGCTGCATCCAATCAGGTCGGCTCTTCCCCCTCTGATTTATCACCCGCCAACGCTGCATCCAATCAGGTCGGCTCTTCCCCCGCTCTGATTTATCACCCGCCAACGCTGCATCCAATCACGTCGGCTCTTCCCCCTCTTATTTCTCACCCGCCAACTCTGCATCCAATCACGTCGGCTCTTCCCCCTCTGATGAATCACCCGCCAACGCTGCATCCAATCAGGTCGGCTCTTCCCCCTCTGATTTATCACCCACCAACACTGCATCCAATCAGGTCAGCTCTTCCCCCTCTGATTTATCACCCGCCAACACTGCATCCAATCAGGTCGGCTCCTCCGCCTCTTATTTATCACCAGCCAACACTGCATCCAATCAGGTCGGCTCTTCCCCCGCTCTGATTTATCACCCGCCAACGCTGCATCCAATCAGCTCGGCTCTTCCCCCTCTGATTTATCACCCGCCAACGCTGCATCCAATCAGGTCGGCTCTTCCCCCGCTCTGATTTATCACCCGCCAACGCTGCATCCAATCAGGTCGGCTCTTCCCCCGCTCTGATTTATCACCCGCCAACACTGCATCCAATCAGGTCGGTTCCTCCGCCTCTTATTTATCACCCGCCAACACTGCATCCAATCAGGTCGGCTCTTCCCCCGCTCTGATTTATCACCCGCCAACGCTGCATCCAATCAGGTCGGCTCTTCCCCCTCTGATTTATCACCCACCAACACTGCATCCAATCAGGTCAGCTCTTCCCCCTCTGATTTATCACCCGCCAACGCTGCATCCAATCAGGTCGGCTCTTCCCCCTCTGATTTATCACCCGCCAACGCTGCATCCAATCAGGTCGGCTCTTCCCCCTCTGATGAATCACCCGCCAACGCTGCATCCAATCAGGTCGGCTCTTCCCCCGCTCTGATTAATCACCCGCCAACGCTGCATCCAATCAGGTCAGCTCTTACCCCTCTGATTTATCACCCGCCAACGCTGCATCCAATCACGTCGGCTCTTCCCCCTCTGATTAATCACCCGCCAACGCTGCATCCAATCAGGTCGGCTCTTCCCCCTCTGATTTATGACCCACCAACACTGCATCCAATCAGGTCAGCTCTTCCCCCTCTGATTGATCACCCGCCAACACTGCATCCAATCAGGTCGTTTCCTCCGCCTCTTATTTATCACCCGCCAACACTGCATCCAATCAGGTCGGCTCTTCCCCCGCTCTGATTTATCACCCGCCAACGCTGCATCCAATCAGGTCGGCTCTTCCCCCTCTGATTTATCACCCGCCAACGCTGCATCCAATCACGTCGGCTCTTCCCCCTCTTATTTCTCACCCGCCAACGCTGCATCCAATCACGTCGGCTCTTCCCCCTCTGATTAATCACCCGCCAACGCTGCATCCAATCAGGTCGGCTCTTACCCCTCTGATTTATCACCCGCCAACACAGCATCCAATCAGGTCGGATCTTCCCCCTCTGATTTATCACCCGCCAACACTGCATCCAATCAGGTCGGCTCTTCCCCTGCTCTGATTTATCACCCGCCAATGCTGCATCCAATCAGGTCGGCTCTTCCCCCTCTGATTTATCACCCGTCAACACAGCATCCAATCAGGTCGGCTCTTCCCCCTCTGATTAATCACCCGCCAACGCTGCATCCAATCACGTCGGCTCTTCCCCCGCTCTGATTTATTACCCGCCAACACTGCATCCAATCAGGTCAGCTCTTCCCCCTCTGATTTATCACCCGCCAACGCTGCATCCAATCAGGTCAGCTCTTCCCCCTCTAATTTATCACCCGCCAACGCTGCATCCAATCAGTTCGGCTCTTCCCCCTCTGATTTATCACCCGCCAACGCTGCATCCAATCAGGTCGGCTCTTCCCCCGCTCTGATTTATCACCCGCCAACGCTTCGTCCAATCAGGTCAGCTCTTCCCCCTCTGATTTATCACCCGCCAACGCTGCATCCAATCAGGTCGGCTCTTCCCCCGCTCTGATTTATCACTCGCCAACGCTGCATCCAATCAGGTCGGCTCTTCCCCCTCTGATTTATCACCCGCCAACGCTGCATCCAATCAGGTCGGCTCTTCCCCCGCTCTGATTTATCACCCGCCAACGCTGCATCCAATCACGTCGGCTCTTCCCCCTCTTATTTCTCACCCGCCAACTCTGCATCCAATCACGTCGGCTCTTCCCCCTCTGATGAATCACCCGCCAACGCTGCATCCAATCAGGTCGGCTCTTCCCCCTCTGATTTATCACCCACCAACACTGCATCCAATCAGGTCAGCTCTTCCCCCTCTGATTTATCACCCGCCAACACTGCATCCAATCAGGTCGGCTCCTCCGCCTCTTATTTATCACCAGCCAACACTGCATCCAATCAGGTCGGCTCTTCCCCCGCTCTGATTTATCACCCGCCAACGCTGCATCCAATCAGCTCGGCTCTTCCCCCTCTGATTTATCACCCGCCAACGCTGCATCCAATCAGGTCGGCTCTTCCCCCGCTCTGATTTATCACCCGCCAACGCTGCATCCAATCAGGTCGGCTCTTCCCCCGCTCTGATTTATCACCCGCCAACACTGCATCCAATCAGGTCGGTTCCTCCGCCTCTTATTTATCACCCGCCAACACTGCATCCAATCAGGTCGGCTCTTCCCCCGCTCTGATTTATCACCCGCCAACGCTGCATCCAATCAGGTCGGCTCTTCCCCCTCTGATTTATCACCCACCAACACTGCATCCAATCAGGTCAGCTCTTCCCCCTCTGATTTATCACCCGCCAACGCTGCATCCAATCAGGTCGGCTCTTCCCCCTCTGATTTATCACCCGCCAACGCTGCATCCAATCAGGTCGGCTCTTCCCCCTCTGATGAATCACCCGCCAACGCTGCATCCAATCAGGTCGGCTCTTCCCCCGCTCTGATTTATCACCCGCCAACGCTGCATCCAATCAGGTCAGCTCTTACCCCTCTGATTTATCACCCGCCAACGCTGCATCCAATCAGGTTGGCTCTTCCCCCTCTGATTTATCACCCGCCAACGCTGCATCCAATCAGGTCGGCTCTTCCCCCGCTCTGATTTATCACCCGCCAACGCTGCATCCAATCAGGTCGGCTCTTCCCCCGCTCTGATTTATCACCCGCCAACACTGCATCCAATCAGGTCGGTTCCTCCGCCTCTTATTTATCACCCGCCAACACTGCATCCAATCAGGTCGGCTCTTCCCCCGCTCTGATTTATCACCCGCCGACGCTGCATCCAATCAGGTCGGCTCTTCCCCCTCTGATTTATCACCCACCAACACTGCATCCAATCAGGTCAGCTCTTCCCCCTCTGATTTATCACCCGCCAACGCTGCATCCAATCAGGTCGGCTCTTCCCCCTCTGATTTATCACCCGCCAACGCTGCATCCAATCACGTCGGCTCTTCCCCCTCTGATGAATCACCCGCCAAAGCTGCATCCAATCAGGTCGGCTCTTCCCCCGCTCTGATTTATCACCCGCCAACGCTGCATCCAATCAGGTCAGCTCTTCCGCCTCTGATTTAACACCCGCCAACGCTGCATCCAATCAGGTCGGCTCTTCCCCCTCTGATTTATCACCCGCCAACGCTGCATCCAATCAGGTCAGCTCTTCCCCCTCTGATTTATCACCCGCCAACGCTGCATCCAATCGGGTCGGCTCTTCCCCCTCTGATTTATCACCCGCCAACGCTGCATCCAATCAGGTCGGCTCTTCCCCCTCTGATTTATCACCCGCCAACGCTGCATCCAATCAGGTCGGCTCTTCCCCCTCTGATTTATCACCTGCCAACACTGCATCCAATCAGGTCAGCTCTTCCCCCTCTGATTTATCACCCGCCAACGCTGCATCCAATCAGGTCGGCTCTTCCCCCGCTCTGATTTATCACCCACCAACGCTGCATCCAATCAGGTCAGCTCTTCCCCCTCTGATTTATCACCCGCCAACGCTGCATCCAATCAGGTTGGCTCTTCCCCCCCTCTGATTTATCACCCGCCAACGCTGCATCCAATCACGTCGGCTCTTCCCCCTCTGATTAATCACCCGCCAACGCTGCATCCAATCAGGTCGGCTCTTCCCCCTCTGATTTATCACCCACCAACACTGCATCCAATCAGGTCAGCTCTTCCCCCTCTGATTGATCACCCGCCAACACTGCATCCAATCAGGTCGTTTCCTCCGCCTCTTATTTATCACCCGCCAACACTGCATCCAATCAGGTCGGCTCTTCCCCCGCTCTGATTTATCACCCGCCAACGCTGCATCCAATCAGGTCGGCTCTTCCCCCTCTGATTTATCACCCGCCAACGCTGCATCCAATCACGTCGGCTCTTCCCCCTCTTATTTCTCACCCGCCAACGCTGCATCCAATCACGTCGGCTCTTCCCCCTCTGATTAATCACCCGCCAATGCTGCATCCAATCAGGTCGGCTCTTCCCCCTCTGATTTATCACCCGCCAACACAGCATCCAATCAGGTCGGATCTTCCCCCTCTGATTTATCACCCGCCAACACTGCATCCAATCAGGTCGGCTCTTCCCCTGCTCTGATTTATCACCCGCCAATGCTGCATCCAATCAGGTCGGCTCTTCCCCCTCTGATTTATCACCCGTCAACACAGCATCCAATCAGGTCGGCTCTTCCCCCTCTGATTAATCACCCGCCAACGCTGCATCCAATCACGTCGGCTCTTCCCCCGCTCTGATTTATCACCCGCCAACACTGCATCCAATCAGGTCAGCTCTTCCCCCTCTGATTTATCACCCGCCAACGCTGCATCCAATCAGGTCAGCTTTTCCCCCTCTAATTTATCACCCGCCAACGCTGCATCCAATCAGTTCGGCTCTTCCCCCTCTGATTTATCACCCGCCAACGCTGCATCCAATCAGGTCGGCTCTTCCCCCGCTCTGATTTATCACCCGCCAACGCTGCATCCAATCAGGTCGGCTCTTCCCCCGCTCTGATTTATCACCCGCCAACGCTGCATCCAATCACGTCGGCTCTTCCCCCTCTTATTTCTCACCCGCCAACGCTGCATCCAATCACGTCGGCTCTTCCCCCTCTGATGAATCACCCGCCAACGCTGCATCCAATCAGGTTGGCTCTTCCCCCTCTGATTTATCACCCCCCAACACTGCATCCAATCAGGTCAGCTCTTCCCCCTCTGATTTATCACCCGCCAACACTGCATCCAATCAGGTCGGTTCCTCCGCCTCTTATTTATCACCAGCCAACACTGCATCCAATCAGGTCGGCTCTTCCCCTGCTCTGATTTATCACCCGCCAACGCTGCATCCAATCAGGTCGGCTCTTCCCCCTCTGATTTATCACCCACCAACACTGCATCCAATCAGGTCAGCTCTTCCCCCTCTGATTTATCACCCGCCAACGCTGCATCCAATCAGGTCGGCTCTTCCCCCTCTGATTTATCACCCGCCAACGCTGCATCCAATCACGTCGGCTCTTCCCCCTCTGATGAATCACCCGCCAAAGCTGCATCCAATCAGGTCGGCTCTTCCCCCGCTCTGATTTATCACCCGCCAACGCTGCATCCAATCAGGTCAGCTCTTCCCCCTCTGATTTATCACCCGCCAACGCTGCATCCAATCAGGTCGGCTCTTCCCCCTCTGATTTATCACCCGCCAACGCTGCATCCAATCAGGTCAGCTCTTCCCCCTCTGATTTATCACCCGCCAACGCTGCATCCAATCGGGTCGGCTCTTCCCCCTCTGATTTATCACCCGCCAACGCTGCATCCAATCGGGTCGGCTCTTCCCCCTCTGATTTATCACCCGCCAACGCTGCATCCAATCAGGTCGGCTCTTCCCCCTCTGATTTATCACCTGCCAACACTGCATCCAATCAGGTCAGCTCTTCCCCCTCTGATTTATCACCCGCCAACGCTGCATCCAATCAGGTCGGCTCTTCCCCCGCTCTGATTTATCACCCGCCAACGCTGCATCCAATCAGGTCAGCTCTTCCCCCTCTGATTTATCACCCGCCAACGCTGCATCCAATCAGGTTGGCTCTTCCCCCCCTCTGATTTATCACCCGCCAACGCTGCATCCAATCACGTCGGCTCTTCCCCCTCTGATTAATCACCCGCCAACGCTGCATCCAATCAGGTCGGCTCTTCCCCCTCTGATTTATCACCCACCAACACTGCATCCAATCAGGTCAGCTCTTCCCCCTCTGATTTATCACCCGCCAACACTGCATCCAATCAGGTCGGTTCCTCCGCCTCTTATTTATCACCAGCCAACACTGCATCCAATCAGGTCGGCTCTTCCCCCGCTCTGATTTATCACCCGCCAACGCTGCATCCAATCAGGTCGGCTCTTCCCCCTCTGATTTATCACCCGCCAACGCTGCATCCAATCACGTCGGCTCTTCCCCCTCTGATGAATCACCCGCCAAAGCTGCATCCAATCAGGTCGGCTCTTCCCCCGCTCTGATTTATCACCCGCCAACGCTGCATCCAATCAGGTCAGCTCTTCCCCCTCTGATTTATCACCCGCCAACGCTGCATCCAATCAGGTCGGCTCTTCCCCCTCTGATTTATCACCCGCCAACGCTGCATCCAATCAGGTCAGCTCTTCCCCCTCTGATTTATCACCCGCCAACGCTGCATCCAATCGGGTCGGCTCTTCCCCCTCTGATTTATCACCCGCCAACGCTGCATCCAATCGGGTCGGCTCTTCCCCCTCTGATTTATCACCCGCCAACGCTGCATCCAATCAGGTCGGCTCTTCCCCCTCTGATTTATCACCTGCCAACACTGCATCCAATCAGGTCAGCTCTTCCCCCTCTGATTTATCACCCGCCAACGCTGCATCCAATCAGGTCGGCTCTTCCCCCGCTCTGATTTATCACCCGCCAACGCTGCATCCAATCAGGTCAGCTCTTCCCCCTCTGATTTATCACCCGCCAACGCTGCATCCAATCAGGTTGGCTCTTCCCCCCCTCTGATTTATCACCCGCCAACGCTGCATCCAATCACGTCGGCTCTTCCCCCTCTGATTAATCACCCGCCAACGCTGCATCCAATCAGGTCGGCTCTTCCCCCTCTGATTTATCACCCACCAACACTGCATCCAATCAGGTCAGCTCTTCCCCCTCTGATTTATCACCCGCCAACACTGCATCCAATCAGGTCGGTTCCTCCGCCTCTTATTTATCACCAGCCAACACTGCATCCAATCAGGTCGGCTCTTCCCCCGCTCTGATTTATCACCCGCCAACGCTGCATCCAATCAGGTCGGCTCTTCCCCCTCTGATTTATCACCCGCCAACGCTGCATCCAATCACGTCGGCTCTTCCCCCTCTGATGAATCACCCGCCAAAGCTGCATCCAATCAGGTCGGCTCTTCCCCCGCTCTGATTTATCACCCGCCAACGCTGCATCCAATCAGGTCAGCTCTTCCCCCTCTGATTTATCACCCGCCAACGCTGCATCCAATCAGGTCGGCTCTTCCCCCTCTGATTTATCACCCGCCAACGCTGCATCCAATCAGGTCAGCTCTTCCCCCTCTGATTTATCACCCGCCAACGCTGCATCCAATCGGGTCGGCTCTTCCCCCTCTGATTTATCACCCGCCAACGCTGCATCCAATCAGGTCGGCTCTTCCCCCTCTGATTTATCACCCGCCAACGCTGCATCCAATCAGGTCGGCTCTTCCCCCTCTGATTTATCACCTGCCAACACTGCATCCAATCAGGTCAGCTCTTCCCCCTCTGATTTATCACCCGCCAACGCTGCATCCAATCAGGTCGGCTCTTCCCCCGCTCTGATTTATCACCCGCCAACGCTGCATCCAATCAGGTCAGCTCTTCCCCCTCTGATTTATCACCCGCCAACGCTGCATCCAATCAGGTTGGCTCTTCCCCCCCTCTGATTTATCACCCGCCAACGCTGCATCCAATCACGTCGGCTCTTCCCCCTCTGATTAATCACCCGCCAACGCTGCATCCAATCAGGTCGGCTCTTCCCCCTCTGATTTATCACCCACCAACACTGCATCCAATCAGGTCAGCTCTTCCCCCTCTGATTGATCACCCTCCAACACTGCATCCAATCAGGTCGTTTCCTCCGCCTCTTATTTATCACCCGCCAACACTGCATCCAATCAGGTCGGCTCTTCCCCCGCTCTGATTTATCACCCGCCAACGCTGCATCCAATCAGGTCGGCTCTTCCCCCTCTGATTTATCACCCGCCAACGCTGCATCCAATCACGTCGGCTCTTCCCCCTCTTATTTCTCACCCGCCAACGCTGCATCCAATCACGTCGGCTCTTCCCCCTCTGATTAATCACCCGCCAACGCTGCATCCAATCAGGTCGGCTCTTCCCCCTCTGATTTATCACCCGCCAACACAGCATCCAATCAGGTCGGATCTTCCCCCTCTGATTTATCACCCGCCAACACTGCATCCAATCAGGTCGGCTCTTCCCCTGCTCTGATTTATCACCCGCCAATGCTGCATCCAATCAGGTCGGCTCTTCCCCCTCTGATTTATCACCCGTCAACACAGCATCCAATCAGGTCGGCTCTTCCCCCTCTGATTAATCACCCGCCAACGCTGCATCCAATCACGTCGGCTCTTCCCCCGCTCTGATTTGTCACCCGCCAACACTGCATCCAATCAGGTCAGCTCTTCCCCCTCTGATTTATCACCCGCCAACGCTGCATCCAATCAGGTCAGCTCTTCCCCCTCTAATTTATCACCCGCCAACGCTGCATCCAATCAGTTCGGCTCTTCCCCCTCTGATTTATCACCCGCCAACGCTGCATCCAATCAGGTCGGCTCTTCCCCCGCTCTGATTTATCACCCGCCAACGCTTCATCCAATCAGGTCAGCTCTTCCCCCTCTGATTTATCACCCGCCAACGCTGCATCCAATCAGGTCGGCTCTTCCCCCGCTCTGATTTATCACCCGCCAACGCTGCATCCAATCAGGTCGGCTCTTCCCCCTCTGATTTATCACCCGCCAACGCTGCATCCAATCAGGTCGGCTCTTCCCCCACTCTGATTTATCACCCGCCAACGCTGCATCCAATCACGTCGGCTCTTCCCCCTCTTATTTCTCACCCACCAACGCTGCATCCAATCACGTCGGCTCTTCCCCCTCTGATGAATCACCCGCCAACGCTGCATCCAATCAGGTCGGCTCTTCCCCCTCTGATTTATCACCCACCAACACTGCATCCAATCAGGTCAGCTCTTCCCCCTCTGATTTATCACCCGCCAACACTGCATCCAATCAGGTCGGTTCCTCCGCCTCTTATTTATCACCAGCCAACACTGCATCCAATCAGGTCGGCTCTTCCCCCGCTCTGATTTATCACCCGCCAACGCTGCATCCAATCAGGTCGGCTCTTCCCCCTCTGATTTATCACCCGCCAACGCTGCATCCAATCAGGTCGGCTCTTCCCCCGCTCTGATTTATCACCCGCCAACGCTGCATCCAATCAGGTCGGCTCTTCCCCCTCTGATTTATCACCCGCCAACGCTGCATCCAATCAGGTCGGCTCTTCCCCCGCTCTGATTTATCACCCGCCAACACTGCATCCAATCAGGTCGGTTCCTCCGCCTCTTATTTATCACCCGCCAACACTGCATCCAATCAGGTCGGCTCTTCCCCCGCTCTGATTTATCACCCGCCAACGCTGCATCCAATCAGGTCGGCTCTTCCCCCTCTGATTTATCACCCACCAACACTGCATCCAATCAGGTCAGCTCTTCCCCCTCTGATTTATCACCCGCCAACGCTGCATCCAATCAGGTCGGCTCTTCCCCCTCTGATTTATCACCCGCCAACGCTGCATCCAATCACGTCGGCTCTTCCCCCTCTGATGAATCACCCGCCAACGCTGCATCCAATCAGGTCGGCTCTTCCCCCGCTCTGATTTATCACCCGCCAACGCTGCATCCAATCAGGTCAGCTCTTACCCCTCTGATTTATCACCCGCCAACGCTGCATCCAATCAGGTCGGCTCTTCCCCCTCTGATTTATCACCCGCCAACGCTGCATCCAATCAGGTCAGCTCTTCCCCCTCTGATTTATCACCCGCCAACGCTGCATCCAATCAGGTCGGCTCTTCCCCCGCTCCGATTTATCACCCGCCAACGCTGCATCCAATCAGCTCGGCTCTTCCCACTCTGATTAATCACCCGCCAACGCTGCATCCAATCACGTCGGCTCTTCCCCCGCTCTGATTTATCACCCGCCAACACTGCATCCAATCAGGTCAGCTCTTCCCCCTCTGATTTATCACCCGCCAACGCTGCATCCAATCAGCTCAGCTCTTTCCCCTCTGATTTATCACCCGCCAACGCTGCATCCAATCAGGTCGGCTCTTCCCCCTCTGATTTATCACCCGCCAACGCTGCATCCAATCAGGTCGGCTCTTCCCCCGCTCTGATTTATCACCCGCCAACGCTGCATCCAATCAGGTCGGCTCTTCTCCCTCTGATTTATCACCCGCCAACGCTGCATCCAATCAGGTCGGCTCTTCCCCCTCTGATTTATCACCTGCCAACACTGCATCCAATCAGGTCAGCTCTTCCCCCTCTGATTTATCACCCTCCAACGCTGCATCCAATCAGGTCGGCTCTTCCCCCGCTCTGATTTATCACCCGCCAACGCTACATCCAATCAGGTCAGCTCTTCCCCCTCTGATTTATCACCCGCCAATGCTGCATCCAATCAGGTCGGCTCTTCCCCCGCTCTGATTGATCACCCGCCAACGCTGCATCCAATCAGGTCGGCTCTTCCCCCTCTGATTTATCTCCCGCCAACGCTGTATCCAATCAGGTCGGCTCTTCCCCCTCTGATTTATCACCCGCCAACGCTGCATCCAATCAGGTAGGCTCTTCCCCCTCTGATTTATCACCCGCCAACGCTGCATGCAATCAGGTCGGCTCTTCCCCCTCTGATTTATCACCCACCAACGCTGCATCCAATGAGGTTGGCTCTTCCCCTCTGATTTATCACCCGCCAGCGCTGCATCCAATCAGGTCGGCTCTTCCCCCTCTGATTCATCACCCGCCAACGCTGCATCCAATCAGGTCGGCTCTTCCCCCGCTCTGATTTATCACCCGCCAACGCTGCATCCAATCAGGTCGGCTCTTCCCCCTCTGATTTATCACCCGCCAACGCTGCATCCAATCAGGTCGGCTCTTCCCCTGCTCTGATTTATCACCCGCCAACGCTGCATCCAATCACGTCGGCTCTTCCCCCTCTTATTTCTCACCCGCCAACGCTGCATCCAATCACGTCGGCTCTTCCCCCTCTTATTTCTCACCCGCCAACGCTGCATCCAATCACGTCGGCTCTTCCCCCTCTGATTAATCACCCGCCAACGCTGCATCCAATCACGTCGGCTCTTCCCCCTCTTATTTCTCACCCGCCAACGCTGCATCCAATCACGTCGGCTCTTCCCCCTCTGATTTATCACCCACCAACACTGCATCCAATCAGGTCAGCTCTTCCCCCTCTGATTTATCACCCGCCAACACTGCATCCAATCAGGTCGGTTCCTCCGCCTCTTATTTATCACCCGCCAACACTGCATCCAATCAGGTCGGCTCTTCCCCCGCTCTGATTTATCACCCGCCAACGCTGCATCCAATCAGGTCGGCTCTTCCCCCGCTCTGATTTATCACCCGCCAACGCTGCATCCAATCAGGTCGGCTCTTCCCCCTCTGATTTATCACCCACCAACACTGCATCCAATCAGGTCAGCTCTTCCCCCTCTGATTTATCACCCGCCAACGCTGCATCCAATCAGGTCGGCTCTTCCCCCTCTGATTTATCACCCGCCAACGCTGCATCCAATCACGTCGGCTCTTCCCCCTCTGATGAATCACCCGCCAAAGCTGCATCCAATCAGGTCGGCTCTTCCCCCGCTCTGATTTATCACCCGCCAACGCTGCATCCAATCAGGTCAGCTCTTCCCCCTCTGATTTATCACCCGCCAACGCTGCATCCAATCAGGTCGGCTCTTCCCCCTCTGATTTATCACCCGCCAACGCTGCATCCAATCAGGTCAGCTCTTCCCCCTCTGATTTATCACCCGCCAACGCTGCATCCAATCAGGTCGGCTCTTCCCCCTCTGATTTATCACCCGCCAACGCTGCATCCAATCAGGTCGGCTCTTCCCCCTCTGATTTATCACCCGCCAACGCTGCATCCAATCAGGTCGGCTCTTCCCCTGCTCTGATTTATCACCCGCCAACGCTGCATCCAATCACGTCGGCTCTTCCCCCTCTTATTTCTCACCCGCCAACGCTGCATCCAATCACGTCGGCTCTTCCCCCTCTTATTTCTCACCCGCCAACGCTGCATCCAATCACGTCGGCTCTTCCCCCTCTGATTAATCACCCGCCAACGCTGCATCCAATCACGTCGGCTCTTCCCCCTCTTATTTCTCACCCGCCAACGCTGCATCCAATCACGTCGGCTCTTCCCCCTCTGATTTATCACCCACCAACACTGCATCCAATCAGGTCAGCTCTTCCCCCTCTGATTTATCACCCGCCAACACTGCATCCAATCAGGTCGGTTCCTCCGCCTCTTATTTATCACCCGCCAACACTGCATCCAATCAGGTCGGCTCTTCCCCCGCTCTGATTTATCACCCGCCAACGCTGCATCCAATCAGGTCGGCTCTTCCCCCTCTGATTTATCACCCGCCAACGCTGCATCCAATCAGGTCGGCTCTTCCCCCGCTCTGATTTATCACCCGCCAACGCTGCATCCAATCAGGTCGGCTCTTCCCCCGCTCTGATTTATCACCCGCCAACACTGCATCCAATCAGGTCGGTTCCTCCGCCTCTTATTTATCACCCGCCAACACTGCATCCAATCAGGTCGGCTCTTCCCCCGCTCTGATTTATCACCCGCCAACGCTGCATCCAATCAGGTCGGCTCTTCCCCCTCTGATTTATCACCCACCAACACTGCATCCAATCAGGTCAGCTCTTCCCCCTCTGATTTATCACCCGCCAACGCTGCATCCAATCAGGTCGGCTCTTCCCCCTCTGATTTATCACCCGCCAACGCTGCATCCAATCACGTCGGCTCTTCCCCCTCTGATGAATCACCCGCCAAAGCTGCATCCAATCAGGTCGGCTCTTCCCCCGCTCTGATTTATCACCCGCCAACGCTGCATCCAATCAGGTCAGCTCTTCCCCCTCTGATTTATCACCCGCCAACGCTGCATCCAATCAGGTCGGCTCTTCCCCCTCTGATTTATCACCCGCCAACGCTGCATCCAATCAGGTCAGCTCTTCCCCCTCTGATTTATCACCCGCCAACGCTGCATCCAATCAGGTCGGCTCTTCCCCCTCTGATTTATCACCCGCCAACGCTGCATCCAATCAGGTCGGCTCTTCCCCCTCTGATTTATCACCCGCCAACGCTGCATCCAATCAGGTCGGCTCTTCCCCCTCTGATTTATCACCTGCCAACACTGCATCCAATCAGGTCAGCTCTTCCCCCTCTGATTTATCACCCGCCAATGCTGCATCCAATCAGGTCGGCTCTTCCCCCGCTCTGATTTATCACCCGCCAACGCTGCATCCAATCAGGTCGGCTCTTCCCCCTCTGATTTAGCACCCGCCAACGCTGCATCCAATCAGGTTGGCTCTTCCCCCCCTCTGATTTATCACCCGCCAACGCTGCATCCAATCACGTCGGCTCTTCCCCCTCTGATTAATCACCCGCCAACGCTGCATCCAATCAGGTCGGCTCTTCCCCCTCTGATTTATCACCCACCAACACTGCATCCAATCAGGTCAGCTCTTCCCCCTCTGATTGATCACCCGCCAACACTGCATCCAATCAGGTCGTTTCCTCCGCCTCTTATTTATCACCCGCCAACACTGCATCCAATCAGGTCGGCTCTTCCCCCGCTCTGATTCATCACCCGCCAACGCTGCATCCAATCAGGTCGGCTCTTCCCCCTCTGATTTATCACCCGCCAACGCTGCATCCAATCACGTCGGCTCTTCCCCCTCTTATTTCTCACCCGCCAACGCTGCATCCAATCACGTCGGCTCTTCCCCCTCTGATTAATCACCCGCCAACGCTGCATCCAATCAGGTCGGCTCTTCCCCGTCTGATTTATCACCCGCCAACACAGCATCCAATCAGGTCGGATCTTCCCCCTCTGATTTATCACCCGCCAACACTGCATCCAATCAGTTCGGCTCTTCCCCTGCTCTGATTTATCACCCGCCAACGCTGCATCCAATCAGGTCGGCTCTTCCCCCTCTGATTTATCACCCGTCAACACAGCATCCAATCAGGTCGGCTCTTCCCCCTCTGATTAATCACCCGCCAACGCTGCATCCAATCACGTCGGCTCTTCCCCCGCTCTGATTTATCACCCGCCAACACTGCATCCAATCAGGTCAGCTCTTCCCCCTCTGATTTATCACCCGCCAACGCTGCATCCAATCAGGTCAGCTCTTCCCCCTCTAATTTATCACCCGCCAACGCTGCATCCAATCAGTTCGGCTCTTCCCCCTCTGATTTATCACCCGCCAACGCTGCATCCAATCAGGTCGGCTCTTCCCCCGCTCTGATTTATCACCCGCCAACGCTTCATCCAATCAGGTCAGCTCTTCCCCCTCTGATTTATCACCCGCCAACGCTGCATCCAATCAGGTCGGCTCTTCCCCCTCTGATTTATCACCCGCCAACGCTGCATCCAATCAGGTCAGCTCTTCCCCCTCTGATTTATCACCCGCCAACGCTGCATCCAATCAGGTCGGCTCTTCCCCCTCTGATTTATCACCCGCCAACGCTGCATCCAATCAGGTCGGCTCTTCCCCCTCTGATTTATAACCCGCCAACGCTGCATCCAATCAGGTCGGCTCTTCCCCCTCTGATTTATCACCCGCCAACGCTGCATCCAATCAGGTCGGCTCTTCCCCCTCTGATTTATAACCCGCCAACGCTGCATCCAATCAGGTCGGCTCTTCCCCCTCTGATTTATCACCTGCCAACACTGCATCCAATCAGGTCAGCTCTTCCCCCTCTGATTTATCACCCGCCAACGCTGCATCCAATCAGGTCGGCTCTTCCCCCTCTGATTTGTCACCCGCCAACGTTGCATCCAATCAGGTCGGCTCTTCCCCCTCTGATTTATCACCCGCCAACGCTGCATCCAATCAGGTTGGCTCTTCCCCCTCTGATTTATCACCTGCCAACGCTGCATCCAATCAGGTCGGCTCTTCCCCCTCTGATTTATCACCCGCCAACGCTGCATCCAATCAGGTCGGCTCTTCCCCCTCTGATTTATCACCCGCCAACGCTGCATCCAATCAGGTCGGCTCTTCCCCCTCTGATTTATCACCCGCCAACGCTGCATCCAATCAGGTCGGCTCTTCCCCCGCTCTGATTTATCACCCGCCAACGCTGCATCCAATCACGTCGGCTCTTACCCCTCTTATTTATCACCCGCCAACGCTGCATCCAATCACGTCGGCTCTTCCCCCTCTGATTAATCACCCGCCAACGCTGCATCCAATCAGGTCGGCTCTTCCCCCTCTGATTTATCACCCACCAACACTGCATCCAATCAGGTCAGCTCTTCCCCCTCTGATTTATCACCCGCCAACGCTGCATCCAATCAGGTCGGCTCTTCCCCCTCTGATTTATCACCTGCCAACGCTGCATCCAATCAGGTCTGCTCTTCCCCCTCTGATTTTTCACCCGCCAACGCTGCATCCAATCAGGTCGGCTCTTCCCCCTCTGATTTATCACCCACCAACGCTGCATCCAATCAGGTCGGCGCTTCCCCCTCTGATTTATCACCCGCCAACGCTGCATCCAATCAGGTCGGCTCTTCCCCCGCTCTGATTTATCAACCGCCAACGCTGCATCCAATCAGGTCAGCTCTTCCCCCTCTGATTTATCACCCGTCAACGCTGCATCCAATCAGGTCGGCTCTTCCCCCTCTGATTTATCACCCGCCAACGCTGCATCCAATCAGGTCGGCTCTTCCCCCTCTGATTTATCACCCGCCAACGCTGCATCCAATCAGGTCGGCTCTTCCCCCGCTCTGATTTATCACCCGCCAACGCTGCATCCAATCAGGTCAGCTCTTCCCCCTCTGATTTATCACCCGCCAACGCTGCATCCAATCAGGTCAGCTCTTCCCCCTCTGATTTATCACCCGCCAACGCTGCATCCAATCAGGTCAGCTCTTCCCCCTCTGATTTATCACCCGCCAACGCTGCATCCAATCAGGTCGGCTCTTCCCCCTCTGATTTATCACCCGCCAACGCTGCATCCAATCAGGTCAGCTCTTCCCCCTCTGATTTATCACCCGCCAACGCTGCATCCAATCAGGTCGGCTCTTCCCCCGCTCTGATTTATCACCCGCCAACACTGCATCCAATCAGGTCGGCTCTTCCCCCTCTGATTTATCACCCGCCAATGCTGCATCCAATCAGGTCGGCTCTTCCCCCTCTCTGATTTATCACCCGCCAACACTGCATCCAATCAGGTCGGCTCTTCCCCCTCTGATTTATCACCCGCCAATGCTGCATCCAATCAGGTCGGCTCTTCCCCTGCTCTAATTTATCACCCGCCAACGCTGCATCCAATCAGGTCAGCTCTTCCCCCTCTGATTTATCACCCGCCAACGCTGCATCCAATCAGGTCGGCTCTTCCCCCTCTGATTTATCACCCGCCAACGCTGCATCCAATCAGGTCAGCTCTTCCCCCTCTGATTTATCACCCGCCAACGCTGCATCCAATCAGGTCGGCTCTTCCCCCGCTCTGATTTATCACCCGCCAACGCTGCATCCAATCAGGTCGGCTCTTCCCCCTCTGATTTATCACCCGCCAACGCTGCATCCAATCAGGTCGGCTCTTCCCCCTCTGATTTATCACCCGCCAACGCTGCATCCAATCAGGTCGGCTCTTCCCCCGCTCTGATTTATCACCCGCCAACGCTGCATCCAATCAGGTCAGCTCTTCCCCCTCTGATTTATCACCCGCCAGCGCTGCATCCAATCAGGTCGGCTCTTCCCCCTCTGATTTATCACCTGCCAACGCTGCATCCAATCAGGTCTGCTCTTCCCCCTCTGATTTATCACCTGCCAACGCTGCATCCAATCAGGTCGGCTCTTCCCCCTCTGATTTATCACCCGTCAACGCTGCATCCAATCAGGTCGGCTCTTCCCCCTCTGATTTATCACCCACCAACGCTGCATCCAATCAGGTCGGCGCTTCCCCCTCTGATTTATCACCCGCCAACGCTGCATCCAATCAGGTCGGCTCTTCCCCCGCTCTGATTTATCACCCGCCAACGCTGCATCCAATCAGGTCGGCTCTTCCCCCTCTGATTTATCACCCGCCAACGCTGCATCCAATCAGGTCGGCTCTTCCCCCTCTGATTTATCACCCGCCAACGCTGCATCCAATCAGGTCGGCTCTTCCCCCGCTCTGATTTATCACCCGCCAACGCTGCATCCAATCAGGTCGGCTCTTCCCCCTCTGATTTATCACCCGCCAACGCTGCATCCAATCAGGTCAGCTCTTCCCCCTCTGATTTATCACCCGCCAACGCTGCATCCAATCAGGTCAGCTCTTCCCCCTCTGATTTATCACCCGCCAACGCTGCATCCAATCAGGTCGGCTCTTCCCCCTCTGATTTATCACCCGCCAACGCTGCATCCAATCAGGTCGGCTCTTCCCCCTCTGATTTATCACCCGCCAACGCTGCATCCAATCAGGTCAGCTCTTCCCCCTCTGATTTATCACACGCCAACGCTGTATCCAATCAGGTCGGCTCTTCCCCCGCTCTGATTTATCACCCGCCAACGCTGCATCCAATCAGGTCAGCTCTTCCCCCTCTGATTTATCACCCGCCAACGCTGCATCCAATCAGGTCGGCTCTTCCCCCTCTGATTTATCACCCGCCAACGCTGCATCCAATCACGTCGGCTCTTCCCCCTCTTATTTCTCACCCGCCAACGCTGCATCCAATCACGTCGGCTCTTCCCCCTCTGATTAATCACCCGCCAACGCTGCATCCAATCAGGTCGGCTCTTCCCCGTCTGATTTATCACCCGCCAACACAGCATCCAATCAGGTCGGATCTTCCCCCTCTGATTTATCACCCGCCAACACTGCATCCAATCAGGTCGGCTCTTCCCCTGCTCTGATTTATCACCCGCCAACGCTGCATCCAATCAGGTCGGCTCTTCCCCCTCTGATTTATCACCCGTCAACACAGCATCCAATCAGGTCGGCTCTTCCCCCTCTGATTAATCACCCGCCAACGCTGCATCCAATCACGTCGGCTCTTCCCCCGCTCTGATTTATCACCCGCCAACACTGCATCCAATCAGGTCAGCTCTTCCCCCTCTGATTTATCACCCGCCAACGCTGCATCCAATCAGGTCAGCTCTTCCCCCTCTAATTTATCACCCGCCAACGCTGCATCCAATCAGTTCGGCTCTTCCCCCTCTGATTTATCACCCGCCAACGCTGCATCCAATCAGGTCGGCTCTTCCCCCGCTCTGATTTATCACCCGCCAACGCTTCATCCAATCAGGTCAGCTCTTCCCCCTCTGATTTATCACCCGCCAACGCTGCATCCAATCAGGTCGGCTCTTCCCCCTCTGATTTATCACCCGCCAACGCTGCATCCAATCAGGTCAGCTCTTCCCCCTCTGATTTATCACCCGCCAACGCTGCATCCAATCAGGTCGGCTCTTCCCCCTCTGATTTATCACCCGCCAACGCTGCATCCAATCAGGTCGGCTCTTCCCCCTCTGATTTATAACCCGCCAACGCTGCATCCAATCAGGTCGGCTCTTCCCCCTCTGATTTATCACCCGCCAACGCTGCATCCAATCAGGTCGGCTCTTCCCCCTCTGATTTATAACCCGCCAACGCTGCATCCAATCAGGTCGGCTCTTCCCCCTCTGATTTATCACCTGCCAACACTGCATCCAATCAGGTCAGCTCTTCCCCCTCTGATTTATCACCCGCCAACGCTGCATCCAATCAGGTCGGCTCTTCCCCCTCTGATTTGTCACCCGCCAACGTTGCATCCAATCAGGTCGGCTCTTCCCCCTCTGATTTATCACCCGCCAACGCTGCATCCAATCAGGTTGGCTCTTCCCCCTCTGATTTATCACCTGCCAACGCTGCATCCAATCAGGTCGGCTCTTCCCCCTCTGATTTATCACCCGCCAACGCTGCATCCAATCAGGTCGGCTCTTCCCCCTCTGATTTATCACCCGCCAACGCTGCATCCAATCAGGTCGGCTCTTCCCCCTCTGATTTATCACCCGCCAACGCTGCATCCAATCAGGTCGGCTCTTCCCCCGCTCTGATTTATCACCCGCCAACGCTGCATCCAATCACGTCGGCTCTTACCCCTCTTATTTATCACCCGCCAACGCTGCATCCAATCACGTCGGCTCTTCCCCCTCTGATTAATCACCCGCCAACGCTGCATCCAATCAGGTCGGCTCTTCCCCCTCTGATTTATCACCCACCAACACTGCATCCAATCAGGTCAGCTCTTCCCCCTCTGATTTATCACCCGCCAACGCTGCATCCAATCAGGTCGGCTCTTCCCCCTCTGATTTATCACCTGCCAACGCTGCATCCAATCAGGTCTGCTCTTCCCCCTCTGATTTTTCACCCGCCAACGCTGCATCCAATCAGGTCGGCTCTTCCCCCTCTGATTTATCACCCACCAACGCTGCATCCAATCAGGTCGGCGCTTCCCCCTCTGATTTATCACCCGCCAACGCTGCATCCAATCAGGTCGGCTCTTCCCCCGCTCTGATTTATCAACCGCCAACGCTGCATCCAATCAGGTCAGCTCTTCCCCCTCTGATTTATCACCCGTCAACGCTGCATCCAATCAGGTCGGCTCTTCCCCCTCTGATTTATCACCCGCCAACGCTGCATCCAATCAGGTCGGCTCTTCCCCCTCTGATTTATCACCCGCCAACGCTGCATCCAATCAGGTCGGCTCTTCCCCCGCTCTGATTTATCACCCGCCAACGCTGCATCCAATCAGGTCAGCTCTTCCCCCTCTGATTTATCACCCGCCAACGCTGCATCCAATCAGGTCAGCTCTTCCCCCTCTGATTTATCACCCGCCAACGCTGCATCCAATCAGGTCAGCTCTTCCCCCTCTGATTTATCACCCGCCAACGCTGCATCCAATCAGGTCGGCTCTTCCCCCTCTGATTTATCACCCGCCAACGCTGCATCCAATCAGGTCAGCTCTTCCCCCTCTGATTTATCACCCGCCAACGCTGCATCCAATCAGGTCGGCTCTTCCCCCGCTCTGATTTATCACCCGCCAACACTGCATCCAATCAGGTCGGCTCTTCCCCCTCTGATTTATCACCCGCCAATGCTGCATCCAATCAGGTCGGCTCTTCCCCCTCTCTGATTTATCACCCGCCAACACTGCATCCAATCAGGTCGGCTCTTCCCCCTCTGATTTATCACCCGCCAATGCTGCATCCAATCAGGTCGGCTCTTCCCCTGCTCTAATTTATCACCCGCCAACGCTGCATCCAATCAGGTCAGCTCTTCCCCCTCTGATTTATCACCCGCCAACGCTGCATCCAATCAGGTCGGCTCTTCCCCCTCTGATTTATCACCCGCCAACGCTGCATCCAATCAGGTCAGCTCTTCCCCCTCTGATTTATCACCCGCCAACGCTGCATCCAATCAGGTCGGCTCTTCCCCCGCTCTGATTTATCACCCGCCAACGCTGCATCCAATCAGGTCGGCTCTTCCCCCTCTGATTTATCACCCGCCAACGCTGCATCCAATCAGGTCGGCTCTTCCCCCTCTGATTTATCACCCGCCAACGCTGCATCCAATCAGGTCGGCTCTTCCCCCGCTCTGATTTATCACCCGCCAACGCTGCATCCAATCAGGTCAGCTCTTCCCCCTCTGATTTATCACCCGCCAGCGCTGCATCCAATCAGGTCGGCTCTTCCCCCTCTGATTTATCACCTGCCAACGCTGCATCCAATCAGGTCTGCTCTTCCCCCTCTGATTTATCACCTGCCAACGCTGCATCCAATCAGGTCGGCTCTTCCCCCTCTGATTTATCACCCGTCAACGCTGCATCCAATCAGGTCGGCTCTTCCCCCTCTGATTTATCACCCACCAACGCTGCATCCAATCAGGTCGGCGCTTCCCCCTCTGATTTATCACCCGCCAACGCTGCATCCAATCAGGTCGGCTCTTCCCCCGCTCTGATTTATCACCCGCCAACGCTGCATCCAATCAGGTCGGCTCTTCCCCCTCTGATTTATCACCCGCCAACGCTGCATCCAATCAGGTCGGCTCTTCCCCCTCTGATTTATCACCCGCCAACGCTGCATCCAATCAGGTCGGCTCTTCCCCCGCTCTGATTTATCACCCGCCAACGCTGCATCCAATCAGGTCGGCTCTTCCCCCTCTGATTTATCACCCGCCAACGCTGCATCCAATCAGGTCAGCTCTTCCCCCTCTGATTTATCACCCGCCAACGCTGCATCCAATCAGGTCAGCTCTTCCCCCTCTGATTTATCACCCGCCAACGCTGCATCCAATCAGGTCGGCTCTTCCCCCTCTGATTTATCACCCGCCAACGCTGCATCCAATCAGGTCGGCTCTTCCCCCTCTGATTTATCACCCGCCAACGCTGCATCCAATCAGGTCAGCTCTTCCCCCTCTGATTTATCACACGCCAACGCTGTATCCAATCAGGTCGGCTCTTCCCCCGCTCTGATTTATCACCCGCCAACGCTGCATCCAATCAGGTCAGCTCTTCCCCCTCTGATTTATCACCCGCCAACGCTGCATCCAATCAGGTCGGCTCTTCCCCCGCTCTGATTTATCACCCGCCAACACTGCATCCAATCAGGTCGGCTCTTCCCCCTCTGATTTATCACCCGCCAATGCTGCATCCAATCAGGTCGGCTCTTCCCCCGCTCTGATTTATCACCCGCCAACACTGCATCCAATCAGGTCGGCTCTTCCCCCTCTGATTTATCACCCGCCAACGCTGCATCCAATCAGGTCAGCTCTTCCCCCTCTGATTTATCACCCGCCAACGCTGCATCCAATCAGGTCGGCTCTTCCCCCTCTGATTCATCACCCGCCAACGCTGCATCCAATCAGGTCGGCTCTTCCCCCGCTCTGATTTATCACCCGCCAACGCTGCATCCAATCAGGTCGGCTCTTCCCCCTCTGATTTATCACCCGCCAACGCTGCATCCAATCAGGTCGGCTCTTCCCCCGCTCTGATTTATCACCCGCCAACGCTGCATCCAATCACGTCGGCTCTTCCCCCTCTTATTTCTCACCCGCCAACGCTGCATCCAATCACGTCGGCTCTTCCCCCTCTTATTTCTCACCCGCCAACGCTGCATCCAATCACGTCGGCTCTTCCCCCTCTGATTAATCACCCGCCAACGCTGCATCCAATCACGTCGGCTCTTCCCCCTCTTATTTCTCACCCGCCAACGCTGCATCCAATCACGTCGGCTCTTCCCCCTCTGATTTATCACCCACCAACACTGCATCCAATCAGGTCAGCTCTTCCCCCTCTGATTTATCACCCGCCAACACTGCATCCAATCAGGTCGGTTCCTCCGCCTCTTATTTATCACCCGCCAACACTGCATCCAATCAGGTCGGCTCTTCCCCCGCTCTGATTTATCACCCGCCAACGCTGCATCCAATCAGGTCGGCTCTTCCCCCTCTGATTTATCACCCGCCAACGCTGCATCCAATCAGGTCGGCTCTTCCCCCGCTCTGATTTATCACCCGCCAACGCTGCATCCAATCAGGTCGGCTCTTCCCCCGCTCTGATTTATCACCCGCCAACACTGCATCCAATCAGGTCGGTTCCTCCGCCTCTTATTTATCACCCGCCAACACTGCATCCAATCAGGTCGGCTCTTCCCCCGCTCTGATTTATCACCCGCCAACGCTGCATCCAATCAGGTCGGCTCTTCCCCCTCTGATTTATCACCCACCAACACTGCATCCAATCAGGTCGGCTCTTCCCCCTCTGATTTATCACCCGCCAATGCTGCATCCAATCAGGTCGGCTCTTCCCCCTCTCTGATTTATCACCCGCCAACACTGCATCCAATCAGGTCGGCTCTTCCCCCTCTGATTTATCACCCGCCAATGCTGCATCCAATCAGGTCGGCTCTTCCCCTGCTCTAATTTATCACCCGCCAACGCTGCATCCAATCAGGTCAGCTCTTCCCCCTCTGATTTATCACCCGCCAACGCTGCATCCAATCAGGTCGGCTCTTCCCCCTCTGATTTATCACCCGCCAACGCTGCATCCAATCAGGTCAGCTCTTCCCCCTCTGATTTATCACCCGCCAACGCTGCATCCAATCAGGTCGGCTCTTCCCCCGCTCTGATTTATCACCCGCCAACGCTGCATCCAATCAGGTCGGCTCTTCCCCCTCTGATTTATCACCCGCCAACGCTGCATCCAATCAGGTCGGCTCTTCCCCCTCTGATTTATCACCCGCCAACGCTGCATCCAATCAGGTCGGCTCTTCCCCCGCTCTGATTTATCACCCGCCAACGCTGCATCCAATCAGGTCAGCTCTTCCCCCTCTGATTTATCACCCGCCAGCGCTGCATCCAATCAGGTCGGCTCTTCCCCCTCTGATTTATCACCTGCCAACGCTGCATCCAATCAGGTCTGCTCTTCCCCCTCTGATTTATCACCTGCCAACGCTGCATCCAATCAGGTCGGCTCTTCCCCCTCTGATTTATCACCCGTCAACGCTGCATCCAATCAGGTCGGCTCTTCCCCCTCTGATTTATCACCCACCAACGCTGCATCCAATCAGGTCGGCGCTTCCCCCTCTGATTTATCACCCGCCAACGCTGCATCCAATCAGGTCGGCTCTTCCCCCGCTCTGATTTATCACCCGCCAACGCTGCATCCAATCAGGTCGGCTCTTCCCCCTCTGATTTATCACCCGCCAACGCTGCATCCAATCAGGTCGGCTCTTCCCCCTCTGATTTATCACCCGCCAACGCTGCATCCAATCAGGTCGGCTCTTCCCCCGCTCTGATTTATCACCCGCCAACGCTGCATCCAATCAGGTCGGCTCTTCCCCCTCTGATTTATCACCCGCCAACGCTGCATCCAATCAGGTCAGCTCTTCCCCCTCTGATTTATCACCCGCCAACGCTGCATCCAATCAGGTCAGCTCTTCCCCCTCTGATTTATCACCCGCCAACGCTGCATCCAATCAGGTCGGCTCTTCCCCCTCTGATTTATCACCCGCCAACGCTGCATCCAATCAGGTCGGCTCTTCCCCCTCTGATTTATCACCCGCCAACGCTGCATCCAATCAGGTCAGCTCTTCCCCCTCTGATTTATCACACGCCAACGCTGCATCCAATCAGGTCGGCTCTTCCCCCGCTCTGATTTATCACCCGCCAACGCTGCATCCAATCAGGTCAGCTCTTCCCCCTCTGATTTATCACCCGCCAACGCTGCATCCAATCAGGTCGGCTCTTCCCCCGCTCTGATTTATCACCCGCCAACACTGCATCCAATCAGGTCGGCTCTTCCCCCTCTGATTTATCACCCGCCAATGCTGCATCCAATCAGGTCGGCTCTTCCCCCGCTCTGATTTATCACCCGCCAACACTGCATCCAATCAGGTCGGCTCTTCCCCCTCTGATTTATCACCCGCCAACGCTGCATCCAATCAGGTCAGCTCTTCCCCCTCTGATTTATCACCCGCCAACGCTGCATCCAATCAGGTCGGCTCTTCCCCCTCTGATTCATCACCCGCCAACGCTGCATCCAATCAGGTCGGCTCTTCCCCCGCTCTGATTTATCACCCGCCAACGCTGCATCCAATCAGGTCGGCTCTTCCCCCTCTGATTTATCACCCGCCAACGCTGCATCCAATCAGGTCGGCTCTTCCCCCGCTCTGATTTATCACCCGCCAACGCTGCATCCAATCACGTCGGCTCTTCCCCCTCTTATTTCTCACCCGCCAACGCTGCATCCAATCACGTCGGCTCTTCCCCCTCTTATTTCTCACCCGCCAACGCTGCATCCAATCACGTCGGCTCTTCCCCCTCTGATTAATCACCCGCCAACGCTGCATCCAATCACGTCGGCTCTTCCCCCTCTTATTTCTCACCCGCCAACGCTGCATCCAATCACGTCGGCTCTTCCCCCTCTGATTTATCACCCACCAACACTGCATCCAATCAGGTCAGCTCTTCCCCCTCTGATTTATCACCCGCCAACACTGCATCCAATCAGGTCGGTTCCTCCGCCTCTTATTTATCACCCGCCAACACTGCATCCAATCAGGTCGGCTCTTCCCCCGCTCTGATTTATCACCCGCCAACGCTGCATCCAATCAGGTCGGCTCTTCCCCCTCTGATTTATCACCCGCCAACGCTGCATCCAATCAGGTCGGCTCTTCCCCCGCTCTGATTTATCACCCGCCAACGCTGCATCCAATCAGGTCGGCTCTTCCCCCGCTCTGATTTATCACCCGCCAACACTGCATCCAATCAGGTCGGTTCCTCCGCCTCTTATTTATCACCCGCCAACACTGCATCCAATCAGGTCGGCTCTTCCCCCGCTCTGATTTATCACCCGCCAACGCTGCATCCAATCAGGTCGGCTCTTCCCCCTCTGATTTATCACCCACCAACACTGCATCCAATCAGGTCAGCTCTTCCCCCTCTGATTTATCACCCGCCAACGCTGCATCCAATCAGGTCGGCTCTTCCCCCTCTGATTTATCACCCGCCAACGCTGCATCCAATCACGTCGGCTCTTCCCCCTCTGATGAATCACCCGCCAAAGCTGCATCCAATCAGGTCGGCTCTTCCCCCGCTCTGATTTATCACCCGCCAACGCTGCATCCAATCAGGTCAGCTCTTCCCCCTCTGATTTATCACCCGCCAACGCTGCATCCAATCAGGTCGGCTCTTCCCCCTCTGATTTATCACCCGCCAACGCTGCATCCAATCAGGTCAGCTCTTCCCCCTCTGATTTATCACCCGCCAACGCTGCATCCAATCAGGTCGGCTCTTCCCCCTCTGATTTATCACCCGCCAACGCTGCATCCAATCAGGTCGGCTCTTCCCCCTCTGATTTATCACCCGCCAACGCTGCATCCAATCAGGTCGGCTCTTCCCCCTCTGATTTATCACCTGCCAACACTGCATCCAATCAGGTCAGCTCTTCCCCCTCTGATTTATCACCCGCCAACGCTGCATCCAATCAGGTCGGCTCTTCCCCCGCTCTGATTTATCACCCGCCAACGCTGCATCCAATCAGGTCGGCTCTTCCCCCTCTGATTTCGCACCCGCCAACGCTGCATCCAATCAGGTTGGCTCTTCCCCCCCTCTGATTTATCACCCGCCAACGCTGCATCCAATCACGTCGGCTCTTCCCCCTCTGATTAATCACCCGCCAACGCTGCATCCAATCAGGTCGGCTCTTCCCCCTCTGATTTATCACCCACCAACACTGCATCCAATCAGGTCAGCTCTTCCCCCTCTGATTGATCACCCGCCAACACTGCATCCAATCAGGTCGTTTCCTCCGCCTCTTATTTATCACCCGCCAACACTGCATCCAATCAGGTCGGCTCTTCCCCCGCTCTGATTCATCACCCGCCAACGCTGCATCCAATCAGGTCGGCTCTTCCCCCTCTGATTTATCACCCGCCAACGCTGCATCCAATCACGTCGGCTCTTCCCCCTCTTATTTCTCACCCGCCAACGCTGCATCCAATCACGTCGGCTCTTCCCCCTCTGATTAATCACCCGCCAACGCTGCATCCAATCAGGTCGGCTCTTCCCCCTCTGATTTATCACCCGCCAACACAGCATCCAATCAGGTCGGATCTTCCCCCTCTGATTTATCACCCGCCAACACTGCATCCAATCAGGTCGGCTCTTCCCCTGCTCTGATTTATCACCCGCCAATGCTGCATCCAATCAGGTCGGCTCTTCCCCCTCTGATTTATCACCCGTCAACACAGCATCCAATCAGGTCGGCTCTTCCCCCTCTGATTAATCACCCGCCAACGCTGCATCCAATCACGTCGGCTCTTCCCCCGCTCTGATTTATCACCCGCCAACACTGCATCCAATCAGGTCAGCTCTTCCCCCTCTGATTTATCACCCGCCAACGCTGCATCCAATCAGGTCAGCTCTTCCCCCTCTAATTTATCACCCGCCAACGCTGCATCCAATCAGTTCGGCTCTTCCGCCTCTGATTTATCACCCGCCAACGCTGCATCCAATCAGGTCGGCTCTTCCCCCGCTCTGATTTATCACCCGCCAACACTTCATCCAATCAGGTCAGCTCTTCCCCCTCTGATTTATCACCCGCCAACGCTGCATCCAATCAGGTCGGCTCTTCCCCCTCTGATTTATCACCCGCCAACGCTGCATCCAATCAGGTCAGCTCTTCCCCCTCTGATTTATCACCCGCCAACGCTGCATCCAATCAGGTCGGCTCTTCCCCCTCTGATTTATCACCCGCCAACGCTGCATCCAATCAGGTCGGCTCTTCCCCCTCTGATTTATAACCCGCCAACGCTGCATCCAATCAGGTCGGCTCTTCCCCCTCTGATTTATCACCCGCCAACGCTGCATCCAATCAGGTCGGCTCTTCCCCCTCTGATTTATCACCCGCCAACGCTGCATCCAATCAGGTCGGCTCTTCCCCCTCTGATTTATCACCCGCCAACGCTGCATCCAATCAGGTCGGCTCTTCCCCCTCTGATTTATCACCCGCCAACGCTGCATCCAATCAGGTCGGCTCTTCCCCCTCTGATTTATCACCTGCCAACACTGCATCCAATCAGGTCAGCTCTTCCCCCTCTGATTTATCACCCGCCAACGCTGCATCCAATCAGGTCGGCTCTTCCCCCTCTGATTTGTCACCCGCCAACGTTGCATCCAATCAGGTCGGCTCTTCCCCCTCTGATTTATCACCCGCCAACGCTGCATCCAATCAGGTTGGCTCTTCCCCCTCTGATTTATCACCTGCCAACGCTGCATCCAATCAGGTCGGCTCTTCCCCCTCTGATTTATCACCCGCCAACGCTGCATCCAATCAGGTCGGCTCTTCCCCCTCTGATTTATCACCCGCCAACGCTGCATCCAATCAGGTCGGCTCTTCCCCCTCTGATTTATCACCCGCCAACGCTGCATCCAATCAGGTCGGCTCTTCCCCCGCTCTGATTTATCACCCGCCAACGCTGCATCCAATCACGTCGGCTCTTACCCCTCTTATTTATCACCCGCCAACGCTGCATCCAATCACGTCGGCTCTTCCCCCTCTGATTAATCACCCGCCAACGCTGCATCCAATCAGGTCGGCTCTTCCCCCTCTGATTTATCACCCACCAACACTGCATCCAATCAGGTCAGCTCTTCCCCCTCTGATTTATCACCCGCCAACGCTGCATCCAATCAGGTCGGCTCTTCCCCCTCTGATTTATCACCTGCCAACGCTGCATCCAATCAGGTCTGCTCTTCCCCCTCTGATTTATCACCCGCCAACGCTGCATCCAATCAGGTCGGCTCTTCCCCCTCTGATTTATCACCCACCAACGCTGCATCCAATCAGGTCGGCGCTTCCCCCTCTGATTTATCACCCGCCAACGCTGCATCCAATCAGGTCGGCTCTTCCCCCTCTGATTTATCACCCGCCAACGCTGCATCCAATCAGGTCAGCTCTTCCCCCTCTGATTTATCACCCGCCAACGCTGCATCCAATCAGGTCGGCTCTTCCCCCGCTCTGATTTATCACCCGCCAACACTGCATCCAATCAGGTCGGCTCTTCCCCCTCTGATTTATCACCCGCCAATGCTGCATCCAATCAGGTCGGCTCTTCCCCCTCTCTGATTTATCACCCGCCAACACTGCATCCAATCAGGTCGGCTCTTCCCCCTCTGATTTATCACCCGCCAATGCTGCATCCAATCAGGTCGGCTCTTCCCCTGCTCTAATTTATCACCCGCCAACGCTGCATCCAATCAGGTCAGCTCTTCCCCCTCTGATTTATCACCCGCCAACGCTGCATCCAATCAGGTCAGCTCTTCCCCCTCTGATTTATCACCCGCCAACGCTGCATCCAATCAGGTCGGCTCTTCCCCCGCTCTGATTTATCACCCGCCAACGCTGCATCCAATCAGGTCAGCTCTTCCCCCTCTGATTTATCACCCGCCAACGCTGCATCCAATCAGGTCAGCTCTTCCCCCTCTGATTTATCACCCGCCAGCGCTGCATCCAATCAGGTCGGCTCTTCCCCCTCTGATTTATCACCTGCCAACGCTGCATCCAATCAGGTCTGCTCTTCCCCCTCTGATTTATCACCTGCCAACGCTGCATCCAATCAGGTCGGCTCTTCCCCCTCTGATTTATCACCTGTCAACGCTGCATCCAATCAGGTCGGCTCTTCCCCCTCTGATCTATCACCCACCAACGCTGCATCCAATCAGGTCGTCGCTTCCCCCTCTGATTTATCACCCGCCAACGCTGCATCCAATCAGGTCGGCTCTTCCCCCGCTCTGATTTATCACCCGCCAACGCTGCATCCAATCAGGTCGGCTCTTCCCCCTCTGATTTATCACCCGCCAACGCTGCATCCAATCAGGTCGGCTCTTCCCCCTCTGATTTATCACCCGCCAACGCTGCATCCAATCAGGTCGGCTCTTCCCCCGCTCTGATTTATCACCCGCCAACGCTGCATCCAATCAGGTCGGCTCTTCCCCCTCTGATTTATCACCCGCCAACGCTGCATCCAATCAGGTCAGCTCTTCCCCCTCTGATTTATCACCCGCCAACGCTGCATCCAATCAGGTCAGCTCTTCCCCCTCTGATTTATCACCCGCCAACGCTGCATCCAATCAGGTCGGCTCTTCCCCCTCTGATTTATCACCCGCCAACGCTGCATCCAATCAGGTCGGCTCTTCCCCCTCTGATTTATCACCCGCCAACGCTGCATCCAATCAGGTCAGCTCTTCCCCCTCTGATTTATCACACGCCAACGCTGCATCCAATCAGGTCGGCTCTTCCCCCGCTCTGATTTATCACCCGCCAATGCTGCATCCAATCAGGTCAGCTCTTCCCCCTCTGATTTATCACCCGCCAACGCTGCATCCAATCAGGTCGGCTCTTCCCCCGCTCTGATTTATCACCCGCCAACACTGCATCCAATCAGGTCGGCTCTTCCCCCTCTGATTTATCACCCGCCAATGCTGCATCCAATCAGGTCGGCTCTTCCCCCGCTCTGATTTATCACCCGCCAACACTGCATCCAATCAGGTCGGCTCTTCCCCCTCTGATTTATCACCCGCCAACGCTGCATCCAATCAGGTCAGCTCTTCCCCCTCTGATTTATCACCCGCCAACGCTGCATCCAATCAGGTCGGCTCTTCCCCCTCTGATTTATCACCCGCCAACGCTGCATCCAATCAGGTCAGCTCTTCCCCCTCTGATTTATCACCCGCCAACGCTGCATCCAATCAGGTCGGCTCTTCCCCCGCTCTGATTTATCACCCGCCAACACTGCATCCAATCAGGTCGGCTCTTCCCCCTCTGATTTATCACCCGCCAATGCTGCATCCAATCAGGTCGGCTCTTCCCCCGCTCTGATTTATCACCCGCCAACACTGCATCCAATCAGGTCGGCTCTTCCCCCTCTGATTTATCACCCGCCAATGCTGCATCCAATCAGGTCGGCTCTTCCCCCTCTCTGATTTATCACCCGCCAACACTGCATCCAATCAGGTCGGCTCTTCCCCCTCTGATTTATCACCCGCCAACGCTGCATCCAATCAGGTCAGCTCTTCCCCCTCTGATTTATCACCCGCCAACGCTGCATCCAATCAGGTCGGCTCTTCCCCCTCTGATTTATCACCCGCCAATGCTGCATCCAATCAGGTCGGCTCTTCCCCCTCTGATTTATCACCCGCCAATGCTGCATCCAATCAGGTCGGCTCTTCCCCCGCTCTGATTTATCACCCGCCAACACTGCATCCAATCACTTCGGCTCTTCCCCCTCTGATTTATCACCCGCCAATGCTGCATCCAATCAGGTCGGCTCTTCCCCTGCTCTAATTTATCACCCGCCAACGCTGCATCCAATCAGGTCAGCTCTTCCCCCTCTGATTTATCACCCGCCAACGCTGCATCCAATCAGGTCGGCTCTTCCCCCTCTGATTTATCACCCGCCAACGCTGCATCCAATCAGGTCAGCTCTTCCCCCTCTGATTTATCACCCGCCAAAGCTGCATCCAATCAGGTCGGCTCTTCCCCCGCTCTGATTTATCACCCGCCAACGCTGCATCCAATCAGGTCAGCTCTTCCCCCTCTGATTTATCACCCGCCAACGCTGCATCCAATCAGGTCAGCTCTTCCCCCTCTGATTTATCACCCGCCAGCGCTGCATCCAATCAGGTCGGCTCTTCCCCCTCTGATTTATCACCTGCCAACGCTGCATCCAATCAGGTCTGCTCTTCCCCCTCTGATTTATCACCTGCCAACGCTGCATCCAATCAGGTCGGCTCTTCCCCCTCTGATTTATCACCCGCCAACGCTGCATCCAATCAGGTCGGCTCTTCCCCCTCTGATTTATCACCCACCAACGCTGCATCCAATCAGGTCGGCGCTTCCCCCTCTGATTTATCACCCGCCAACGCTGCATCCAATCAGGTCGGCTCTTCCCCCGCTCTGATTTATCACCCGCCAACGCTGCATCCAATCAGGTCGGCTCTTCCCCCTCTGATTTATCACCCGCCAACGCTGCATCCAATCAGGTCGGCTCTTCCCCCTCTGATTTATCACCCGCCAACGCTGCATCCAATCAGGTCGGCTCTTCCCCCGCTCTGATTTATCACCCGCCAACGCTGCATCCAATCAGGTCAGCTCTTCCCCCTCTGATTTATCACCCGCCAACGCTGCATCCAATCAGGTCAGCTCTTCCCCCTCTGATTTATCACCCGCCAACGCTGCATCCAATCAGGTCAGCTCTTCCCCCTCTGATTTATCACCCGCCAACGCTGCATCCAATCAGGTCGGCTCTTCCCCCTCTGATTTATCACCCGCCAACGCTGCATCCAATCAGGTCGGCTCTTCCCCCTCTGATTTATCACCCGCCAACGCTGCATCCAATCAGGTCGGCTCTTCCCCCTCTGATTTATCACCCGCCAACGCTGCATCCAATCAGGTCGGCTCTTCCCCCTCTGATTTATCACCTGCCAACGCTGCATCCAATCAGGTCGGCTCTTCCCCCGCTCTGATTTATCACCCGCCAACGCTGCATCCAATCAGGTCAGCTCTTCCCCCTCTGATTTATCACCCGCCATCGCTGCATCCAATCAGGTCAGCTCTTCCCCCTCTGATTTATCACCCGCCAACGCTGCATCCAATCAGGTCGGCTCTTCCCCCTCTGATTTATCACCCGCCAACGCTGCATCCAATCAGGTCGGCTCTTCCCCCTCTGATTTATCACCCGCCAACGCTGCATCCAATCAGGTCGGCTCTTCCCCCTCTGATTGATCACCCGCCAACGCTGCATCCAATCAGGTCGGCTCTTCCCCCTCTGATTTATCACCCGCCAACGCTGCATCCAATCAGGTCGGCTCTTCCCCCTCTGATTTATCACCCGCCAACGCTGCATCCAATCAGGTCGGCTCTTCCCCCTCTGATTTATCACCCGCCAACGCTGCATCCAATCAGGTCGGCTCTTCCCCCGCTCTGATTTATCACCCGCCAACGCTGCATCCAATCAGGTCAGCTCTTCCCCCTCTGATTTATCACCCGCCAACGCTGCATCCAATCAGGTCGGCTCTTCCCCCGCTCTGATTTATCACCCGCCAACACTGCATCCAATCAGGTCGGCTCTTCCCCCTCTGATTTATCACCCGCGAATGCTGCATCCAATCAGGTCGGCTCTTCCCCCGCTCTGATTTATCACCCGCCAACACTGCATCCAATCAGGTCGGCTCTTCCCCCTCTGATTTATCACCCGCCAACACTGCATCCAATCAGGTCGGCTCTTCCCCCTCTGATTTATCACCCGCCAATGCTGCATCCAATCAGGTCGGCTCTTCCCCCTCTGATTTATCACCCGCCAACGCTGCATCTAATCAGGTCGGCTCTTCCCCCTCTGATTTATCACCCGCCAACGCTGCATCCAATCAGGTCGGCTCTTCCCCCTCTGATTTATCACCCGCCAACGCTGCATCTAACCAGGTCAGCTCTTCCCCCTCTGATTTATCACCCGCCAACGCTGCATCCAATCAGGTCGGCTCTTCCCCCGCTCTGATTTATCACCCGCCAACGCTGCATCCAATCAGGTCGGCTCTTCCCCCTCTGATTTATCACCCGCCAACGCTGCATCCAATCAGGTCGGCTCTTCCCCCGCTCTGATTTATCACCCGCCAACACTGCATCCAATCAGGTCGGCTCTTCCCCCTCTGATTTATCACCCGCCAATGCTGCATCCAATCAGGTTGGCTCTTCCCCTGCTCTGATTTATCACCCGCCAATGCTGCATCCAATCACGTCGGCTCTTCCCCCTCTGATTGATCACCCGCCAACGCTGCATCCAATCAGGTCGGCTCTTCCCCCTCTGATTTATCACCCGCCAACGCTGCATCCAATCAGGTCGGCTCTTCCCCCTCTGATTTATCACCCGCCGACGCTGCATCCAATCAGGTTGGCTATTCCCCCTCTGATTTATCACCCGCCAGCGCTGCATCCAATCAGGTCGGCTCTTCCCCCTCTGATTTATCACCCGCCGACGCTGCATCCAATCAGGTCGGCTCTTCCCCCTCTGATTTATCACCCACCAACGCTGCATCCAATCAGGTCGGTTCTTCCCCCACTCTGATTTATCACCCGCCAACGCTGCATCCAATCACGTCGGCTCTTCCCCCTCTTATTTATCACCCGCCAACGCTGCATCCAATCACGTCTGCTCTTCCCCCTCTGATTAATCACCCGCCAACGCTGCATCCAATCAGGTCGGCTCTTCCCCCTCTGATTTATCACCCGCCAACACTGCATCCAATCAGGTCAGCTCTTCCCCCTCTGATTTATCACCCACCAACGCTGCATCCAATCAGGTCGGCTCTTCCCCCTCTGATTTATCACCCGCCAACGCTGCATCCAATCAGGTCAGCTCTTCCCCCTCTGATTTATCACCCGCCAACGCTGCATCCAATCAGGTCAGCTCTTCCCCCTCTGATTTATCACCCGCCAACGCTGCATCCAATCAGGTCGGCTCTTCCCCCTCTGATTTATCACCCGCCAACGCTGCATCCAATCAGGTCGGCTCTTCCCCCTCTGATTTATCACCCGCCAACGCTGCATCCAATCAGGTCGGCTCTTCCCCCTCTGATTTATCACCCGCCAACGCTGCATCCAATCAGGTCGGCTCTTCCCCCTCTGATTTATCACCTGCCAACGCTGCATCCAATCAGGTCGGCTCTTCCCCCGCTCTGATTTATCACCCGCCAACGCTGCATCCAATCAGGTCAGCTCTTCCCCCTCTGATTTATCACCCGCCATCGCTGCATCCAATCAGGTCAGCTCTTCCCCCTCTGATTTATCACCCGCCAACGCTGCATCCAATCAGGTCAGCTATTCCCCCTCTGATTTATCACCCGCCAACGCTGCATCCAATCAGGTCAGCTCTTCCCCCTCTGATTTATCACCCGCCAACGCTGCATCCAATCAGGTCAGCTCTTCCCCCTCTGATTTATCACCCGCCAACGCTGCATCCAATCAGGTCGGCTCTTCCCCCGCTCTGATTTATCACCCGCCAACACTGCATCCAATCAGGTCGGCTCTTCCCCCTCTGATTTATCACCCGCCAATGCTGCATCCAATCAGGTCGGCTCTTCCCCCGCTCTGATTTATCACCCGCCAACACTGCATCCAATCAGGTCGGCTCTTCCCCCTCTGATTTATCACCCGCCAATGCTGCATCCAATCAGGTCGGCTCTTCCCCCGCTCTGATTTATCACCCGCCAACACTGCATCCAATCAGGTCGGCTCTTCCCCCTCTGATTTATCACCCGCCAACGCTGCATCCAATCAGGTCAGCTCTTCCCCCTCTGATTTATCACCCGCCAACGCTGCATCCAATCAGGTCGGCTCTTCCCCCTCTGATTTATCACCCGCCAATGCTGCATCCAATCAGGTCGGCTCTTCCCCCTCTGATTTATCACCCGCCAATGCTGCATCCAATCAGGTCGGCTCTTCCCCCGCTCTGATTTATCACCCGCCAACACTGCATCCAATCAGGTCGGCTCTTCCCCCTCTGATTTATCACCCGCCAATGCTGCATCCAATCAGGTCGGCTCTTCCCCTGCTCTAATTTATCACCCGCCAACGCTGCATCCAATCAGGTCAGCTCTTCCCCCTCTGATTTCTCACCCGCCAACGCTGCATCCAATCAGGTCGGCTCTTCCCCCTCTGATTTATCACCCGCCAACGCTGCATCCAATCAGGTCAGCTCTTCCCCCTCTGATTTATCACCCGCCAAAGCTGCATCCAATCAGGTCGGCTCTTCCCCCGCTCTGATTTATCACCCGCCAACGCTGCATCCAATCAGGTCAGCTCTTCCCCCTCTGATTTATCACCCGCCAACGCTGCATCCAATCAGGTCAGCTCTTCCCCCTCTGATTTATCACCCGCCAGCGCTGCATCCAATCAGGTCGGCTCTTCCCCCTCTGATTTATCACCTGCCAACGCTGCATCCAATCAGGTCTGCTCTTCCCCCTCTGATTTATCACCTGCCAACGCTGCATCCAATCAGGTCGGCTCTTCCCCCTCTGATTTATCACCCGCCAACGCTGCATCCAATCAGGTCGGCTCTTCCCCCTCTGATTTATCACCCACCAATGCTGCATCCAATCAGGTCGGCGCTTCCCCCTCTGATTTATCACCCGCCAACGCTGCATCCAATCAGGTCGGCTCTTCCCCCGCTCTGATTTATCACCCGCCAACGCTGCATCCAATCAGGTCGGCTCTTCCCCCTCTGATTTATCACCCGCCAACGCTGCATCCAATCAGGTCGGCTCTTCCCCCTCTGATTTATCACCCGCCAACGGTGCATCCAATCAGGTCGGCTCTTCCCCCGCTCTGATTTATCACCCGCCAACGCTGCATCCAATCAGGTCAGCTCTTCCCCCTCTGATTTATCACCCGCCAACGCTGCATCCAATCAGGTCAGCTCTTCCCCCTCTGATTTATCACCCGCCAACGCTGCATCCAATCAGGTCAGCTCTTCCCCCTCTGATTTATCACCCGCCAACGCTGCATCCAATCAGGTCGGCTCTTCCCCCTCTGATTTATCACCCGCCAACGCTGCATCCAATCAGGTCGGCTCTTCCCCCTCTGATTTATCACCCGCCAACGCTGCATCCAATCAGGTCGGCTCTTCCCCCTCTGATTTATCACCCGCCAACGCTGCATCCAATCAGGTCGGCTCTTCCCCCTCTGATTTATCACCTGCCAACGCTGCATCCAATCAGGTCGGCTCTTCCCCCGCTCTGATTTATCACCCGCCAACGCTGCATCCAATCAGGTCAGCTCTTCCCCCTCTGATTTATCACCCGCCATCGCTGCATCCAATCAGGTCAGCTCTTCCCCCTCTGATTTATCACCCGCCAACGCTGCATCCAATCAGGTCAGCTCTTCCCCCTCTGATTTATCACCCGCCAACGCTGCATCCAATCAGGTCGGCTCTTCCCCCTCTGATTTATCACCCGCCAACGCTGCATCCAATCAGGTCGGCTCTTCCCCCTCTGATTGATCACCCGCCAACGCTGCATCCAATCAGGTCGGCTCTTCCCCCTCTGATTTATCACCCGCCAACGCTGCATCCAATCAGGTCGGCTCTTCCCCCTCTGATTTATCACCCGCCAACGCTGCATCCAATCAGGTCGGCTCTTCCCCCTCTGATTTATCACCCGCCAACGCTGCATCCAATCAGGTCGGCTCTTCCCCCGCTCTGATTTATCACCCGCCAACGCTGCATCCAATCAGGTCAGCTCTTCCCCCTCTGATTTATCACCCGCCAACGCTGCATCCAATCAGGTCGGCTCTTCCCCCGCTCTGATTTATCACCCGCCAACACTGCATCCAATCAGGTCGGCTCTTCCCCCTCTGATTTATCACCCGCCAATGCTGCATCCAATCAGGTCGGCTCTTCCCCCGCTCTGATTTATCACCCGCCAACACTGCATCCAATCAGGTCGGCTCTTCCCCCTCTGATTTATCACCCGCCAACACTGCATCCAATCAGGTCGGCTCTTCCCCCTCTGATTTATCACCCGCCAATGCTGCATCCAATCAGGTCGGCTCTTCCCCCTCTGATTTATCACCCGCCAACGCTGCATCTAATCAGGTCGGCTCTTCCCCCTCTGATTTATCACCCGCCAACGCTGCATCCAATCAGGTCGGCTCTTCCCCCTCTGATTTATCACCCACCAACGCTGCATCTAACCAGGTCAGCTCTTCCCCCTCTGATTTATCACCCGCCAACGCTGCATCCAATCAGGTCGGCTCTTCCCCCGCTCTGATTTATCACCCGCCAACGCTGCATCCAATCAGGTCGGCTCTTCCCCCTCTGATTTATCACCCGCCAACGCTGCATCCAATCAGGTCGGCTCTTCCCCCGCTCTGATTTATCACCCGCCAACACTGCATCCAATCAGGTCGGCTCTTCCCCCTCTGATTTATCACCCGCCAATGCTGCATCCAATCAGGTTGGCTCTTCCCCTGCTCTGATTTATCACCCGCCAATGCTGCATCCAATCACGTCGGCTCTTCCCCCTCTGATTGATCACCCGCCAACGCTGCATCCAATCAGGTCGGCTCTTCCCCCTCTGATTTATCACCCGCCAACGCTGCATCCAATCAGGTCGGCTCTTCCCCCTCTGATTTATCACCCGCCGACGCTGCATCCAATCAGGTTGGCTATTCCCCCTCTGATTTATCACCCGCCAGCGCTGCATCCAATCAGGTCGGCTCTTCCCCCTCTGATTTATCACCCGCCGACGCTGCATCCAATCAGGTCGGCTCTTCCCCCTCTGATTTATCACCCACCAACGCTGCATCCAATCAGGTCGGCTCTTCCCCCACTCTGATTTATCACCCGCCAACGCTGCATCCAATCACGTCGGCTCTTCCCCCTCTTATTTATCACCCGCCAACGCTGCATCCAATCACGTCTGCTCTTCCCCCTCTGATTAATCACCCGCCAACGCTGCATCCAATCAGGTCGGCTCTTCCCCCTCTGATTTATCACCCGCCAACACTGCATCCAATCAGGTCAGCTCTTCCCCCTCTGATTTATCACCCACCAACGCTGCATCCAATCAGGTCGGCTCTTCCCCCTCTGATTTATCACCCGCCAACGCTGCATCCAATCAGGTCAGCTCTTCCCCCTCTGATTTATCACCCGCCAACGCTGCATCCAATCAGGTCAGCTCTTCCCCCTCTGATTTATCACCCGCCAACGCTGCATCCAATCAGGTCGGCTCTTCCCCCTCTGATTTATCACCCGCCAACGCTGCATCCAATCAGGTCGGCTCTTCCCCCTCTGATTTATCACCCGCCAACGCTGCATCCAATCAGGTCGGCTCTTCCCCCTCTGATTTATCACCCGCCAACGCTGCATCCAATCAGGTCGGCTCTTCCCCCTCTGATTTATCACCTGCCAACGCTGCATCCAATCAGGTCGGCTCTTCCCCCGCTCTGATTTATCACCCGCCAACGCTGCATCCAATCAGGTCAGCTCTTCCCCCTCTGATTTATCACCCGCCATCGCTGCATCCAATCAGGTCAGCTCTTCCCCCTCTGATTTATCACCCGCCAACGCTGCATCCAATCAGGTCAGCTATTCCCCCTCTGATTTATCACCCGCCAACGCTGCATCCAATCAGGTCGGCTCTTCCCCCTCTGATTTATCACCCGCCAACGCTGCATCCAATCAGGTCGGCTCTTCCCCCTCTGATTGATCACCCGCCAACGCTGCATCCAATCAGGTCGGCTCTTCCCCCTCTGATTTATCACCCGCCAACGCTGCATCCAATCAGGTCGGCTCTTCCCCCTCTGATTTATCACCCGCCAACGCTGCATCCAATCAGGTCAGCTCTTCCCCCTCTGATTTATCACCCGCCAACGCTGCATCCAATCAGGTCGGCTCTTCCCCCGCTCTGATTTATCACCCGCCAACGCTGCATCCAATCAGGTCAGCTCTTCCCCCTCTGATTTATCACCCGCCAACGCTGCATTCAATCAGGTCGGCTCTTCCCCCGCTCTGATTTATCACCCGCCAACACTGCATCCAATCAGGTCGGCTCTTCCCCCTCTGATTTATCACCCGCCAATGCTGCATCCAATCAGGTCGGCTCTTCCCCCGCTCTGATTTATCACCCGCCAACACTGCATCCAATCAGGTCGGCTCTTCCCCCTCTGATTTATCACCCGCCAACACTGCATCCAATCAGGTCGGCTCTTCCCCCTCTGATTTATCACCCGCCAATGCTGCATCCAATCAGGTCGGCTCTTCCCCCTCTGATTTATCACCCGCCAACGCTGCATCTAATCAGGTCGGCTCTTCCCCCTCTGATTTATCACCCGCCAACGCTGCATCCAATCAGGTCAGCTCTTCCCCCTCTGATTTATCACCCGCCAACGCTGCATCTAACCAGGTCAGCTCTTCCCCCTCTGATTTATCACCCGCCAACGCTGCATCCAATCAGGTCGGCTCTTCCCCCGCTCTGATTTATCACCCGCCAACGCTGCATCCAATCAGGTCAGCTCTTCCCCCTCTGATTTATCACCCGCCAACGCTGCATCCAATCAGGTCGGCTCTTCCCCCGCTCTGATTTATCACCCGCCAACACTGCATCCAATCAGGTCGGCTCTTCCCCCTCTGATTTATCACCCGCCAATGCTGCATCCAATCAGGTCGGCTCTTCCCCTGCTCTGATTTATCACCCGCCAATGCTGCATCCAATCACGTCGGCTCTTCCCCCTCTGATTGATCACCCGCCAACGCTGCATCCAATCAGGTCGGCTCTTCCCCCTCTGATTTATCACCCGCCAACGCTGCATCCAATCAGGTCGGCTCTTCCCCCTCTGATTTATCACCCGCCAACGCTGCATCCAATCAGGTTGGCTCTTCCCCCTCTGATTTATCACCCGCCAGCGCTGCATCCAATCAGGTCGGCTCTTCCCCCTCTGATTTATCACCCGCCGACGCTGCATCCAATCAGGTCGGCTCTTCCCCCTCTGATTTATCACCCACCAACGGTGCATCCAATCAGGTCGGCTCTTCCCCCACTCTGATTTATCACCCGCCAACGCTGCATCCAATCACGTCGGCTCTTCCCCCTCTTATTTATCACCCGCCAACGCTGCATCCAATCACGTCTGCTCTTCCCCCTCTGATTAATCACCCGCCAACGCTGCATCCAATCAGGTCGGCTCTTCCCCCTCTGATTTATCACCCGCCAACACTGCATCCAATCAGGTCAGCTCTTCCCCCTCTGATTTATCACCCACCAACACTGCATCCAATCAGGTCAGCTCTTCCCCCTCTGATTTATCACCCGCCAACGCTGCATCCAATCAGGTCGGCTCTTCCCCCTCTGATTTATCACCTGCCAACGCTGCATCCAATCAGGTCGGCTCTTCCCCCTCTGATTTATCACCTGCCAACGCTGCATCCAATCAGGTCTGCTCTTCCCCCTCTGATTTATCACCTGCCAATGCTGCATCCAATCAGGTCGGCTCTTCCCCCTCTGATTTATCACCCGCCAACGCTGCATCCAATCAGGTCGGCTCTTCCCCCTTTGAATAATCACCCGCCAACGCTGGATCCAATCAGGTCTGCTCTTCCCCCTCTGATTTATCACCTGCCAACACTGCATCCAATCAGGTCGGTTCCTCCCCCTCTTATTTATCACCCGCCAACACTGCATCCAATCAGGTCGGCTCTTCCTCCGCTCTGATTTATCACCCGCCAACGCTGCATCCAATCAGGTCGGTTCCTCCCCCTCTTATTTATCACCCGCCAACACTGCATCCAATCAGGTCGGCTCTTCCTGCGCTCTGATTTATCACCCGCCAACGCTTCATCCAATCAGGTCGGCTCTTCCCCCTCTGATTTGTCACCCGCCAGCGCTGCATCCAATCAGGTCGGCTCTTCCCCCTCTGATTTATCACCCGCCAACACAGCATCCAATCAGGTCGGCTCTTCCCCCTCTGATTTATCACCCGCCAACGCTGCATCCAATCAGGTCGGCTCTTCCCCCTCTGATTTATCACCCGCCAACGCTGCATCCAATCAGGTCGGCTCTTCCCCCTCTTATTTATCACCCGCCAACCCTGCATCAATCAGGTCGGCTCTTCCCCCTCTTATTTATCACCCGCCAACACTGCATCCAATCAGGTCTGCTCTTCCCCCTCTGATTTATCACCCGCCAACACTGCATCCAATCAGGTCGGCTCTTCCCCTGCTCTGATTTATCACCCGCCAACGCTGCATCCAATCAGGTCGGCTCTTCCCCCTCTGATTTATCACCCGCCAACGCTGCATCCAATCAGGTCGGCTCTTCCCCATCTGATTTATCACCTGCCAACGCTGCATCCAATCAGGTCGGCTCTTCCCCCGCTCTGATTTATCACCCGCCAACGCTGCATCCAATCAGGTCAGCTCTTCCCCCTCTGATTTATCACCCGCCAACGCTGCATCCAATCAGGTCGGCTCTTCCCCCTCTGATTTATCACCCGCCAACGCTGCATCCAATCAGGTCGGTTCTTCCCCCTCTTATTTATCACCCGCCAACCCTGCATCCAATCAGGTCGGCTCTTCCCCCTCTTATTTATCACCCGCCAACACTGCATCCAATCAGGTCGGCTCTTCCCCCTCTGATTTATCACCCGCCAACACTGCATCCAATCAGGTCGGCTCTTCCCCTGCTCTGATTTATCACCCGCCTACGCTGCATCCAATCAGGTCGGCTCTTCCCCCTCTGATTTATCACCCGCCAACGCTGCATCCAATCAGGTCGGCTCTTCCCCTTCTGATTTATCACCTGCCAACGCTGCATCCAATCAGGTCGGCTCTTCCCCCGCTCTGATTTATCACCCGCCAACGCTGCATCCAATCAGGTCAGCTCTTCCCCCTCTGATTTATCACCCGCCAACGCTGCATCCAATCAGGTCGGCTCTTCCCCCTCTGATTTATCACCCGCCAACGCTGCATCCAATCAGGTCTGCTCTTCCCCCTCTGATTTATCACCCGCCAATGCTGCATCCAATCAGGTCGGCTCTTCCCCCTCTGATTTATCACCCGCCAACGCTGCATCCAATCAGGTCGGCTCTTCCCCCTCTGATTTATCACCCGCCAACGCTGCATCCAATCAGGTCGGCTCTTCCCCCTCTGATTTATCACCCGCCAACGCTGCATCCAATCAGGTCGGCTCTTCCCCCTTTGAATAATCACCCGCCAACCCTGCATCCAATCAGGTCTGCTCTTCCCCCTCTGATTTATCACCTGCCAACACTGCATCCAATCAGGTCGGTTCCTCCCCCTCTTATTTATCACCCGCCAACACTGCATCCAATCAGGTCGGCTCTTCCTCCGCTCTGATTTATCACCCGCCAACGCTGCATCCAATCAGGTTGGCTCATCCCCATCTGATTTATCACCCGCCAACGCTGCATCCAATCAGGTCGGCTCTTCCCCCTCTGATTTATCACCCGCCAACGCTGCATCCAATCAGGTCGGCTCTTCCCCCTTTGAATAATCACCCGCCAACCCTGCATCCAATCAGGTCTGCTCTTCCCCCTCTGATTTATCACCTGCCAACACTGCATCCAATCAGGTCGGTTCCTCCCCCTCTTATTTATCACCCGCCAACACTGCATCCAATCAGGTCGGCTCTTCCTCCGCTCTGATTTATCACCCGCCAACGCTGCATCCAATCAGGTCGGTTCCTCCCCCTCTTATTTATCACCCGCCAACACTGCATCCAATCAGGTCGGCTCTTCCTCCGCTCTGATTTATCACCCGCCAACGCTTCATCCAATCAGGTCGGCTCTTCCCCCTCTGATTTGTCACCCGCCAGCGCTGCATCCAATCAGGTCGGCTCTTCCCCCTCTGATTTATCACCCGCCAACACAGCATCCAATCAGGTCGGCTCTTCCCCCTCTGATTTATCACCCGCCAACGCTGCATCCAATCAGGTCGGCTCTTCCCCCTCTGATTTATCACCCGCCAACGCTGCATCCAATCAGGTCGGCTCTTCCCCCTCTTATTTATCACCCGCCAACCCTGCATCCAATCAGGTCGGCTCTTCCCCCTCTTATTTATCACCCGCCAACACTGCATCCAATCAGGTCGGCTCTTCCCCCTCTGATTTATCACCCGCCAACACTGCATCCAATCAGGTCGGCTCTTCCCCTGCTCTGATTTATCACACGCCAACGCTGCATCCAATCAGGTCGGCTCTTCCCCCTCTGATTTATCACCCGCCAACGCTGCATCCAATCAGGTCGGCTCTTCCCCCTCTGATTTATCACCTGCCAACGCTGCATCCAATCAGGTCGGCTCTTCCTCCGCTCCGATTTATCACCCGCCAACGCTGGATCCAATGAGGTCGGCTCTTCCCCCTCTGATTAATCACCCGCCAACGCTGCATCCAATCACGTCGGCTGTTCCCCCGCTCTGATTTATCACCCGCCAACACTGCATCCAATCAGGTCAGCTCTTCCCCCTCTGATTTATCACCCGCCAACGCTGCATCCAATCAGGTCAGCTCTTCCCCCTCTGATTTATCACCCGCCAACGCTGCATCCAATCAGGTCGGCTCTTCCCCCTCTGATTTATCACCCGCCAACGCTGCATCCAATCAGGTCGGCTCTTCCCCCGCTCTGATTTATCACCCGCCAACGCTGCATCCAATCAGGTCAGCTCTTCCCCCTCTGATTTATCACCCGCCAACGCTGCATCCAATCAGGTCAGCTCTTCCCCCTCTGATTTATCACCCGCCAATGCTGCATCCAATCAGGTCAGCTCTTCCCCCTCTGATTTATCACCCGCCAATGCTGCATCCAATCAGGTCGGCTCTTCCCCCTCTGATTTATCACCCGCCAACGCTGCATCCAATCAGGTCGGCTCTTCCCCCTCTGATTTATCACCTGCCAACACTGCATCCAATCAGGTCAGCTCTTCCCCCTCTGATTTATCACCCGCCAATGCTGCATCCAATCAGGTCGGCTCTTCCCCCTCTGATTTATCACCCGCCAACGCTGCATCCAATCAGGTCGGCTCTTCCCCCTCTGATTTATCACCTGCCAACACTGCATCCAATCAGGTCAGCTCTTCCCCCTCTGATTTATCACCCGCCAACGCTGCATCCAATCAGGTCGGCTCTTCCCCCGCTCTGATTTATCACCCGCCAACGCTGCATCCAATCAGGTCAGCTCTTCCCCCTCTGATTTATCACCCGCCAACGCTGCATCCAATCAGGTCGGCTCTTCCCCCTCTGATTTATCACCTGCCAACACTGCATCCAATCAGGTCGGCTCTTCCCCCTCTGATTTATCACCCGCCAACGCTGCATCCAATCAGCTCGGCTCTTCCCCCTCTGATTTATCACCCGCCAACGCTGCATCCAATCAGGTCGGCTCTTCCCCCTCTGATTTATCACCCGCCAACACTGCATCCAATCAGGTCGGCTCTTCCCCCGCTCTGATTTATCACCCGCGAACACTGCATCCAATCAGGTCGGCTCTTCCCCCTCTGATTTATCACCCGCCAACGCTGCATCCAATCAGGTCGGCTCTTCCCCTGCTCTGATTTATCACCCGCCAACCCTGCATCCAATCACGTCGGCTCTTCCCCCTCTTATTTATCACCCGCCAACGCTGCATCCAATCACGTCGGCTCTTCCCCCTCTGATTTATCACCCGCCAACGCTGCATCCAATCAGGTCGGCTCTTCCCCCTCTTCTTTATCACCCGCCAGCGCTGCATCCAATCACGTCGGCTCTTCCCCCTCTGATTTATCACCCGCCAACGCTGCATCCAATCAGGTCGGCTCTTCCCCCACTGATTTATCACCCGCCAACGCTGCATCCAATCAGGTCGGCTCTTCCCCCTCTGATTTATCACCCGCCAACACTGCATCCAATCAGGTCGGCTCTTCCCCCACTGATTTATCACCCGCCAACGCTGCATCCAATCAGGTCGGCTCCTCCCCCTCTGATTTATCAGCCCCTGCCGTCCCCTCCAATGTTTGGTCAAAGATGCGGGTTTAAGGGAGCATCTCAAAGGAGGAGAGAGAAGTGAAGAGGTTTTGGGAGGGAATTTCAGAGTTTAGTACCCAGGCAGCTAACGGCACAGCTGCCAATGATGGAGTGGTTAAAATCGGGGCTGTTCGAGAGGCCAGAATTAGAGGAGTGCAGAGATCTCGCAGAGTTGTGGGGCAGGAGGAGATTACAGAGATAGGGAGGGGGCAAGGCCATCGAGGGATTTGAAAGCAAATATGAGAATTTTTAAATTGAGACTTTGCTTCACCGGGAGCCAATGTAGGACAGTGAGCACAGGGGTGATCGGGGAACAGGACTTGGAACGAGTAAGGACACGAACAGCAGAGTTTTGAATGAGCTCCAGTTTCATAGATGCCACATTAACAGGGTGAAAATCTTCCCCTGCAGCCCAGTAATGGAAGCGTTTGGGAATGCCAAGACGGTTTACAACAACAACTCCAGCAGGTTCGGGAAATTCATCCAGCTTCACTTCTCTCAGAACGGGAACATTGAGGGAGGTGGCATCGTCGACTGTATCCTTCTCACCCTGACCTCGCCTCCAGGGCGTGCGATGATCAGCTGTGTCTGCCGCTGGGCCCTTCCTTCTCTGCTCCCTGCCCTGTCAATGACCCACTGATCACTGTCCCCTGACCCTGCCCACTGGCAGTACAATGGCCCCAGTGCAGCAGTGTACTGACTACCAGTGGAAGAATAGTACTGTTTGGGGTAAGGGGTTTGGGGTGAGGGGATGAAGGGTTTGTGTAGAGAGGTTGGAGTGAGGTTTTTGAGATGGGGTGAGGGGTTGAGATTTGGAATGAGGGGTCAGAGTGTGGGTTTGGGATTGGGGTGAGGGGTTTGGGGTAAGGGATTTGGGTTTGGGGTGAGAGGTTGAGATTTGGAGAGCGGGGTTCAGAGTGTGGGTTTGGGATTGGGGTGAGGGGTTTGGTGTGAGGATTTGAGATTAGAGTGAGGATTTGGGGTGAGTGTTTTGGATCAAGGTGAGCGTTTGGGATTGGGGTGAAGATTTAGGATTTCGGGAGAGGGTTTGGGATTTGGGATGAAGGGTTTGAGGTGAGGGTTTGGGATTTTGGGTGAGGGTTTGCGATGAGGGGTTTAGGGTGAGGATTTGGGATTTGGAGTGAAGGTTTGGGATTACAGTGAGGGTTTTAGGGTGAGGGTTTGGGATTTTGGATGAGGGTTTGAGATTGGGGTTTGGGGTGAGGATTTGGGGTTTAGGGTGAGGATTTGGGATTTGGAGTGAAGGTTTGGGATTACAGTGAGGGTTTTAGGGTGAGGGTTTGACGTGAGGGTTTGGGATTTTGGGTGAGGGTTTGAGATTAGGGGTTTGGGGTGAGGATTTGGGGTTTGGGCTGAGGGTTTGGGATTTGGAGTGAGGGTTTGGGATTTGGAGTGAGGGTTTGGGATTTGGAGTGAGGGTTTTAGGGTGAGGGTTTGGGATTTTGGGTGAGGGTTTGAGATTAGGGGTTTGGGGTGAGCATTTGGGGTTTAGGGTGAGGATTTGGGATTTGGAGTGAAGGTTTGGGATTAAAGTGAGGGTTTTAGGGTGAGGGTTTGGGGTGAGGGTTTGGGATTTTGGATGAGGGTTTGAGATTAGGGGTTTGGGGTGAGCATTTGGGGTTTAGGGTGAGGATTTGGGATTTGGAGTGAAGGTTTGGGATTACAGTGAGGGTTTTAGGGCGAGGGTTTGGGGTGAGGGTTTGGGATGAAAGTTTGGGATTGCGGTGAGGATTTTAGGGTGAGGGGTTTGGGGTGATGGCTTGGGATTGGGGTGAAGGTTTGAGATTTGAGGTGGGGGTTTGGAGTGTAGAGTGAGATGTTTGGGCTTTAGGATGAGTGCAGAGTGTTGCATACTGTCAGTCAGTTATACTAAAGATTGATCATGACCCTGAAAGCTTAAGACTTCCCCCCCCCCCCGCCCCACCCACAGTAAAATGAAGTTAAACTTACAGGTGACCCTTTAAAAGCCTTAACCCACACTACAGATTTGCTGGAAAAGGTAAGTGTCTGAGCTCTCTCCACTTAGAATCACACAGCACAGGAGACTGTTCTGCCCATTGAACCTTTTCCACCATTTAATGAGATTGGGGCTGGTCTACATTTTAACTCCATTTACCTGCCTTGGTTCCGCAACCCTCAATGCCTCTTATTCAACAAAAATCTATCAATCTCAGTTTGAAATTTTCAATTAACCCCCACCCAGCCTTACCAGCTTTCTGGGGGAGAGAGTTCCAGATTTCCACTCCATTTTGTGTGAAGAAGTGCTTCCTGACATCACCCCTGAACGGACTTGCTCTAATTTTAAGGTTCTGCCCCCTTTTTCTAGACTCCCCCCACCAGAGGAAATAGTTTCCCTCTATCGACCCAATCAACTCCTTTAATCATCTTAAATGCTTCAATCAGGTATTCCTCAAAATTAATTCACAGAATTTGGGCTTCGCTGGCTAGGCCAGCATTTATTGCCCTTGGTGGTGGTGAGCTGGCCTCTTGAATACAACTGAGTGGCTTACTAGGCCATTTCAGAGGGCATTTAAGAGTTAACCACTTTGCTGTGGGTCTGGTGTCACATGTAGGTCAGACCAGGTAAGGACAGCAGATTTCCTTCCCTAAAGGACATTAGTGAACCAGAGGGGTTTTTACAACAATCGATGATAGTTTCATTCCTGAGACTAGCTTTCAGTTCCAGATTTTAAAAATTGATTAATTGAATTTAAATTCCAGCAGCTGTCATGGTGGGATTTGAGCCTGTGTCCCCGGCACATTAGACTGGGCCTCTGGATTACTAGTTCTGTGACATTACTACTACACCACCATCTCCCCCAAAACTGGGCGGCACAGTGGTTAGCACCGCAGCCTCACAGCTCCAGCGAGCTGGGTTCGATTCTGGGTACTGCCCGTTCAGAGTTTGCAAGTTCTCCCTGTGACCGCATGGGTTTTCGCCGGGTGCTCCGGTTTCCTCCCACAGCCAAAGACTTGCAGGTTGATAGGTAAATTGGCCATTGTAAATTGCCCCTAGTGTCGGTAGGTGGTGGGGATGTGGTAGGGAATATGGGATTACTGTAGGATTAGTATAAATGGGTGGTTGTTGGTCAGCACAGACTTGGTGGGCTGAAGGGCCTGTATCTCTCTAAAACTGAATGCAGTTACTCCCGGTGGTGGGTAAATTGTTAGAATCTATTCTGAGGGACAGGATAAACTGCCACTTAGAAAGGCACAGATTAATCAGGGATAGTCAGCATGGATTTGTTAAGGGAAGGTCATGTTTTATAACTTAGTTGAGTTTTTTGAGGAAGGAACAAGAAGGATTGATGAGGGTAGTCCAGTGGATGTGGTCTACATGGATCTTAGTAAGGCATTTGACAAGGTCCCACATGGCAGACTGGTCAGTAAAATGAAAGCTCGTGGGATACAGGGGAATGTGGCAGGTGGGATTAAAAACCGGCTACCCGACCCGAACCTGACGGGACTCGATGACATGTGTCAGGTTTGGGTCGAGTTGCACTTCCGGGTTGGGCTGGGTCGGACACACTCTATCACAACCTCAGGTAAGTGGCTCCACTGTGACTGTAATTTTTGGACTAGAAAGGTGGTTTTGTTACAGTTTTTTAAAGATTATGCAGATCAGCAACAATGTGAAAAACGGAAGGTAGGTTAACTGATGGTGGGGTTGGGTCGGGCGCGCGAATAAACGGAAGGACTCAGGCTGGGTCGGACTCCATTTGAGGCTGAACTAGTGTTTAATCCAGGTTTATCATAACTTCCTTCTTTTTCTACTCTATGCCCCTGTTTATAAAGCCCAGGATCCCGTATGCTTCATTAACCTGTCCTGTAACCTTTAATAATTTGTGCACATACACCCCCAGGTCACTCTGCTCCTCCACCCACTTTAGAATTGTACCGTTTATTTTATATTGCCTCTCCTTGTTCATCCGACCAAAATGTATCACTTCACACTTCTCTGCATTAAATTTCATCTGCCACTTGTCCACCCATTCCACTAGCCTGTCTATGTCCTCTTGCAGTTTATCACTATCCTCCTCACAGTTCACAATATTTCCAAGTTTTGTGTCATCCGCAAATTTTGAAATTGTGCCCTGTACACCCAAGTCTAGGTCATTAATATATATCAAGAAAAGCAGGTCCCAACACTGACCCCTGGGGAACCCCATTATATATCTTCCTCCAATGTGCACAAGTCCTCTCTGTTTCCTGTCACTCAGCCAATTTCGTTACCAGTGGTATTATCCCATCTGTCCCTTAATTGTCCTTTTCCCATCCCAGCCCTTTTTTCTTTTAATCGCTGTACCTGTAAAATAATTTACTGTTTTATGAATGTGGGCAGCACAGTGGCGCAGTGGTTAGCACCGCAGCCTCACAGCTCCAGCGACCCGGGTTCAATTCTGGGTACTGCCTGTGTGGAGTTTGCAAGTTCTCCCTGTGTCTGCGTGGGTTTCCTCCGGGTGCTCCGGTTTCCTTCCATATGCCAAAAGATTTGCAGGTTGATAGGTAAATTGGCCATTAGCAATTGCCCCTAGTATAGGTAGGTGGTAGGGAAATATAGGGACAGGTGGGGATGTGGTAGGAATATGGAATTAGTGTAGGATTAGTATAAATGGGTGGTTGATGGTCGGCACAGACTCGGTGGGCCGAAGGGCCTGTTTCAGTGCTGTATCTCTAAACTAAACTAAACTAAACATGAACATGCAAATTAGGAGCAGGAGTAGGCCACTTGGCCCCAAGATCTTGACTGATCTGATTGTAACCTCAGCTCCACATTCCCGCCTACCCCCGATAACCTTTCACCCCTTTCTTATCAAGAATCTATCTACCTCTGCCTTAAAAATATTTAAAGACTCTGCTTCCACCTTTTGAGGAAGAGAATTCCAAAGACTCACAACCCTCTGAGAGAAAAAATTTCTCCTCATCTCTGTCTTAAATGGACAACCCCTTGTTTTGAAACAGTGACCCCTAGTTCTAGATTCTCCCACAAGAGGAAACATCCTTTCCACATCCACCCTATCAAGACCCCTTTATGAACTTTGATAACTTATAGTTCCCCTTTGCCTTTCTAATTGTTTTTTTGATTTCTCTCATAATCTCTTCGTAGTCTCTCTCATCATGCACTCCTCATCATTGGCCCTTCATGTCTATGCCGACCGAAGAGAGCTCTTCAGTCTACTTACCCTCCAGCTCTTGGTCCATAGCCCTGTAGGTTACAGCATTTCAAGTGAATTTCCAAGTGTTTTTTCAATGTTATGAGGGTTTCTGTCTCTACTACCCTTTCAGGCAGTGAGTTCCAGACCCCCACCACCCTCCAGCTGAAAACATTACTCCTCAACTCCCCTTTAATCTTTCTACCAATTACTTTAAATCTATACCGTCTGATTATTGACCTCTCTGCTAAGGGAAATAGGTCTTCCCTATCCACTCTATCTAGGTCCCTCATAATTTTATACACCTCAATTAAATCTCCCCCCAATCTCCTCTGCTCCAAAGAAAACAACCCTAACCTACCCAGTCCTTCCTCATAGTGAAAATTCTCCATTCTTGGCAACATCCTCGTAAATCTCCTCTCATAAAGTCATTGAGTCATAGAGTCGTTCAGGATAGAAACAGGCCCTTCGGCCCACCGTGTCCATGCCGACCATAATGCCTATCTATACTAAGGCGGCAGAGTGGAGGGTGGCACAGTGGCTAGCACTGCAGCCTCACAGTTCCAGTGACCCGGGTTTCGTTCTGGGTACTGCCTGTGCCGAGTTTGCAAGTTCTCCCTGTGACTGCGTGGGTTTCTGCCAGTGCTCCGGTTTCCTCCCACAGCCAAAGACTTGCAGGTTGATAGGTAAATTAGCCATTGTAAATTGCCCCTACTGTAGGTAGGTAGGTGGTGGGGATGTGGTAGAGAATATGGGATTAATATAGGATTAGTATAAATGGGTGGTTGTTGGTCAGCACAGACTCGGTGGGCCGAAGGGCCTGTTTCAGTGCTGTATGACTCTGTGACTAATCCCACCTGCCTGCATTAATTCCATATCTCTCTATGCCTTACTCATTCAAGTACCTGTCCAGATGCCTCTTAAATGTTGCTACTGTTCCTGCCTCCACCACCTCCTCTGGCAGCTCATTCCAGATACCCACTATTTTTGTGAGAAAAATTTACCCCTTTGATCCCCTTTAAACCTCCTCTCTCTCACCTTAAATCTATGCCCTCTAGTTTTACTCACCCCTACCATGGGAAACAGACTCTGGCTATCTACCCTATCTATGTCTGTCATAATTTTATATACCTCTATCATGTCCCCTCTCAGCCTCCTTCGCTCCAGGGAAAACAGACCCAGCCTATCCAATTTCTCTTTATAACTCAAGCCTTCCAAACCAGGCAACATCCTTGTGAATCTTTTCTGCACCCTCTCTAGTTTAATCACATCTTTCCTGTAGTGCAGCGACCAGAACTGCACACAGTACTCCAAATGCGACCTAACCAACGTTATGTACAACTGTAACATGATGTCCCAACTCTTGTACTCAGTGCCTCGGCCGATGAAGGCAAGCATGCCATACGCCTTCTTCACCACCCTGTCTACCTGTGTTGCCACTTTCAGGGAACTATGTACTTGCACCCCAAGGTCTCTCTGCTCAAGAACACTCCCCAGGGCCCTGCCATTCACTGTATATGTCCTACCCTGGTTTAACTTCCCAAAATGCATCAGTTCACACTTGTCTGCGTTAAATTCCATTTGTCAATCACTTGCCCACTTTCCCAGGTTATCTATATCCTGTTCTAACCTTAGACAACCTTCTTCACTGTCCACTATACCACCAATTTTATTGTCATCTGCAAACTTACTAATCATGCCCTTTGCATTCATATCCAAGTCATTAATATATATGACAAACGACAGAGGGCCCAGCACCGATCCCTGCAGCACACCACTGGTCACCGGCCTCCAATCTGAAAAACAACCCTCCACTACCACCCTCTGCCTCCTATCACCAAGCCAATTTTGTATCCAATTGGCTAGCTCACCCTGGATCCCATGTGTTCAAACCTTCTGGACCAGCCTACCATGCGGGACCTTGTCAAAGGCCTTGCTAAAGTCCATGTAGACAAGGTCCATCGCCCTGCCCTCGTCAATCCTCTTGGTCACCTCCTTGAAAAACGCGTGAGACATGATTGCCCACGCTCAAAGCCATGCTGACTATCCCTAATCAGACCATGCCTTTCCAATTGCATATAAATCCTGTCTCTCAGAATCCCTTCCAATAACTTTCCCACCACTGATGTAAGGCTCACCGACCTGCAGTTCCCTGGCTTATCCCTGCTGCCCTTTTTAAATAAAGGCACAACATTTGCTATCCTCCAGTCTTTGGTACCTTACCCGTGGCTAACAATGATACAAAAATCTTTGCCAGGGCTCCAGCAATCCTCTGTACCCTCTCTAATGTGAGCACATCCTTCCTGTAATGTGGTGACCAGAACTGTACATAGTACTCCAGCTGTGGTCTAAGCAGTGTTTTATACAGTTCCAGCATAATCTCCCAACTCTTATATTCTGTGCCTCGCCTAATTTAGGCAAGTATCCCGTATGCCTTCTTGACCACCTTATCTACCTGTCCAGCTACCTTCAGGGATCTGTAGACATGCACTCCAAAGTCCCTCTGTTCCTCTTCATTTCTCAGTATCCTACCATTTATTATGTATTCCCTTGGCTTGTTTGCCCTCCTCAAATGCATCATCTCACACTTCTCCGGATTGTACTCCATTTGCCACTGTCTTGCCTCCTGACCAGTTCATCAAATATCTTCCTGCAGTCTATAGTTTTCTTCTTCAATATCAACCATGCGGCCAATTTTTGTATCATCTAAAAAATGTCTTAATTATGCCCCCTACATTTAAGTCTAAATGATCGCTCTATTCCATGAACTGCAAGGGGCCTAGTATTGAGCCCTGCAGAATCCCATGGAAGCAGCCTTCCAGTCACACAAACACCCATTGATCATTTACTCTTTGCTTCCTGCCACTGAGCCAATTTTGGATCTAACTTACCACTTTGCCTTGGATCTTATGGGCTTTTACTTCTCTGACCAGTCTGTCATTTAGGACCTTACCAAAAGAACAAAGAACAGTACAGCACAGGAACAGGCCATTCGACCCTCCAAGCCTGCGCCGATCTTGATGCCTGCCGAACCTAACACCTTCTGCACTTCCGGGGCCCATATCCCTCTATTCCCTTCCTATTCATATATTTGTCAAGATGTCTCTTAAACGTCGCTATCGTATCTGCTTCCACCACCTCCCCCGGCAGCAAGTTCTAGGCACTCACCACCCTCTGTGTAAAGAACTTGCCTCGCACATCCCCTCTAAACTTTGCCCCTCGCACCTTAAACCTATGTCCCCTAGTAACTGACTCTTCCACCCTGGGAAAAAGCTTCTGACTATCCACTCTGTCCATGCCGCTCATAACTTTGTAAACCTCTATCATGTCGCCCCTCCACCTCCGTCGTTCCAGTGAAAACAATCCGAGTTTATCCAACCTCTCCTCATAGCTAATGCCCTCCAGACCAGGCAACATCCTGTTAAAAGCCTTGTTAAAATCCATGTAGACTATATTAAATGCACTGCCCTCATGGATCCTTCTTGTTACTTCCTCAGTCAAGTCAGTAAGACATGATCTTCTCTTAACAAATCCATATTGATTGTCCTTGATTAATCCGTGCCTTTCAATGTGCTGAATGGCCTCCTTCTATGCTGTAAATGACTCTGTCTCTGGCTCTCTTTCTAAATGATGATTAATACTGTCCCTCAAAATTTTTTCCAATAATTTGCCCACCACTGAAGTTCAGCTGACTGGCTTATAAATACTTGGTCTATCCTTTTCTCTCTTTTTTAACAACGGTACAACATTTGCAGTCCTCCAGTCTTCTGACACCACATCTGAAGCCAGAGCAGGTTGGATAATGATGGTCAGAGCCTCTGCTATTGCCTCCCCTCTATTGGCACCTTAGAATATATTTTATCTGGACCTGGTGATTTATCAACTTCTGAAGATGCTAAACCTCTTAATATTTCCTCTCTCACCACATTTATTACCTCCTCAAAAGAAAATCGACAAAGTTTGTGAGATATGACTTACCCTTTCTAAACCCATGCTGGCTCTCTGATTAGCTCATTCAAACAAGTGGTCAGTCACCCTGCCCCTAATAACAGATTCTAGTAACTTCCCCACACAGACATTAGACTAACAGGCCTATAATTTTCTCATGTATCTCACCTGCACTTTGTAAGTAAATGGAGGGACATCGGCAACATTCATATCAAAGGGGGAAAATTCCTGAATCAAAAGAGAGTTTGGAAGGTTCTGACAAAAGCATCGAAAATTTCCTCATCAACTTCTTTTAATCCCCTGGGGTGGAAACCATCAAGCCCTGGAGAATTGTCTATTTATCCCATTACTTTCACTGTTACTATTCTTAAACCTATACTAAATCTAGTAACTTCTTCCACTTGATTTATTTTGACTTTTCCTAGTATATCTGGTACTTTATCCTCTTCTTCTACTGTGAAGGACCATACAAAGGATTTAGGAAGTTTTCCTGATTTCCAATTACAATGTTACCTGCATCTAACTTTAAGGGACATTTGTTACTCAAAGCCATCCACTTGCTTTAATATACTTGTGAAAACCTTTCGGATTTTGCTCAATGTCACTTGCAAGTTTTCTCTTGTATTCCCTTTTTGCAGCTCTTCCTACTTTCTTTGGATTCCTTTGCTGTTCTTTATATCTTTCCCGATTTTCACGATCTCTACTGTTCTTTGCCTTTATATAAACAAAAGCTTTGATAGAGCGATCCAATTCGTCCCACTCCCCCTGAACTTTCCCCATAGCCCTGCAATGTTTTCCTTTTCAAGTATTTATCCAATTAGCTTCCTAAAGCTTGGTGCTCAGATTTGGCCACAACAGTCCAGATGAGGCCTAAACAGTGATTTATAAAGGATTACCAAAGCTTCCTTCTTCTTGTACTCTATTCTGATAATAATAAAGCCAAAAATCCTGTCTGCCTTCACATGCTTTCTAAAGTGTGGTGTTCAAAACCCACTTCCTTGGGTTTGTTCCCATTTGATGGGCAGACAATTCTCTGCTGCCCTGCTGGTGCTGCCTTCTTTCTGCGATATGGGCTCCATGGACAACAGTGCCCCTGCCAGCTCAGCCGAGTCCAGACACTGATTGTTGGCAGGCATCACAGCAGAGCCTGGTCCTCACTCAAGTCAACATTCACACCCTTACGCTGGACAGGAGCCAGGCCAAAAGGCCATTTTTTAATTCATTTATGGGATGTGGGTGTCACTGGCCAGGCCAGCATTTATTGCCCATCCCTAATTGCCTTTGAGAAGGTGGTGTTGAGCTGCCTTCTTGAACCGCTGCAGTCCATGTGAGGTAGGTACACCCACAGTGCTGTCAGGAAGGGAGTTCCAGGATTTTGACCCAGCGACAGTGAAGGAACGGTGATATAGTTCCAAGTCAGGATGGTGTGTGACTTGGAATGAAGATCTTGAATCTTGTAGAGATTCGAGTTTGGTGAGTGGCGAGTTTGGTGAAGGGGGAGTTTGGTGAGTGGTGAGTTTGGTGAAGGGGGAGTTTGGTGAGTGGCCAGTTTGTTGAAGGGGGAGTTTGGTGAGTGGCGAGTTTGGTGAAGGGGGAGGAGGTGCTCCATGTTTCTACTTTTTTTCCGACTTTTTTAATCCTCCCATATCTGGTTCTTGCTTCAGTGCAGTGGAAGGAGCTGTTTGGTGAGTACTTGGTAAGCTATTCTACTTATAATAAGTAGTCTGTAAAGTTAAGGTGTGGCAAGGGAGCTCTGCTGAGTGGAATGTACAGCCTGGGCATGTGGGTAGTCATGAGCTCCGAGTTTCGGAACTTGAGCAGCAGCTGGAGTCACTGTTGTGCATCCGCGAGCAGGAGGACTATGTGGATAGCATGTTTAGGGAGGTGGTAATACTGCAGGTTAGGAGCATGCAGGTAGATAGAGAATAGGTGACTGCCAGGCAGTCTAAAAGAACCAGGCAGGTCGTGCAGGAGTCCCTTGACAGGATCTCACTCGCTAATCGGTTTTCCATTTTTGTTGCTGGTGTAGGTGATGGTTCCTCAGAGGAGTGCAGTCAGAGCTAGATTTGTGGCAACATAGCTGGCTCAGCTGCACAGGAGGGGAGGAAGAGGAGTAGAAGAGCAGTAGTGATAGGAGATTTGTTAGGAGAACAGACAGGCGTTTCTACGGCGGTAAACATGACTCCAGGATGGTGTGTTGCCTCCCTGGTGCCAGGGTCAAGAATATCACGGAGAGGCTGCAGGACATTCCTCTGGGGGAGGGTGAACAGCCAGAGGTCGTGGTCCACATTGGTACCAATGTCATAGGTAAGAAGGGGGTTGAGGTCCTGAAAGCAGATTTTAGGGAGCTCGGAAGGAGATTAAAAAGCAGGACGTCCAAAGCAGTAATCTCAGGATTACTCCCAGTCCCACGTGCAAGTGAGTATAGGAATAGGAGAATTGATCGATTGAGCATGTGGCTGGAGAGCTGGTGTAGGAGGGAGGGCATCATATTTCTGAGACATTGGGACCGGTTCTGGGGCAGGTGGGACCTGTACAAGATAGACGGGTTGTATCTTAGCAGGACTGGGATGAATATCCTTGCGGGGAGATTTGCTAGTGCTGTTGGGGAGGGTTTAAACTAAATTGTCAGGGGGATGGGAACCTGAGAGGGAGCTCAGATTGGAGGGAAGCAAAACTGGTAACTTGTCTGGGGTGTAGGAACCAGGAGCAAGTATCAGAGAGGAATACCGAGGTGCACAGAATACTGGGGGAAATAGATAGCACGAGAGTAGGGAATAGTACATTATTAGGTGGGGTCAGAGTAAGGGAGAAAGTAATAAAGTCTGGATCAGGGTTAATGTGCATGTATGTGAATGCACAGAGTGTGGTTAATAAGGCCGGTGAGGTACAGGCGCAGATTGTCATTCGGAAATATGATGTTGTGGCTATAACAGAGACCTGGGCTCAAAGAAGGACAGGACTGGGTGGATACAAGCTACTCAGGAAAGATAGAAAAGGGAAAAAAAGGGGGAGGGGTGGCAGTATTGATTAAGGAGGGCATTGAAGTGATGGAGAAAAAGGATGTCCCAGAGGGGAATCAATTTGTCTAGAGCTAAGGAACATTGCTCAGTGTTGTCTATTAGCCACCAGCTAGTGGGAAGGATATGAAGGAAGAAATTTATAAGGAAATTACAGAGAGGTGCAAAAATTATAGGGTGGTTACAATGGGAGACTTTAATTATCCAAACATAGACTGGGATAATAGTAGTGTAAAGTGAGTGAGGAGCAAGAGTTCCTAGAGTGTGTTCAGGAAAATTTTCTACAACAGTATGTTGCTAGTCCTGGTTCTTGGGAATGAGGTGGGCCAAGTGGTTCAAGTATCAGTAGGAGAGCATTTAGGGGACAGTGATCATTGTATCATAACGTTTAGGCTGATTATGGAAAAGGACAACGAGCAATCCACAGAACCACAGAATAATAAAGTGCAGAAGAGGCCCTTCAGCCCATCGAGTCTGCACCGATGCATTAAAGACACAAAAAGCAGGACATCCAAAGCAGTAATTTCAGGATAACTCCCAGTCCCATGTGCGAGTGAGCATAGGAATAGGAGAATCCAGAGTAAGAATAATTAACTGGGGGAAGGCCAACTTCAATGGGGTAAGAATGGAGCTGGGGCGAATAAATTGGAGTCAAAAGCTAGCAGGAAAACCGATAGATGAACAATGGGTTACTTTCAAAGAAGAGAACGTTTGGGCACAGTCAAGGTATGTTCCCTCGAAGGGGAAAAGTAGAGCAAACAAATCCAGAGCTCCCTGGATGACAAAAGAGGTAGAGATTAAGATAAAAAAGCAAAAGTGTGTGTATGACAGATGCCAGGTAGAAAATACTATTGAGAACCAGGCTGAATATAGAAGGTCCAGAGGGGAAGTGAAAAAGCAAAGAGAGAGCATGAAAAAAGACTGGCAGCTAGCATTAAAGGAAATCCCAAAGTTTTCTCTAGACATATAAATAGTAAAAGGGTGGTAAAAGGAGGAGTTGGGCCAATTAAGGACCAGAAAGGGGATTTGCACATGGAGGTGGAGGGCATAGCTGAGGTATTAAATGAATACTTTGCATCTGTCTTTACCAAGGAAGAAGATGCAACCCAGGCAATGTTGAAAGAGGAGGTAATTCAGACACTAGAGGGGTTTAAAATTGATAAAGAGGAAGTATTAGATATGCTGTCTGTACTTAAAGTGGATAAAGCACCAGGGCCAGATGAGATACATCCAACGATACTGAGGGAAGTGAGGGTGGAAATTTGCAGAGGCACTGGCCATATTTTTTCAGAGGACTAGAGAATTGCAAACGTTACACCTTTGTCCAAAAAAGGGTGTAAAGATAAGCCCAGCAACTAGAGGCCAGTCAGTTCATCTTCAGTGGTGGGAAAGCTTCTATAAAAAATAATTTGGGACAAAATCAACAGTCACGTGGACAAATAGAAGTTAATTAAGGAAAGCCAGCATGGATTTCTTAAGGGAAAATCATGTTAAGCTAACTTGCTGGAGTATTTTGAGAAGGTAACAGAGAGGGTTGATGAGGGAAATGCTGTTGATGTGGTGTACATGGACTTTCAAAAGGCATTTGATACAGTGCCACACAACAGACTTGTGAGCAAACTGTAGCTCATGGAATAAAAGGGACAGTAGCAACATGGATACGAAATTGGCTGAGTGACAGGAAACAAAGAGTAGTGGTTAATGGATGTTTTTCAGGCTGGAGGAAGGTTTGTAGTGGAGTTCCCCAGGGATCAGTGTTGGGACCCTTGCTTTTCCTGATATATATTAATGACCCAGACCTTGGTATACAGGGCACAGTTTCAAAGTTTGCAGATGATACGAAACTTGGAAGCATTGTGAACTGTGAGGAAGATAGTGTAGAACTTCAAAAGGACATAGACAAGTTGGTGGAATGGGCAGACAGGTGGCAGATGAAGTTCAATGCTGTGAAATGTGAGGTGATTCATTAAGATAGGAAGAACATGGAGAGACAATATAAAATAAAGGGTACAATTCTAAAGCGGGTGCAGGAGCAGAGGGACCTGGATGTGTAAGTGCATAAATCATTGAAGGTGACAGGACATGTTGAGAGAGTGGTTAATAAAGCATACAGTATCCTGGGCTTTATTAATAGGGGCATAGAGTACAAGAGCAAGGAAGTTATGTTGAACTTGTACAAGACACTAATTAAGCCTCAGCTGGAGTATTGCAACCAATTCTGGGCACCACACTTGAGGAAAAATGTGAGGACATTGGAGAGAGTACAGAAAAGATTCACGAGAATGGTTCCAGGGATGAGGAATTACAGTTATGAAGATAGATTGGAGATAGATTGGGCGGCACAGTGGCGCAGTGGTTAGCACCGCAGCCTCACAGCTCCAAGGACCCGGGTTCAATTCCGGGTACTGCCTGTGTGGAGTTTGCAAGTTCTCCCTGTGTCTGCGTGGGTTTCCTCCGGGTGCTCCGGTTTCCTCCCACATGCCAAAAGACTTGCAGGTTGATAGGTAAATTGGCCATTATAAATTGCCCCTAGTATAGGTAGGTGGTAGGGAAATATAGGGACAGGTGGGGATGTTTGGTAGGAATATGGGATTAGTGTAGGATTAGTATAAATGGGTGGTTGATGTTCGGCACAGACTCGGTGGGCCGAAGGGCCTGTTTCAGTGCTGTATCTCTAAAAAGTCAGGACTCTTTTCCTTGGAGAAGAGAAGGCTGAGAGGTGATTTGATAGAGGTATTCAAAATCATGAGGGGTCTGGACAGAGTAGATAGAGAGAAACTGTTCCCACTCGTGAAAGGATCGAGAATGAGAGGGCACAGATTTAAAGTATTTGGTAAGAGAAGCAAAAGTGACAGGATGAAAAACTTTTTCACGCAGAGAGTGGTTAAGGTCTGGAATGTGCTGCCTGAGAACGTGGAGGAGGCAGGTTTAATTGAAGCGTTCAAAAGGGAATTGGACAGTTATATGAAAAGGAAGAATGTGCAGGATGATGGGGAGAAGGCAGGGGAATGGAACTGAGGGAATTGTTCTTTCAGAGAGCCAGTGTGGACACGATGGGCCGAATGGCCTCCTTCTGCATTTTAATGATTCTGTGATTGTGTGGAATGGAACTTGCAGGTGGTGGTATTCCAATGTGTTTGATGCCCTTGTCCTTCTAGGTGGTAGAGGTCACAGTTTTGGAATGTGATGTTTAAGGAGTCTTGGTGAGTTGCTGCAGTGCATCTTGTAGATGGCACACCCTGCTGTCACTGTGCGTCGGTGGTGGAGGGAGTGAATGTTTATGGTGCTGCGCATTGCTGCAATTAAGGGGGCTGCTTTGTCGAGCTTTTTGAATGTTGTTGGAGCTGCACCCTTCCAGGCAAGTGGAGCATATTCCATCACACTCCTGACTTGTGCCTTGTAGATGGCGGACAGGCTTTGGGGAGTCAGGAGGTGAGTTACTCGCTGCAGGATTCCTAGCCTCTGACCTGCCCTTTTAGCCACACTATTTATGTGGCTGGTCCAGTTTCGTTTCTGGTCAATGGTAACCCCCAGGATGTTGATAGTGGATGATGTTTGACCAACTTGATCGAATTTTTTGAAGAAGTAAAAAGGAAGATAGATGAGGGTAGTGTAGTTGATGTGGTCTACATGGATTTTAGCAAGGCTTTTGACAAGGTCCCACATGGCAGACTGGTTACAAAAATAAGATGCCATGGGATCTAGGGAAATGCAGCAAGGTGGATACAAACTTGGTTCAGTGGCAGGAAACAAAGGATAATTGTTGACAGGTGTTTTAGTGACTGGAGGGCTGTTTTAGTGGTGTTCCGCAGGGCTCAGTACTGGGTCCCATGCGTTTTGTGGTATATATTAATAATTTGGAGGTAAATGTAGGGAGCATGATCAAGAAGTTTGCAGACGACACAAAGATTGGCCGTGTGGTAGATAGTGAGGAGGATAGCTGTAGGCTGCAGGAAGATATTGATGGTCTGGTTAGATGGGCAGAAAAGTGGCAAATGGAATTCAACCTGGAGAAGTGTGAGGTGATGCATTTGGGGAGGTCAAACAAGGCAAAGGAATAAACGATTAATGGGAAAATACTAAGAAGTGTAGAGGAAGTGAGGGACCTTGGAGTGAATGTCCACAGATCCCTGAAGGTAGCAGGACAGGTCGATACGGTGGTTAAGAAGGCATATGGAACCCTTTCCTATATTAGCTGAGGTATAGAATATAAGAGCAGGGAGGTTATGCTGGAACTGTATAAATCATTGGTTAGCCCACAACTTGAGTACTGTGTGCAGTTCTGGTCACCTCATTACAGAAAGGATGTAATTGCACTAGAGAGGGTACAGAGGAGATTTACGAGGATGTTGCCAGGACTGGAAATATGCAGCTATGAGGAAAGACTGGATAGGCTGGAGTTGTTCTCCTTGGAACAGAGAAGGCTGAGGGGAGATCTGATTGAAATGTACAAAATGTTGAGGGGCCTGGATAGAGTGGAGGTGAAGGGTCTATTCACCTTAGTGGAGAGGTCAGTGACTAGGGGGTCATAGATTTAAAGTGATTGGTAGAAAGAATAGAGGGGAGATGAGGAAAAACCTTTTCACCCAGAGGGTGGTGGGGGTCTGGAACCCACTGCCTGAAAGGGTAGTTGAGGCAGAAACCCTCAACTCATTTCAAAAGGAGTCTGGATATGCAGCTCAAGTGCCGTAATCTACAGGGCTACGGACCAAATGCTGGAAGGTGGGATTAGAATAGGTGGATCGTTTTTCAGCCAGCACAGACACGATGGGCCAAGTGGCCTCTTTCTGTGCCTTAAACTTTCTATGATTCAGTGATGGTAATGATTGAATGACAAGGGGAGATGGTTAGATTGTCTCTTGTTGGAGATGGTCATTGACTGGCACTTGTGTGGCACGAATATTACTTGCCACTTATCAGCCCAAGCCTGAATGTTGTCCAGGTCTTGCTGCATGCGGGCATGGAATGCTTCAATATCTGAGAAATTGTGAATGTTACTGAATACTGTGCAATCATTATTTGGACTTCGATGCAGGAAGGATGTTCCCGATGGTGGGGGAGTCCAGAACCAGGGGTCATAGTCTAAGGGTACGGGGTAAACCTTTCAGGATTGAGATGAGGAGAAATTTCTTGACTCAGAGAGTGGTGAGCCTGTGGAATTCACTACCAAAGAAAGCAGTTGAGGCTAAAACATTGTATGTTTTCAAGAAGGAGTTAGATATAGCTCTTGGGTCGAAAGGGATCAAAGGGTATGGGGAGAAAGCGGGAACAGGTTACCGAGTTGGATGATTGGCCATGATCATAATGAATGGCGGAGCAGGCTCGAAGGGCCAAATGGCCTACTCCTGCTCCTATTTTCTATGTTTCTATGTTTCTAGTTCAGTTTCTGGTCAATGGTAACCCCCAGGATGTTGATCGTGATGGTAATGCCTTTGAATGTCAAGGGGAGATGATTAGATTCTCTCTTGTTGGAGATGGTCATTGCCTGGCACTTGTGTGGTGCGAATGTTACTTGCCACTTATCAGCCCAAGCCTGGATATTGTCCTGGTCTTGCTGCATTTCTACACGGACTGCTTCACTATCTGAGGAGTTGTGAATGGTGCTGAACATTGTGCAATCATCAGCGAACATCCCCATTTTTGACCTTATGATTGAAGGAAGGTCATTGATGAAGCAGCTGAAGATGGTTGGGCCCAGGACACTTCCCTGAGGAACTGTTGCAGTGATGTCCTGGGACTGAGATGATTGATCTCCAAATACCACAGTCATCTTACTTTGCGCTAGGTATGACTCCAACCAGCAGAGAGTTTTCCTCGATTCCCATGGACTCCAGTTTTGCTAGGGCTCCTTGATGCCATACTTGGTCAAATGCTGCCTTGAAGTCAAGGGCAGTCACTCTCACCTCACCTCGAGTTCAGCTCTTTTGTCCATGTTTGAACTAAGGCTGTAATGAGGTCAGGAGCTGAGAGGACGTGCTGGAATGCAAACTGAGCGTCACTGAGCAGGTTATTGCTAAGCAAGTGCCATTTAATAGCACTGTCAACGACACCTTCCATCACTTTACTGATGATCGAGAATAGACTGATGGGGCGGTAATTGGCCGGGTTGGACTTGTCCTGCTTTTTGTGTACAGGACATACCTGGGCAATTTTCCACATTGCAGGGTAGATGCCAGTGTTGCAGCTGTATTGGAACAGCTTGGCTAGCGGTGCTGCAAGTTCTGGAGCACAGGTCTTCAGTACTATTGCCGGAATATTGTCAGGGCCCAGAGCTTTTGCAGTAACCAGTGGCTTCAGTCGTTTCTTGATATCACACGGAATGAATCGAATTGGCTGAAGTCTGGCATCTGTGATGCTGGGGACTTCAGGAGGAAGCCGAGATGGATCATCAACTCGGCACCTCTGGCTGAAGATTGTTGCAAATGTTTCAGCCTTATCTTTCGTACTGATGTGCTGGGCTCCCCCATCATTGAGGATGGGGATATTTGTGGAGCCACCTACTCTAGTTAGTTGTTTAATTGTCCACCGTCATTCACAGCTGGATGTGGCAGGACTGCAGAGCTTAGATCTGATCCGTTGGTTGTGGGATCGCTTAGCTCTGTCTATCGCGTGCTGCTTGCACTGCTTGGCATGCAAGTAGTCCTGGATTGTAGCTTCATCAGGTTGACACCTCATTTTGAGGTATGCCTGGTGCTGCTCCTGGCATGCCCTCCTGCATTCTTCATTGAACCAGGGTTGGTCTCCTGGCTTGATGGTAATGGTAGAGTGGGGAATATACCGGGCCATGAGGTTACAGATTGTGCTCGAGTACAGTTCTGCCGCTGCTGATGGCCCACAGCACCTCATGGATGTCCTGGTTTGAGTTGCTAGGTGTTTTAAGAGTCTGTCCCGTGGTAGTGCCACACAACACGATGGAGGGTATCCCCAATGTGAAGACGGGACATCGTCTCCACAAGGACTGTGCAGTGGTCACTCCCACCAATACTATCAGGGACAGATTCATCTGCGACAGGCAGATTGGTGAGGACAAGGTCAAGTATGTTTTCCCTCTTGTTGGTTCCCTCCCCACCTGCCGTAGACCCAGTCTAGCAGCTATGTCCTTTAGGACTCGGCCAGCTCGGTCCGTAGTGGTGCTACCGAGCCAGTCGTGGTGATGGACATTGAAGTCCCCCACCCAGAGTACATTCTGCACCTTTGCCACCCCAGTGCTTCCTCCAAGTGCTGCTCAACATGGAGGAGTACTGATTCATCAGCTGAGGGAGGGCAGTAGATGGTAATCAGCAGGAGGGGTCCAGAGTCGATGTTGAGGACTCCCAGGGCTACTCCCTCTCGACTGTATATCACTGCAATTATACAGGGCCTTGCTGAGGCCACACCTGGAATATTGTGTGCAGTTTTGGTCTCCTTATCTGAGGAAGGATGTTCTTGCTGTAGAGGGAGTGCAGCAAAGGTTTACCAGACTGATTCCTGGGATGGCGGGACTGACGTATGAGGGGAGCTGTTGTAGAGATAAGCCAGGGAACTATAGACCAGTGAGTCTCACATCAGTGGTAGGGAAACTATTGGAGAAAATTCTGAAGGGGAGAATCTATCTCCACTTGGAGAGGCAAAATTTGATTAGGAATAGTCAGCATGGCTCTGTCAGAAGGAGGTCATGTCTAACAAATTTGATTGAATTTTTTGAGCATGTGACCAGGTGTGTAGATGAGGGTAGTGCAGTTGATGTAGTTTACATGGATTTCAGCAAAGCCTTTGACAAGGTCCCACATGGGAGACTTATCAAGAAAGAAAATGCACATGGGATACAAGGTAACTTGATAAGGTGGATTCAAAATTGGCTTAGCTGTAGGAGACAGAGAGTGATGACAGACGGCTGTTTTAGTGACTGGAAGCCAGTGTCCAGTGTCGTACCACAGAGATCTGTGCTGGGTCCCCTATTGTTTGTCATTTATATAAACAACATAGATGACTATGTGGGGGGTAGGTTCAGTAAGTTCGTGGATGACACAAAGATTGGCCGAGTGGTTAACAGTGAGGTGGAGTGTCTTAGGTTACAGGAAGATATAGACGGGATGGTCAAATGGGCAGAAAAGTGACAGATGGAATTTAACGCTGAAAAGTGTGAGGTGATACACTTTGGAAGGAGTAATGTGACACGGAAGTATTCAACGAATGGCCTGACACTGGGAAGTTCCGAGGAACAAAGGGACCTTGGCGTGTTTGTCCATAGATCTCTGAAGGCAGAATGGCAGGTTAATAGGGTGGTGAAAAAGGCATACAAAGAACAAAGAACAAAGATAATTACAGCACAGGAACAGGCCCTTCGGCCCTCCAAGCCTGCGCCGATCCAGATCCTCTCTCTAAACATGTCGCCTATTTTCTAAGGTTCTGTATCTCTTTTCTTCCTGCCCATTCATGTATCTGTCTAGATACATCTTAAAAGACTCCATCGTGCCCGCATCTACCACCTCCGCTGGCAATGCGTTCCAGGTGCCCACCACCCTCTGCGTAAAGAACTTTCCACGCATATCCCCCCTAAACTTTTCCCCTCTCACTTTGAACTCGTGTCCTCTAGTAATTGAAACCCCCACTCTGGGAAAAAGCCTCTTGCTATCCACCCTGTCTATACCTCTCATGATTTTGTACACCTCAATCAGGTCCCCCCTCAACCTCCGTCTTTCTAATGAAAATAATCCTAATCTACTCAACCTCTCTTCATAGCTAGCGCCCTCCATACCAGGCAACATCCTGGTGAACCTCCTCTGCACCCTCTCCAAAGCATCCACATCCTTTTGGTAATGTGGCGACCAGAACTGCACGCAGTATTCCAAATGTGGCCGAACCAAAGTCCTATACAACTGTAACATGACCTGCCAACTCTTGTACTCAATGCCCCGTCCGATGAAGGAAAGCATGCCGTATGCCTTCTTGACCACTCTATTGACCTGTGTTGCCACCTTCAGGGAACAGTGGACCTGAACACCCAAATCTCTCTGGACATCAATTTTCCCTAGGACTTTTCCATTTATTGTATAGTTCACTCTTGAATTGGATCTTCCAAAATGCATCACCTCGCATTTGCCCTGATTGAACTCCATCTGCCATTTCTCTGCCCAACTCTCCAATCTATCTATATTCTGCTGTATTCTCTGACAGTCCCCTTCACTATCTGCTACTCCACCAATCTTAGTGTCGTCTGCAAACTTGCTAATCAGACCACCTATACTTTCCTCCAAATCATTTATGTATATCACAAACAACAGTGGTCCCAGCACGGATCCCTGTGGAACACCACTGGTCACACGTCTCCATTTTGAGAAACTCCCTTCTACTGCTACTCTCTGTCTCCTGTTGCCCAGCCAGTTCTTTATCCATCTAGCTAGTACATCTTGGACCCCAAGCGCACATGGGACACTTGCCTTTATCAATCGAGGCATAGATTACAAAAGCAGGGAGGTCATGTTGGAGTTGTGCAGAACTTTGGTAAGGCCACAGCTGGAGTACTGTGTGCAATTCTGGTCGCCACATTATAGGAAGGATGTGATTGCGTTGGAGGGGGTGCAGAGGCGATTCACCATGATGTTGCCTGGGATGGAACATTTAAGCTATGAAGAGAGGTCGGATAGGCTTGGGTTGTTTTCACTGGAGCAGAGAAGACTGAGGGGTGACCTGATCGAGGTGTACAAGATTATGAGGGGCATGGACAGGGTGGATAAGGAACAGCTGTTCCCCTGAGTTGAAGTTGTCAGTTCCGAGGGGTCACAAGTTTAAGGTGAGGGGCAGGTGGTTTAAGGGGGATTTGAGGAAGAACTTTTTTACCCAGAGGGTGGTGACTGTCTGGAATGCACTGCCTGGGAGGGTGGTAGAGGCGGGTTGCCTCACATCCTTTAAAAAGTACCTGGATGAGCACTTGGCCCGTCATAACATTCAAGGCTATGGGCCAAGTGCTGGCAAATAGGATTAGGTAGACAGGTCAGGTGTCTTTACTGCATCGGTGCAGACTCGATGGGCCGAAGGGCCTCTTCTGCACTGTATTATTCTGTGATTTTGTGAGAGATTGAGTCGGTTATGATTATATTAGCTGGAGTTCAAAAGAGTGAGGGGGATGTCATAGAAACCTATAAAATTCTAACAGGACTTGACAAGGACTTGAAGATGGATGTGAATGCTTGTGGATGTGAATACCACTGTCCCGCCACCTCTGCTGGGTGTGTCCTGCCGGTGGGACAGGACATACCCAGGGATGGTGATGGCAGTGTCTGGGACATTGTCTGTAAGGTATGATTCTGTGAGTATCACTATGTCAGGCTGTTGCTTGACTAGTCTGTGGGACAGCTCTCCCAACTTTGGCACAAGCCCCCAGATGTTAGTAAGGAGGACTTTGCAGGGTCGACAGGGCTGGGTTTGCTGTTGTCGTTTCCGGTGCCTAGGTCGATGCCGGGTGTTCAGTCCGGTTTCATTCCTTTTTATAGACTTTGTAGCGGTTAGATACAACTGAGTGGCTTGCAAGGCCATTTCAGAGCGCATGTAAGAGTTATCCACATTGCTGTGGGTCTGGAGTCACATGTCGGCCAGACCAGGTAAGGAATGAAGATTTCCTTCCCTAAAGGACATTAGTGAACCCGATGGGTTTTTACAACAATCGACAATGGTTTCATGACCATCATTCGACTAGCTTTTAATTCCAGATTTATTGATTGAATTCAAATTTCACCATCTACCATGATGGGATTTGAACCCATGTCCCCAGAGCATTAGCTTGGGTCTCTGGGTTACTAGTCCAGTGACAATATCACTAAGCCACCACCTCACCAAAAGGTCACCGCAAGGTGAGGGTAACTGAAGGGTTCAGGCTCTGGAGGCTCACCCCAGGCTGAAGGTCACTGCAGTGTCAGTGCAGGGTAAGTAGTCACTGGAGGGTGAGGGGTCACCAGAGCGTCACCACTGGGCGAGGGCTCACTGCAGTGTCAGTGGTCACTGGAATCCAAAGGGGTTAATGGAGGGTCACTGGAGAATGAGGAGATGCGGGAAATTAACTTCTTTCTGAGAATACAGACAGAAGAGAACCTGCTCTTAACCGTAACCGAGATAGGAAGCCACCTCCCCTTCACTCACACAGTGAAGACCCAACCTCCATCCCAGGCCTGGGGTAGGACGGATTGGGCTTCTGAAGCATTCACATCCATCTTCAAGTCCCTGTCAAGTCCTGTTAGAATTTTATAGGTTTCTATGAGAACCCCCTTCCTGTTTTGAACTCCAGCAAATATAATCCTAACCGACTCAATCTCTCCTCATATGTCAGTCCCGCCATCCCAGGAATCAGTCTGGTAAACCTTTGCTGCCCTCCCTCTACAGCAAGAACATCCTTCCTCAGATAAGGAGAACAAAACTGCACACAATATTCCAGATGTGGCCTCACCAAGGCCCTGTATAATTGCAGCAAGACATCCCTGCTTCTGTACTCGAATCCTCTCGCTATGAAGGCCAACATACCATTTGCCCTTTTTACCGCCTGTTGCACCTGCATGCTTACCTTCAGCGACTGGTGTATGAGAACACCCAGGTCTCGCTGCATATTCCCCTCTCTCAGTTTATAGCCGTTCAGATAATCTGCCTGCCTGTTTTTGCTACCAAAGTGGATAACCTCACATTTATCCACATTATACTGCATCTGCCATGCATTAGCCCACTCACTCAACTTGTCCAAATCACCCTGAAGCCTCTCTGCATCCTCCTCACAACTCACCCTCCCACCCAGTTTTGTATCATCTGCAAATTTGGAGATATTACATTTAGTTCCCTCATCTAAATCATTAATATATATTGTGAACAGCTGGGGTCCTAGCACCGATCCCTGCGGTACCCCACTAGTCACTGCCTGCCATTCGGAAAAAGACCCATTTATCCCTACTGTTTGTTTCCTGTCCGCCAACCAATTTTCTATCCATCGTAATACACGACCCCCAATCCCATGCGCTTTAATTTTACACGCTAATCTCTTATGTGGGACTTTGTCGAAAGCCTTCTGAAAGTCCAAATAAACCACATCCACTGGCTCCCCCTCATCAACTCTACTAGTTACATCCTCGAAGAATTCTAGTAGATTTGTCAAGCATGATTTCCCTTTCGTAAATCCATACTGACTCTGTCTGATTCTACCACTGTTCTCTAAGTGCTCTGCTATAAAATCATTGCTAATGGACTCCAGAATTTTCCTCACTACCGACGTCAGGCTGACTGGTCTATAATTCCCTGCTTTCTCTCTACCTCCCTTTTTAAATAGTGGGGTTACATTAGCTACCCTACAATCTGTAGGAACTGTTCCAGAGTCTATAGTTTCTTCTAAGATGACCACCAATGCATCCACTATTTCTTGGGCCACTTCCTTAAGTACTCTGGGATGTCGATTATCAGGCCCTGGGGATTTATCGGCCTTCAATCCCATCAATTTTCCCAACACCATTTCTCTACTAATACTGATTTCCTTCAGTTCCTCTCTCTCACTAAACCCTGTGTTCCCCAACATTTCTGGTATGATATTTGCGTCCTCCTTTGTGAAGACAGAACCAAAGTATGCATTTAGTTGGTCAGCCAATTCTTTATTTCCCCATAATAAATTCCCCTGTTTCTGACTGTAAGGGACCTACATTTGTCTTCACCAATCTTTTTCTCTTCACATACCTATAGAAACTTTTACAGTCAGTTTTTATGTTCCTCGCAAGCTTTCTCTCATACTCTATTTTCCCCTTCTTAATCAATCCCTTGATCCTCCTTTGCTGAATTCTAAACTTCTCCCAATCCTCAGGTCTGTTGTTTTTTCTGGCAGATTTATATGCCTCTTCCTTGGATCTAATGCTATCACTAATTTCCCTTGCAAGCCATGGTTTAGCTACCTTCCCCGTTTTAATTTTGCACCAGACAGGGATAAACAATTGTTGCAATTCATCCATGCACTCTTTAAATGTTTGCCGTTGCCTATCCACCATCATCCCTTTAAGTAACGTTTCCCAATCCCTCATAGCCAATTCGCGCCTCGCGTAGTTTCCTTTACTAAGATTCAGGACCCTAGTCTCAGTATCAACTACGTCACTCCCCATTTTGATAAAGAATTCTATCATATTATGGTCGCTCGTCCCCAAGGGGTCTCGCATCACTAGATTGTCAATTATTCCTCTCTCATTACACAATACCCAGTCTAGGATGGCCTGTTCTCTAGTTGGTTCCTCAACGTATTGGTCCAGAAAATCATTCCGTATACACTCCAAGAATTCCTCCTCTACGGTATTGTGACTAATCCAATTTTTCCAATCTGTATGCAGATTGAAATAACCCATAATTACCGAAATAAAAACAAGAAATTCTGGAACCACTCAGCAGGTCTGGCAGCATCTGTGGAAAGAGAAGCAGAGTTAACGTTTCGGGACAGTGACCCTTCTTCGGTTCAGACCTGCTGAGTGGTTCCAGCATTTCTTGTTTTTATTTCAAATTTCCAGCATCCGCAGTATTTTGCTTTTACCATATTTACAGACGTTCCTTTTTCGCATGCATCTCTAATTTCCTGTTTAATGCCATTCCCAACATCACCACTACAGTTTGGGGGTCTGTATATAACCCTCACTAACGTTTTTTGACCCTGAGTGTTTCTCAGCTTTACCCATACAGATTCCACATCGTCAGAGCTAATATCTTTCCTCACTATTGCGTTAATTTCCCCTTTAACCAGCAATGCAACTCCACTGCGTTTTGCTTTTTGTCTGTCCTTCCTAAATACTGAGTATCCCTGGTTACCTTGCAGCCATGTCTCCGTAATCCCGACTATCTCATACCCGTTTACATCTATTTGCGTGATTAATTCATCCACTTTATTGTGAATGGTCTGCCCGTTAAGGCACAAAGATTTAAGGCTTGTCTTTTTAACATTACTTGTCCCCTTCCCACTATTTTTCACTGTGGCCTGTTTGATTCTGGCCCTTGATTTCTCTGCCTATCACTTTTCTTATTCCCGTTACTGTCTTTTGTTCTTGTCTTTGATCCCCCCTCCTTGCAAAGCTTCCCATCCCCCTGCCATTTTAGTTTAAACCCTCCCCAACCACACTAACAAATACTCCCCCTAGGACATCAGTCTGGAGAAGCCATATAAATTCCGTGGCTACAAGAGCAGGTCAGAGGCTGGGAATTCTGCGGTGAGTAACTCACCTCCTGACACCCCAAAGCCTGTCCACCATCTACAAGGCACAAGTCAGGAGTGTGATGGAATACTCTGCACTTGCCTGGATGGGTGCAGCTCCAACAACAATCAAGAAGCTGGACACCATCCAGGACAAAGTAGTCCGCTTGACTGTCACCCCATTCACAAACATTCACTCCCTCCACTACCGACAAACAGTGGCAGCAGTGTGTACCATCTACAAGATGCACTGCAGCAACGCACCAAGGCTCCCTAGACAGCACCTTCCAAACCCACAACATCTACCAACTAGAAGGACAAGAGCAGCAGATGCATGGGAACACCACCACCTGCAAGTTCCCCTTCAAGTCACACACCATCCTGACTTGGAACTATATCACCGTTCCTTCACTGTCGCTGGGTCAAAATCCTGGAACTCCCTTCCTAACAGCACTGTGGGTGTACCTACCCCAAATGGACTGCAGCGGTTCAAGAAGGCAGCTCTCCATCACCTTCTCAAGGGCAATTAGGGATGGGCATTAAATGCTGGCCTGGCCAGCGACACCCACATCCCATGAATGAATAAAAAAAACCTTTGACCTACCGTGACCCTCATTCTCTGGTGACCCCTCACCCTGCAGTGATATCCAGTTACTCTTCCCCCTCCACCCCTAAGTGACACCCCCCATTCCTGGTGATCCACATCCTGTTTTCCTCACTGTGCCTGTATGTGGCGAGGGCTCTTTTCTCAGTGACACGAATCAGTGTGATGTTCATTCTAGAACCGAGTGGTGAGACAGAATCCGGCAGAGAGGAACTACCACATATTCTACGCACTGCTGGCTGGAATAGACACGCAGCAGAAAGGTAAGGCAGTGATTTGACCTTCTGTCCCAGAACCCCAATCATTCATTCACCCCAGGCCTTAAGACAGGGGATGGGGATGGGATGGGGGAGAGGGGGGTGGCGACGGAAGGAGAGGGGTTGTGGATGGGGACGGGGGAGATGGGGTGGTGACGGAAGGAAATAGGGTGGGGATAGGGATAGGGAGTGGGGACGGAAGGAAAGAGGGTGGATATGGGGATGGGGGGAGAGGGTGGGGAGAGAGAGAGGGGGCGAGGGGGTGCGGGTGGAGAGAGGGAGTGGAGATTTGGGAGAGAGGGTGGGGATGGAGAGAGGGCAGGGGTGTGGAGATGGGGGATGTGGAGAGAGGAATTGGGGATGGGGGAGAGGAATTGGGGATGGGGGAGAGGAATTGGGGATGGGGGAGAGGAATTGGGGATGGGGGAGAGGAATTGGGGATGGGGGAGAGGAATTGGGGATGGGGGATGTGGGGAGAGAGGGTGTGGATGGGGAGATGTGGGGAGAGAGGGTGTGGATGGGGAGATGTGGGGAGAGGGGGTGGGGATGGGGAGATGTGGGGAGAGGGGGTGGGGATGGGGAGATGGGGTGGGGAGATGGGGAGGGGATGGGGAGATGTGGAGGGGATGGGGAGATGGGGAGGGGATGGGGAGATGGGGAGGGGATGGGGAGGGGGAGATGGGGAGGGGGAGATGGGGAGGGGATGGGGAGATGGGGAGGGGATGGGGAGATGGGGAGGGGATGGGGAGATGGGGAGGGGATGGGGAGATGGGGAGGGGATGGGGGGATGGGGAGATGGGGAGATGGGGAGATGGGGAGGGGATGGGGAGATGGGGAGGGGATGGGGAGATGGGGAGGGGATGGGGAGATGGGGAGGGGATGGGGAGATGGGGAGGGGATGGGGAGATGGGGAGGGGATGGGGAGATGGGGAGGGGATGGGGAGATGGGGAGGGGATGGGGAGGGGATGGTGAGGGGATGGGGAGGGGATGGTGAGGGGATGGGGAGGGGATGGGGGGATGGGGAGGGGATGGGGAGGGGATGGGGGGATGGGGAGATGGGGAGGGGATGGGGAGATGGGGAGGGGATGGGGAGATGGGGAGTGGATGGGGGATGTGGAGTGGATGGGGGATGTGGAGTGGATGGGGGATGTGGAGTGGATGGGGGATGTGGAGAGAGGGGGTGGGGATGGGGGGGGTGGTGGGGATAGCGATAGGGAGAGGGGATAGAGTCAGAGAGTCGTACAGCTTAGAAACAGGCCCTTCGGCCCACCGCGTCCATGCCGACCATAATGTCTATCTATACTAATCCCACCTGCCTGCATTAATTCCATATCCCTCTATGCCTTGCTCATTCAAGTACCTGTCCAGATGCCCCTTAAATGTTGCTACTGTTCCTGCCTCCACCACCTCCTCTGGCAGCTCATTCCAGATACCCACTATTCTTTGTGTGAAAAATTTACCTCTTTGATCCCCTTTAAACCTCCTCCCTCTCACCTTAAATCTATGCCCTCTAGTTTCACTCACCCCTACCATGGGAAACAGACTCTGGCTATCTACCCTATCTATGCCTCTCATAATTTTATATACCTCTATCATGTCCCCTCTCATCCTCCTTCGCTCCAGGGAAAACAGACCCAGCCTATCCAATCTCTCTTTATAACTCAAGCCCTCCAAACCAGGCAACATCCTTGTGAATCTTTTCTGCACCCTCTCTAGCTTAATCACATCTTTCCTGTAGTGCAGCGACCAGAACTGCACACAGTACTCCAAATGCAGCCTAACCAACGTTATGTACAACTGTAACATGACGTCCCAACTCTTGTACTCAATGCCTCGGCCGATGAAGGCAAGTATGCCATACACCTTCTTCACCACCCTGTCTACCTGTGTTGCCACTTTCAGGGAACTATGTACTTGCACCCCAAGGTCTCTCTGCTCAAGAACACTTCCCAGGGCCCTGCCATTCAATGTATATGTTCTGCCCTAGTTTAACTTCCCAAAATTCAGCATTTGTCTGCGTTAAATTCCATTTGCCAATCCCTTGCCCACTTTCCCAGTTGATCTATATCCCATTGTAATCTTAGGCAACCTTCTTCACTGTCCACTATACCACAAATTTTGGTGTCATCTGCAAACTTACTAATCATGCCCCCTACATTCACATCCAAGTCATTAATATATATATGACAAATAACAGAGGGCCCAGCACTGATCCCTGCAGCACACCACTGGTCACCGGCCTCCAATCAGAAAAACAACCCTCCACTATCACCCTCTGCCTCCTATCACCAAGCCAATTTTGTATCCAATTGGCTAGCTCACCCTGGATCCCATGTGTTCGAACCTTCTGGACCAGCCTACCATGCGGGACCTTGTCAAAGGCCTTGCTAAAGTCCATGTAGACAACGTCCATCGCCCTGCCCTCGTCAATCCTCTTGGTCACCTCCTCAAAAAACTCAATCAAATTCGTGAGACATGATTTCCCACGCACAAAGCCATGCTGACTATCCCTAATCAGACCTTGCCTTTCCAGATGCATATAAATCCTGTCTCTCAGAATCCCTTCCAATAACTTTCCCACCACTGATGTAAGGCTCACCGGCCTGTAGTTCCCTGCCTTAGCCCTGCTGCCCTTCTTAAATAAAGGCACAACATTAGCTATCCTCCAGTCTTCCAGTACCTCACCCATGGCTAACGATGATACAAAAATCTCTGCCAGGGCCCCAGCAATCTCCTCCCTTGCTTCCCATAGCATCCTAGGATACACCTGTTCAGGCCCTGGGGATTTATCCACCTTAATACGCTTCAAAACCTCCAACCCCTCCTCCTTTGTAATGTTTATATGCTCCAGGATATCGCTGTTCCTTCCCTTGAACTCATTCGCTTCCATGACCTTCTCCACAGTAAATACGGATGAGAAATATTCATTTAAGACCTCGCCCATTTCCCATGGCTCCACACATAGATTGCCACACTGATCCTTAAGGGGACCTACTCTCTCCCTAGCTACCCTTTTATTCTTAATATACTTATAGAATCATTTAAGATTCTCCTTTATCTTATCTGCCAGGGAAATCTCATGGTCCCTTATCGCCCTCCTAATTTCCTTAAGTGTACTCTACATCCCCTATACTCCTCGAGAGACTTTCTCGATCCCAGCTGCCTATACCTGACATATGCCTCCTTCTTTGTCCTGACCAGACCCTCAATATCCCTGGTCAACCAAGGTTCCCTAAACTTGCCAGCCTTGCCCTTCCATCTAACAGGAACATGCCGGCCTTGAACTCTTCCTATCTCACTTGTAAAAGCCTCTCACTTGCCAGACGTCCCTTTACCTGTAAACAGCCTCTCCCATTCAACTTTTGAGAGTTCCTGTCTGATGCCATCGAAATTAGCCTCCCCCCAATTTAGGACTTCAACCTGACGATCAGTCCTATCCTTTTCCATAACTATCTTGAAGCTAATAGAGTTATGGTCACTGGTCCCAAAGTGCTCCCCCACTGACACATCAACCACCTGCCCATCCTCATTTCCTAAGAGGAGGTCGAGTGTAGCCCCTTCTCTAGTAGGGCCATCCACATACTGCTTCAGAAAACTATCCTGGACACACTTAACAAATTCTTCCCCATCTGATCCCTTAGCACTAAGGCAGTCCCAGTCAATATTAGGGAAGTTAAAATCACCTACTATTACAACCCTATAATTCCTACACCTATCTGTGATTTCCCTACATATATGCTCCTCCACTTCCCTCTATTGGGGAGCCTATAGTATAATCCCATCAAAGTGATCACCCCTTTCTTATTTCTAAGTTCTACCCATATGGCCTCGCTGGACATTCCCCCCGGGGTTTCCTCTCTAAGTACTGCCGTGATGTCCTCCCTAATCAATAGTGCAACTCCCCCTCCTCTCTTACCTTCACCTCTGTCACGCCTGAAGGATCGGTACCCCAGAACATTGAGCTGCCAGTCCTGCCCATCCCTCAACCACGTTTCCGTAATAGCTATAATATCACAATCCCATGTACCGATCCATGCTCTGAGTTCATCTGTCTTACCTGTAAGGCTTTTTGCATTAAAGTAAATGCAGTTCAGCCTACCAGACCTTCCACGCTCCCTGTCCTGCCCCTGCCCGACCTGCCTACTGGACTTGCCTTAACCTCTACATTTGCCTCAACTATCTCATCGGAGAGACTACTACTATGGGTCCCACCCCCCCTGAAAGACTAGTTTAAACCCTCCCGAGTAGTGCTTGCAAACTTCCCGGCAAAGATATTGGTCCCCTTCCAGTTTAGATGCAACCCATCCTTCTAGTACAGGTCATCTCTGTACCAGAAGAGATCCTTCTGCCTCACTCCCTATATTCGCTTTGCAGGACCTCATCTCTCTTCCTGCCTATGTCGTTAGTACCAATATGGACCACGACCTCTGGCTGCTCACCCTCCCCTTTCAGAATGTCCTGCAGCCGCTCCGAGACATCCTTGACCCTAGGGATGGGGGAGAGGGGGTAGGGATGTGGGAGAGAGGATTGGGGATGGGGAGAGGGTTTAGGGGTGGGGACGGATGGAGCGGGGGTGGGGGAGATGGGGTGGGGGAGAGGGGGTAAGGACGGAAGGAGCGAGGTTGGGGATGGGGATAGGGGGTGGGGACGAAGGAGAGGGGGTGTGGATGGGGGAGAGCGCGTGGGGATGAAGGAGATGGGGTTGTGATGAAGGAGATGGGGGAGATGGGGTGGTGACGGAAGGAAAGAGTGTGGGGATGGGGATGGGGAGAGGGAGTGGGGATGGAAGGAGCAGGATTGGGGATTGGGGATTTGGGAGAGGGGTTTGCCATTGTGGTGTTGGAGCTAAGAGTCTGTCTCTCTTCCTCTGACCTGTTTCTCTGTCCCTTCACTCATTGACTAGAAACCTTGTACCTGTCAGAAGTCAATTCGTATCATTACCTGAGGCAGTCAGGCTGTGTGAAGGATGAGAGTCTGGACGACAAACTGATGTTTGAGAAAGTGATGGTGAGTTGAATGGAGTGAGATGCCACAGAGCAGGGAGCTGCTCCTTAACAAAGAGGGTTTGAGTTTACGGTGGGGGGGTGGGGGTGGAGGCAGTGGTTGAGGACTGGGGCAGTTGGGGAGAAGGAGCCGAATGCACTGGTGGTATGGACCTGGTGCCCATGAACACAGTGAGCGTCCGATGTCCCCCCGACACTGGCCTATGGGAGGAGGCATGGTCACATGGGGAGGGCTCATGGTCCCATGGGGAGGAGTCATGACCCCTGGAGTGGGCTCATGGCCCCATATGGAGGGGTCATGGCCTGAGGGAGGGGTCATGGCTTGAGAGGAAGGGTCATAGCCTTAGGGGAGCGGTCATGGCCCCATTGAGAAGGGCCATGGTCCCATGGGGAGCGGTCAGCAGCCTCAGGGTTCAGGAAATGATTTGGGCGGACAGTGTCCTGTGTGAATTAATGAATGAAGCCACTGTTGATGTTTCCCACTCCCCAGGCTGCTCTGCTGGTGATGGAGTTTGGCACCGAGGAAATCAATGATGTTTTCAAGCTGCTGTCTGGAGTTTTACAGCTCGGAAATATTGAGTTCATCACTGCTGGGGGAGCTCAGATAACAACTAAAGAAGGTACATGGAGTCCGGGATCAGGGCTCAAGAATGTATAGCATCCGCGGGAAAGCTCAGCAAAGGTCAGATACAGAAACCTCTCCCTGATCAGTAACATGAATCGTGGAGTAACTCTCTCTCTCTCTCTCTCTCTCTCTCTCTCTCTCTCCCCCTCTCTATCTCTCACTCTCTCTCTCCCCTCTCACGCTATCTCTCCCCCTCTCACGCTATCTCTTGCTCTGTCTCTCTATCTCCCATCTCTCTATCTTACTCTCACTGTCCTTCTCTCCCCCCCTCTCTCTATCTGTTTCTTTCACTTTCTCACTATCTCCCTCTACCCCTCTCTCTCCACCTGCCCATCTCTCTATCTATCTCACTCTCTCACTGTCTCTTTACCTGCCTTTCACTCTCTTTCCTCTCTCTCACCCTGTATCTCATCAATACTCTCTCAATCTCTCTTTCTCAAACTCTCACGTCCTTCTTTTGCTCTGTCCCCTTCCCCTCCTCCCCCCTCACCTCCTCTCCCCCCCCCCCCCATCCTGTTACACTGTTTTCCCTCTAATTCCCTCACTCACAGTTCTCAGTAATGCCAGTGACCTGCTGGGTTTAGACTCCTTCCAACTCGCGGAGCTTCTGACGCAGCGTTCCCTCATCCTGAGAGGAGAGGAGATCAGCACCCCGCTCACCACAGAACAGGTAGGTCCTGACCCCTCAGCACCCCACCTTCCCTTAGCCTCCCAGCCCCCTAACCCCCTCACCCTCCTTATCCCCCTCATCCAGTCACCCCCCCAGCACCCTCCTCACCCCTTACCCTCCTCACCCCTCACCTCCTGATCCTCTCATTCCCCTCACTCCCTAACCTCCTTACCCCCGTCACCCCCCACCACCCCCCCCACCACATCCCCATCCTGCATTAAAGGCGCTGAGCCTGTGTTAAAGAGACAAACCTATGAATATTTATAGAATGATACAACACTGTTTCTAGCTTTTCAGACGCGATAGGGAGAGGGATAAGAAAGGAGAGGGAGTGGCAATTTTGGTCAAGGAACCAATTACAGCTGTGAGGAGGGATGATATGTTGGAAGGTTGGCTATGGGCCAAGTGCAGGAATATGGGATTAGAATAGTTGGGTGCTGGATGGCCGGCACAGACACGATGGGCCGAAGGGCCTGTTTCTGTGCTGTATAACTCTATGACTCTATAAAAGGAAAGCTTGTGTCGGACACTGAGAACTCAATACTACAGAAAACTGAGAGGAGTATAGAAAGTGGAGTGTTGAAATCAAAAAGGAAATAAGGAAAGCAAAGAGAGGGCATGAAAGAATATTGGCAAGCAAAATCAAGGTGAACCCAACGATGTTTTATCAACACATTAAGAGTAAGAGGATAACTAAGGAGAGAGTAGGGTCCATAAAAGACCAAAAAAGTAACCTATGTGTCGGGGCGGAAGGTGTTGGTATGGTTCTTAATGAATGCTTTGCGTCTGTTTTCACAAAAGAGGGGGACAATGCAGATATTGTAGTTAAGGAGGAGGAGTGTGAAGTATTGGATGTGATAAACATAGGGAGAGAAGAAGTATTAATGGGATTATCATCCTTGAAAGTTGATAAATCACCAGGGCCAGATGAAATGTATCCTAGACTGTTAAAAGAAGCAATAGAGGAAATAGCAGAGGGTCTGACCATCATTTTCCAGTCCTCACTGGATACAGGTGTGGTGCCAGAGGATTGGAGAACTGCTAACGTTTTACCTCTGTTTAAAAAGGGAGCGAGGGATAGACCGAATAATTACAGGCCAGTCAGTCTAACCTCAGTAGTGGGCAAATTATTGGAATCTATTCTGAGACTGGATAAACAGTCACTTAGAAAGGCACAGGTTAATCAAGGATAGTCAGCATGGAATTTATTTATTTATTTATTTAGAAATACAGCACTGAAACAGGCCCTTCAGCCCACCAAGTCAGTGCTGACCATCAACCACCCATTTATACTAATCCTACATTAATCCCATATTCCCTATCACATCCCCTCAATTCCCCTACCACCTACCTATACTAGTGACAATTTATAATGGCCAATTTACCTATCAACCTGCAAGTCTTTTGGCTGTGGGAGGAAACCGGAGCACCCGGAGGAAACCCACGCAGTCACAGGGAGAACTTGCAAACTCCGCACAGGCAGTACCCAGAATTGAACCCGGATCGCTGGAGCTGTGAGGCTGTGGTGCTAACCACTGCACCACTGTGCCACCACTGTTAAAGGAAGATCTTGTTTGACCAACTTGATCAAATTTTTTGAAGAAGTAGCATGGAAGATAGATGAGGGCAGTGCAGTTGATGTGGTCTACATGGATTTTAGCAAGGCTTTTGACAAGGCCCCACATGGCAGGTTGGCTAAAAAAATAAAATCCCATGGGATCTAGGGAAATGCAGCAAGGTGGATACTAAATTAGCTCAGTGGCAGGAAACAAAAGGTAATTGTTGACGGGTATTTTAGCGACTGAAGGGCTGTTTCCAATGGCGTTCCGCAGGGCTCAGTACTGGGTCCCCTGCTTTTTGTGGTATATATTAATGATTTCGATGTAAATGTAGGGAGAATGATCAAGAAGTTTGCAGACGACACAAAGATTGGCCGTGTGGTAGATAGTGAGGAGGATAGCTGTAGGCTGCAGGAAGATATTGATGGACTGGTCAGATGGGCAGAAAAGTGGCAAACGGAATTCAACCTGGAGAAGTGTGAGGTGATGCATTTGGGGAGGTCAAACAAGGCAAAGGAATACACGATTAATGGGAAAATACTGAGAAGTGTAGAGGAAGTGAGGGACCTTGGAGTGAATGCCCACAGATCCCTGAAGGTAGGACAGGTCGATAAGGTGGTTAAGAAGGCATATGGAATCCTTTCCTTTATCAGCCGAGGTATAGAATATAAGAACAGGGAGGTTATGATGGAACTGTATAACTCATTGGTTAGGCCACAACTTGAGTACTGTGTGCAGTTCTGGTCACCTCATTACAGAAAGGATGTAATTGCACTAGAGAGGGTACAGAGGAGATTTACGAGGATATTGTCAGGGCTGGTAAAATGCAACGATGAGGAAAATTGGATAGGCTGGGGTTGTTCTCCTTGGAACAGAGAAGGCTGAGGGGAGATGTGAACTGTACAAAATTTTGAGGGGCCTGGATAGAGTGGAGGTGAAGGGTCTGTTCACCATTGCACAAAGGTCAGTGCTGAGGGGGCATAGGTTTAAAGTGATTGGTAGAAAAATTAGAGAAAACCTTTTTCACCCAGAGGGTGGTGATGGTCTGGAACTCACTGCCTGAAAAGGTAGTTGAGGCAGAGACCCTCAACTCATTCAAAAGGAGTCTGGATATGCACCTCAAGTGCTGTAATCTTCAGGGCTACGGACCAAATGCTGAATGGGCCAAGTGGCCTCTTTCTGTGCCTTAAACGTTCTATGATTCTATTCTATGAAGCATGTACCAATAAAGCAAAGCCAGCATGGATTTGTTAAGGGAAAGCGTGGTAGACTAACTTGATTGAGTTTTTTAGATGAGGTAACAGAGAGGGTTGAGGAGGGCAGTGTGATTGTTGATGTGTATATAGATTTTCAAAAGGAATTTGATAAAGTACCACATATTAGGCTTTATCGTAAAATTGAAGCCCATGGGATAAAAGGGGCAGAAGCTCTTACCTACCGAGAACGGAGCGGAGAGGAGCAGAGCGGACCTGTGGGGATAAAGCCGGGAGCGGAGCCATCCACATACTGCTTCAGAAAACTATCCTGGACACACTTAAATTCTTCCCCATCCAATCCCTTAACACTAAGGCAGTCCCAGTCAATATTAGGGAAGTTAAAATCACCTACTATTATAACCCTATAATTCCGACACCTATCTGTGATTTCCCGACATATATGCTCCTCCACTTCCCTCTGACTATTGGGGGGCCTATAGTGATCACCCCTTTCTTATTTCTAAGTTCTACCCATATGGCCTTGCTGGACATTCCCCCCGGGATATCCTCTCTAAGTACTGCCGTGATGTCCTCCCTAATCAATAGTGCAACTCCCCCTCCTCTCTTACCTCCATCTCTGTCACGCCAGAAGGATCGGTACCCCGGAACATTGAGCTGCCAGTCCTGCCCATTCCTCAACCACGTTTCCGTAATAGCTATAATATCACAATCCCATGTACCGATCCATGCTCAGAGTTCATCTGCCTTACCTGTAAGGCTTCCTGCATTAAAGTAAATGCAGTTTAGCCTACCAGACCTTCCACGCTCCCTGTCCGGCCTGCCTACTGGACTTGCTTGCTTTAACCTCTACATTTGCCTCAACTATCTCATTTGAGAGACTACTACTTTGGGTCCCACCCCCCTGCAAGACTCGTTTAAACCCTCCCGAGTAGTAATAGCAAACCTCTCCGCAAGGATATTGGTCCCCCTTCCAATTCAGATGCAACCCGTCCTTCTTGTACAGGTCACCTCTGCACCAGAAGAGATCCCAATGATCCAAGTAGCTGAAGCCCTCCCGCCTACACCAGCTCTTCAGCCACGCATTCAATTGCCCAGTCCTCCTATTTCTACCCTCACTAGCACGTGGCACAGGAAGTAATTCTGAGATTACAACCCTAGAGGTCCTGCTTTTTAACCTTCTGTCTAACTCCCTATATTCACTTTGCAGGACCTCATCTCTCTTCCTGCGTATGTCGTTAGTACCAATATGGACCACGACCTCTGGCTGCTCACCCTCCCCTTTCAGAATATCCTGCAGCCACTCCGAGACATTCTTGACCCTGGCACCAGGGAGGCAACATACCATCCTGGAGCCTCGTTTGTGGCCACAGAAAAGCCTATCTGCACCCCTGACGATAGAATCTCCCATCATTATAGCTCTTCCAACCCTTTTCCTCCCCTGCTGTGCAGCAGAGCCCTCCGTGGTGCCACGAACTTGGCTGTTGCTGCTTTCCCCTGGGAGGCCAATTCCCCCCCAACAGTATCCAAAGCGGTATATCTGTTTGAGAGGGGGATGGCCACAGGGGACTCCTGCACTATCTGCCTGCGCCTACTACTCCGTCTGGTGGTCACCCATTTCTTTTCTGATTGTGCAACCATTACCTGCAGTGTGACCACCTCACTAAACTTGCTATCCACGACTTCCTCAGCATCACGGATGCTCCACAGTGAATCCACCCGCAGCTCCAGCTCCGTAATGCGGGTAGTCAGTAGCTGTAGCCGGATACACCTCCTGCACACATGGTCGTCAGGGATACTGGAAGCTTCCCTGATTTCCCACATAGCGCAGGAGGAGCAGATCACGGGGCTGAGCTCTCCTGCCATGACTTACCCTTAGGTTAATTAGTTACTCCCTGAATTAAAAAATACTAATTACACTAGGGGCCTTGTTCTACCCACTCCAATCTAAAGTCCTTAAAAAAAAAACTTTAGCAGTACTCACCTTATCACCAGAGGTTTTATTTTCAACAAAAAAAAACTTTTCCCCTATTTAAAAGTAGAAAAAAAATGAGTGTCCTTGCAGATTTACTCTCCTGCCGAATATGGAACAGTCCAAGGTTGCTTGAAGTCCTCACAGCTGTCCAATGGGGAAAAAAAGTTCTTCAACAGTAGAACAGTCCATAGTCTAATTAGCAGTTGAAGGGATGCTTTCCTTCTCCAGCGATGAATTCAACAATTACAGTTCAGTAGTTAAAGAAATTTTGTTATGTTCTTTTAAGAAATTAATGTGGCTTGACATCAGAATTCTGAGTGTATAATAAATAGGGTTCAAATAATTCAAGAGAGAGCTCTCATTTCCTTCAGTACTTGCTGGTCTAGCTGTCTATCTGTGTCTTTGAGTTAGAACAGTCTGTTTCCACTACAAGCCAGTTCAAAATTAAATTGTAACAATGTATCTCCTGGTCTCTGGTCCTGAATGGCTGTATCCCAGGCAACGGGAATGCACTCTTTAACTCAGTTTTTAGAGCTTGCTGCCTTAAAGCAGTACTGCTCCCTTTCCAGCCTTAAAGGCACACCGCATTCTTCCTGGAAAAAAAAACTACAGGATTATAACAATACTCCATCTACCAGATTTTTGCCCACTCACTCAACCTATCTTTATTTGATATATGTTTAATATAATTAATTATTCTATATATAATCTATATTGGAGTTTAGAAGAGTAAGAGGTGACTTGATTAAAACATATAAGATTCTGAGGGGTCTTGACAGGGTGGATGTGGAAAGGATGTTTCCCCTTGTGGGAGAATCTAGAACTAGGGGTCACTGTTTAAAAACAAGGGGTCGCCCATTTAAGACAGAGATGAGGAGAAATCTGTTCTCTCAGAGGGTCGTGAGTCTTTGGAATTCTCTTCCTCAAAAAGCGGTGGAAGCAGAGTCTTTGAATATTTTTAAGGCAGAGGTAGATAGATTCTTGATAAGTAAGGGGGTGGAAGGTTATTGGGGGTAGGTGGGAATGTGGAGCTGGGGTTGCAATAAGTTCAGCCATGATCTTATTGAAAGCCGGAGCAGGCTTGAGGGGCTGAGTGGCCTACTCCTGCTCCTAATTTGTATGTATCTATATCATTCTGCAACCTCCTTATGTCCTCTTCACAACATACTTTCCTACCTATCTTTGCGTCATCTGCAAATTTAGCTCCATGCCATTGCTCTCCTCATCTAAATCATAGATATAAATTGTAAAAAGCTGTGTCCCCAGCACAGACCCCTGTGGGACTCCACTCGTCACATCCTGCCAATCAGAAAAGGACCCATTTATGCATACTGTCTGTTTTCTGCCAGCCAGCCAATCTTCTATCCATGCCAATATGTTACCCCTTCCACCATGAGCTCCTCCTTTGCACAATAACCTTTTATGTGGCACCTTGTCAAATGTCTTCTGGAAATCCAAGTACAGTATGTCAACGGGCTCCCCTTTATACACATGCTACTCCTTCAAAGAACTCCAATAAATTGGTTAAATGTGATTTCCCTTTCACAAAGCCATGCTGAATATTCCCGATTACCTTGAGTTTTTCTAAGTGCCCAGCTATAGCCTCTTTAATCGATTCTAACACCTTTCCCATGAGACCCGTCAAGCTAACTGGCCTATAGTTACCTGTTTTCTGCCTCTCCAACTTCCTGAATAGAGGGGTTATATTTGCTACTTTCCAGTCTGATGGAACCTTTCCAAAATCTAGTGAATTTTGAAAAATTAACACCAACACATCTACTACCTCATTAGCCACCTCTTTTAAGACCCTAGGATGAAGCCCATCAGGACCCGGGGACTTGTCAGCTCGCAGCTCCATCAGTTTGCTCAGTACCGCTTCCCTGGTGATTGTAATTTCACCAAGTTCCTCTCTTCCTTCCACCTCCTGATTTACAGCTATTACTGGAATGCTTTTTGTATCCTCTATAGTGAAGACAGAAGCAACATTTGTTCATTTCATCTGCCCATTAACTCCCCATTCTCAGTCTCTAGAGGACCCACACTCACTTTACTTACTCTTTTCCTTTTTAAATACCTGCAGAAACTCTTGCTATCTGTTTTTACATTTCTAGCTAGCTTCCTCTCATACTCTAATTTCTTTCTCCTGATCAACCTTTTACTCATTCTCTGCCGTTCTTTATATTCTGACCAATCATCTGACCTGCCTCTCATCTTTGTGCAATTATATGCCTTTTCCTTAAGTTTGATGCTTTCCTTAACTTCTTTAGTTAACCACAGATGGTGGGTCCTCCCCTTAGAATTGTTCTTTGTCATAGGAATATACTTATGAGTATTCTGAAATATCCCCTTAAATGTCTGCCACTGCTTCTCTATTGATCTATCTCTGAGCCTAGTAACCCAGTTCATTTCAGCTAGATCAGCTTTCATGCCCACATAGTTGCCCTTATTTCAATTTAAAATACTCGTCTTAGACCCACTCTTCTCTCTTTCAAACTGGATGCAAAATTCAGTCATATTGTGGTTGCTGCTACCTAGAGGTGCCTTTACTCTGAGATCATTAATTAATCCGGTCACATTACACAATACCAAGTCTAATATAACCTGCTCTCTGGTTGGTTCCAGAATGTCTTGCTCTAAGAAACTAGCTCGGAAGCATTCTATGAACTCCTCATCCAGACTACTATTGCCAATCCAATTTTTCCAGTTTATATGTAGATTAAAATCACCCATGATTATCGCCGTCCCTTTATCACAAGCACCCAATATTTCTTCTTGGATACTTTGTCCTACATTGTGATTACTGTTCGGGGGCCGGTAGACCATTCCCATTCGTGACTTCTTTCCCCGACTATTCCTCATCACCACCCAAACCGATTCTACATCCTGATCCAAGGTCATCTCTAACTATTGCACCAATGCCATCCTGGATTAACAGTGTTACCCCTCCACCTTTACCTAGCTTCCTATTCTTCTTGAATATCATATACACCTCAATATTCAGGACCCAATCCTGGTCATCCTGCAGCCACGTCTCCATAATGGCTTTCAGATCATATTTATTTACTTCAATGTGCACTATCAGTTCATCTACTTTGTTATGAATGCTACGTGCATTCTGATACCGAGCCTTTAGTTTTGTCTTTTTGTTATCTTTGTAACATCTAGTCTTGACTGTTGTTGTGTTATTAGGTTTTTTCTTTCTATCCCTTCCTATCATTCTCTGACCTTCATTTCCCAAATTACTATTCTGCTCTCCTGCCTTGACTCTATCCCTTGATTTGCTATAACTACCCAGGCTTGATCCCTCTCCCCACTTGTATAGTTTAAAGCCCTCTCTACTTCCCTAGTTATACCGTTTGCTAGAACACTGCTCCCAGCATGGTTCAGGTGCAGACCGTCGCAACGGTAATAGCCCCACTTTCCCTAGTACTGGTGCCAGTGCCCCATGAACCGAAACTCACTTCTCCCACAATGTCTTTGAGCCATGTATTCATTTCTCTAATCTTATTTGCCCTCTGCCAATTGGCACGTGGCTCAGATAATAATCCAGAGATGATTACCTTTGAAGTTCTGCTCTTCAATTTGGCGCCGAACTCCTCATACTGTCTAAGCAGAACCTCTTTCCTAGTCCTATCTATGACGTTGGTAACTACATGGACCACGACAACTGGATCCTCCCCCTCCAACTAAGTTTCTGTCCAGTCCTGAGCAGTCCTGAACCCTGGCACTGGGTAGGCAACACAGCCACCTGGACATTCACTCTCGGCTGCACAGAACAGTATCAATCTTCCTCGCTATGCTATCCACTACTGCCACTACGTTCCTTTTTACTCCCCCCCCACTTGAATGACTTCCTGTACCACAGTGCCATGGCCAGTTTGCTCATCCACCTTGCAGACCTCGCTTTCATCTGCACAGAATGAGAGCACCTCAAACCTGTGATAATTGCAAAGTCTGAGGCTCCTCCACTACTGTCTGCTCGATCTCTTTACCTGCCTCACACACGGTCACATCCTCCTGTCCTTTACTGTAGACCAAAACAGATGACCCTGTGCTAAGAGGTGTGACCGTCCTCCAGAACAAAGTATCCAGGTATTTCTCCCCCTCCCTTATGTTGCGCAGTGTTTGCAGTTCAGTTTCCAGATCAATAATCCTGATCCGGAATTCCTCTAGCTGCTCACACTTCCTGCATACGTGTTTGTCCTGGATCACCTTCGCATCCAGGAGCTCCCACAAACCACAGCTGCAACGTAACACCTGTCCTGCCATTGTCACTTATGCTATTAGTTAATTTACTTTAATTACTTTCTTAATTAACTTAGAATAATTCCTCCGTATTATAGAATTTACTGTGCTTATTAAATGCTCGTACCACCTACAATTAAAGTGATTACACAAATATGTAAACCTTCCTACTGGTAATAAACCTTACCAATAATAATAAACCTTACTACTATTAGTAAACCTTACGAATACTGATAAACCCTAATACTACTTCATACAGCTTATGTATTAAGTTGTCCTAACTTGAACTAATACACTCCCTGCTGATCTCTCTCTCTCTCTCACTCTGTATGATAAGTTACAAATTCCACCTTAGTTTATAGTTTATATACTAATGAATCAATCGAGTCTTATTTCAAAATTGATTCTTTTACATTAAATTAAATTAAAACTTTACCGGTATACTCACCCCAGCGGCTTTCTATTCCCCTGCTCTCTCTGTTGATCGTGACGTCACTCTTCTATCACGTTTCGGTTTTTTTCGGTTGGCTCTGCTCCCGCTTCTCTCACCCTTAGGCATTTTGGCGCACTTTTTAAATCTCCTCAAAATGCAGTGGAAGCAGAGCCTTTAAATATTTTTAAGACAGAAGTAGATAGATTCTTCATGAGCAAGGGGGTGGACGGTTATCGGGGGTAGGCAGGAAATGTAGAGATGAGGTTACAATCAGATCAGCTATGATCTTATTGAGTGGCGGAGCACACTAGAGGGGCCGAGTGGCCTACTCCTGCTCCTATTTTGTATGTTCATAATGTACGTTTATCATTCCCCCTCTCTGTCACCCCATCCTCAGTATAAAACTTTCATAGAACACAGAACAGTGCAGCACAGTACAGGCCCTTCGGCCCACGATGTTGTGCCGAACCTTTATCCTACTCTAAGATCAAACTAACTACCTACCCTTCATTCTACTATCATCCATGTACCTATCCAAGAGTCGCTTAAATGTCCCTAATGTATCTGCTTCTACTACCACCGCTGGCAGTGCATTCCACGCACCCACCACTCTCTGTGTAAAGAACCTACCTCTGACATCTCCCCGAAACCTTCCTCCAATCACCTTAAAATTATGTCCCCTGGTGATAGCCCTTTCCACCCTGGGAAAAAGTCTCTGACTATCCACTCTATCTATGCCTCTCATCATCTTGTACCCCTCTATCAAGTCACCTCTCATCCTTCTTCGTTCCAATGAGAAAAGCCCTAGCTCCCTCAACCTTTCTTCGTAAGGAATGCCCTCCAGTCCAGGCAGCATCCTGGTAAATCTCCTCTGCACCCTCTCTAAAGCTTCCACATCCTTCCTATAATGAGGCGACCAGAACTGAACACAATATTCCAAGTGTGGTCGAACCAGGGCTTTATAGAGCTGCAGCATAACCTCATGGCTCTTAAACTCAATCCCCCTGTTAATGAAAGCCAACACACCATATGCCTTCTTAACAACCCTATCAACTTGGGTGGCAACTTTGAGCGATCTATGGACATGGACCCCAAGATCCCTCTGTTCCTCCACACTACCAAGAATCCTGTCTTTAAGCCTGTATTCCGCATTCAAATTCGACCTTCCAAAATGAATCACTTCACACTTTTCCAGGTTGAACTCCATCTGCCACTTCTCAGCCCAGCTCTGCATCCTGTCAATGTCCCGTTGCAACCTACAACAGCCTTCCACACTATCCACAACTCCAGCAACCTTCGTGTCATCGGCAAACTTACTAACCCAGCCTTCCACTTCCTCATCCAAGTCACTGAGAAAAATCACAAAGAGCAGAGGTCCCAGAACAGATCCTTGTGAAACACCACTGGTCACCGAGCTCCATGCTGAATACTTTCCATCTACTACCACCCTCTGACTTCTATGGGCCAGCCAATTCTGTATCCAGACAGCCAACTTTCCCTGTATCCCATGCCTCCTTACTTTCTGAATGAGCCTACCATGGGGAACCTTATAAAACGCCTTGCTAAAATCCATATACACCACATCCACTGCTCTTCCTTCATCAACGTGTTTTGTCACATCTTCAAAGAATTCAATCAGGCTTGTGAGGCATGACCTGCCCCTCATAAAGCCATGCTGACTGTCTCTAATCAAACTATGCTTTTCCAAATAATCATAAGTCCTGTCTTTCAGAATCCTCTCCAATAATTTGCCCATGACCGACGTAAGACTAACTGGTCTATAATTCCCAGGGTTATCCCTATTCCCTTTCTTGAACAAGGGAATAACATTTGCCACCCTCCAATCATCCGGTACTACTCCAGTGGACAGTGAGGACGCAAAGATCATCGCCAAAGGCGCAGCAATCCCGTCCCTCACTTCCCGTAATATCCTTGGGTATATCCCGTCTGGCCCCGGGGACTTATCTGTCCTCATGTCTTTCAAAATTTCCAGCACATCCTCCCTCTTAACCTCAACCTGTTCGAGCATATCAGCCTGTTTCACGCTGTCCTCACAAACGACAAGGTCCCTCTCACTAGTGAATACTGAAGCAAAGTATTCATTTAGGACCTCCCCTACCTCCTCCGACTCCAGGCACAAGTTCCCTCCACTAACCCTGATCGGCCCTACCCTCACTCAGGCCATCCTCTTGTTCCTCACATAAGTGTAGAACACCTTGGGATTTTCCTTAATCCTACCCGCCAAGACTTTTTCATGTCCCCTTCTAGCTCTCCTAAGTCCATTCTTCAGTTCCTTCCTGGCTACCTTGTAACCCTCTAGAGCCCTGTCTGATCCTTGCTTCCTCAACCTTAAGTAAGCTTCCTTCTTCCCCTTGACTAGCTGTTCCACATCTCTTGTCATCCAAGGTTTCTTCACCCTACCATCCCTTCCTTGCCTCATCGGGACAAACCTATCCAGCAGTCGCAGCAAGTGCTCCCGAAACAACCTCCACATTTCTGTAGTGAATTTCCCTGAGAACGTCTGTTCCCAATTTATGCTCCCCAGTTCCTGCCTAATAGCATTGTAATTCCCCCTCCCCCAATTAAATATTTTCCCATCTCGTCTGCTCTTGTCCCTCTCCATGATTATAGTAAAGGTCAGGGAGTTGTGATCACTATCACCGAAATGCTCTCCCACCGAGAGATCTGCCACCTGGCCTTGTTCGTTGCCAAGCACCAAATCCAACATAGCCTCCCCTCTAGTCGGCCTATCTACATATTGAGTCAGGAAACCTTCCTGGACACACCTGACAAAAACTGCTCCATCCAAACTATTTGCACTAAGGAGGTTCCAATCAATATTAGGGAAGTTGAAGTCACCCATGACAACAACCCTGTTACTTCTGTACCTTTCCAAAATCTGCCTTCCAATCTGTTCCTCCGTGTCTCTGTTGCTACTGGGGAGTCTATAGAAAACTCCCAATAAAGTTCCTGTTTCTGACTTCCACCCATAATGACTCAGTAGACAAACCCTCCTCGATGACCTCCCTTTCTGCAGCTGGGATACTATCCCTGATTAGCAATGCCACTCCCCCACCTCTTTTACCTCCCTCCCTATTCCTTTTGAAACATCTAAACCCTGGAACATCCAACATCCATTCCTGCCCCTGTGATATCCACGTCTCCGTAATGGCCACAACATCGTAGCTCCAAGTACTGATCCATGCTCTAAGTTCATCACCCTTATTCCTGACACTTCTTGCATTAAAATAGACACACTTCAACCCATCATACTGGCTGCAACTTTGCCCTGTCAACTGTCTAAACTTCCTCACAGACTCTCTGCACTCGGTATCTGCCTGTTCAACAGCTACCCCATCCACTGATCCGTAGCTCCGGTTCCCATCCCCCTGCCAAACTAGTTTAAACCCTCCCGAAGAGCTCTAGCAAACCTCCCGCCCAGGATATTGGTGCCCCTCCAGTTCAGATGCAACCCGTCCTTCTTGTACAGGTCCCACCTTCCCCAGAAGGTATCCCAATGATCCACATATCAGAAGCCCTCCCTCCTACACCAGCTCTGTAGCCACGTGTTCAGCTGCACTCACTCTCTGTTTCTAGCCTCACTCGCACGTGGCACCGATATCAATCCTGAGATTACTATCCTGCTCATCCTGCCTTTTAGCTTCCAACCTAACTCCCTATATTCGCTTTTCAGGTCCTCATCCCTTTTCCGAGCTATGTCATTGGTACCGATATGTACCACGACTTCTGGCTGCTCCCCCTTCCCCTTAAGAATCCCGTAGACTCGATCCGAGAAATCCCTGACCCTGGCACCCGGGAGGCAACATACCATCCGGGAGTCTCGTTCGCGACCACAGAATCTCCCGTCTGTTCCTCTAACTATTGAATCTCCTATCACTATCGCTCTCCCATTCTCCCCCCTTCCCTTCTGAGCCACAGAGCCAGGCTCAGTGCCAGAGACCTTATCTCTCCACACTCTCTCTCACCCCACCCTCAGTATAAAACTTTCACTTATAACTCACTCACTCTCTCACCCCACCCTCAGGATAAAACTTTCACATATATCTCACTCTCTCTCACCCCACCCTCAGTACAAAACTTTCACATATATCGCACTCTCTCTCACCCCACCCTCAGTATAAAACTTGCACTTATAACTCACTCTCTCTCTCACCCCACCCTCAGTATAAAACTTTCACTTATAACTCACTCTCTCTCTCACCCCACCCTCAGTACAAAACTTTCACATATATCTCACTCTCTCTCACCCACCCTCAGTATAAAACTTTCACTTATATCTCACTCTCACCCCACCCTCAGTATAAAACTTTCACTTATAACTCACTCACTCTCTCACCCCACCCTCAGTACAAAACGTTCACATATATCTCACTCTCTCTCACCCCACCCTCAGTATAAAACTTTCACTTATAACTCACTCTCTCTCACCCCACCCTCAGTATAAAACTTTCACTTATAACTCACTCACTCTCTCACCCCACCCTCAGTACAAAACTTTCACTTATAACTCACTCTCTCACCCCACCCTCAGTATAAAACTTTCACTTATAACTCACTCTCTCTCTCACCCCACCCTCAGTATAAAACTTTCACTTATAACTCACTCTCTCTCTCACCCCACCCTCAGTATAAAACTTTCACTTATAACTCACTCTCTCTCACCCCACCCTCAGTATAAAACTTTCACTTATAACTCACTCTCTCTCTCACCCCACCCTCAGTATAAAACTTTCACTTATAACTCACTCTCTCTCTCACCCCACCCTCAGTACAAAACTTTCACATATATCACACTCTCTCTCTCACCCCACCCTCAGTACAAAACTTTCACATATATCTCACTCTCTCTCTCACCCCACCCTCAGTATAAAACTTTCACTTATATCTCACTCTCTCTCACCCCACCCTCAGTATAAAACTTTCACTTATATCTCACTCTCTCTCACCCCACCCTCAGTATAAAACTTTCACTTATAACTCACTCTCTCTCTCACCCCACCCTCAGTATAAAACTTTCACTTATAACTCACTCTCTCTCTCACCCCACCCTCAGTATAAAACTTTCACTTATATCTCACTCTCTCTCTCACCCCACCCTCAGTATAAAACTTTCACTTATAACTCACTCACTCTCTCACCCCACCCTCAGTACAAAACTTTCACATATATCTCACTCTCTCTCACCCCACCCTCAGTATAAAACTTTCACTTATAACTCACTCTCTCACCCCACCCTCAATATAAAACTTTCACTTATAACTCACTCTCTCTCTCACCCCACCCTCAGTATAAAACTTTCACTTATAACTCACTCTCTCTCTCACCCCACCCTCAGTATAAAACTTTCACTTATAACTCACTCTCTCTCACCCCACCCTCAGTATAAAACTTTCACTTATAACTCACTCTCTCTCTCACCCCACCCTCAGTATAAAACTTTCACTTATAACTCACTCTCTCTCTCACCCCACCCTCAGTACAAAACTTTCACATATATCACACTCTCTCTCTCACCCCACCCTCAGTACAAAACTTTCACTTATAACTCACACTCTCACCCCACCCTCAGTATAAAACTTTCACTTATAACTCACTCTCTCACCCCACCCTCAGTATAAAACTTTCACTTATAACACACTCTCTCACCCCACCCTCAGTACAAAACTTTCACATATATCTCACTCTCTCTCTCACCCCACCCTCAGTATAAAACTTTCACTTATAACACACTCTCACCCCACCCTCAGTATAAAACTTTCACTTATAACTCACTCTCTCACCCCACCCTCAGTATAAAACTTTCACTTATAACACACTCTCTCACCCCACCCTCAGTACAAAACTTTCACATATATCTCACTCTCTCTCTCACCCCACCCTCAGTATAAAACTTTCACTTATAACACTCTCTCTCACCCCACCCTCAGTATACAACTTTCACTTATAACTCACTCTCTCACCCCACCCTCAGTATAAAACTTTCACTTATAACTCACTCTCTCACCCCACCCTCAGTATAAAACTTTCACTTATAACACACTCTTACCCCACCCTCAGTATAAAACTTTCACTTACAACTCACTCTCTCACCCCACCCTCAGTATAAAACTTTCACTTACAACTCACTCTCTCACCCCACCCTCAGTACAAAACTTTCACATATATCTCACTCTCTCTCTCTCACCCCACCCTCAGTATAAAACTTTCACATATATCTCACTCTCTCTCTCTCACCCCACCCTCAGTATAAAACTTTCACATATATCTCACTCTCTCTCACCCCACCCTCAGTACAAAACTTGCACATATATCTCACTCTCTCTCTCTCACCCCACCCTCAGTATAAAACTTTCACATATATCTCACTCTCTCTCTCACCCCACCCTCAGTATAAAACTTTCACATATATCTCACTCTCTCTCTCACCCCACCCTCAGTATAAAACTTTCACATATATCTCACTCCCTCTCTCACCCCACCCTGAGTATAAAACTTTCACTTATAACACACTCTCTCTCTCACCCCACCCTCAGTATAAAACTTTCACATATATCTCACTCTCTCTCTCACCCCACCCTCAGTATAAAACTTTCACATATATCTCACTCTCTCTCACACCCCACCCTCAGTATAAAACTTTCACTTATAACTCACTCTCTCACCCCACCCTCAGTATAAAACTTTCACATATATCTCACTCTCTCTCACACCCCACCCTCAGTATAAAACTTTCACTTATAACTCACTCTCTCACCCCACCCTCAGTATAAAACTTTCACATATATCTCACTCTCTCTCACCCCACCCTCAGTATAAAACTTTCACTTATATCTCACTCTCTCTCTCACCCCACCCTCAGTATAAAACTTTCACTTATATCTCACTCTCTCTCTCACCCCACCCTGAGTATAAAACTTTCACTTATAACACACTCTCTCTCTCACCCCACCCTCAGTATAAAACTTTCACATATATCTCACTCTCTCTCTCACCCCACCCTCAGTATAAAACTTTCACTTATAACTCACTCTCTCACCCCACCCTCAGTATAAAACTTTCACTTATAACTCACTCTCTCACCCCACCCTCAGTATAAAACTTTCACTTAGAACACACTCTCTCTCACCTCACCCTCAGAATAAAACTTTCACTGATAACACACACTCTCTCTCACCCCACCCTCAGTATAAAACTTTCTCTTATAACACACTCTCTCACACCACCCTCAGTATAAAACTTTCACTGATAACACACACTCTCTCTCACCCCACCCTCAGTATAAAACTTTCACTTATAACTCACTCTCTCTCACCCCACCCTCAGTATAAAACTTTCACTTATAACTCACTCACTCTCTCACCCCACCCTCAGTACAAAACTTTCACTTATAACTCACTCTCTCACCCCACCCTCAGTATAAAACTTTCACTTATAACTCACTCTCTCTCTCACCCCACCCTCAGTATAAAACTTTCACTTATAACTCACTCTCTCTCTCACCCCACCCTCAGTATAAAACTTTCACTTATAACTCACTCTCTCTCACCCCACCCTCAGTATAAAACTTTCACTTATAACTCACTCTCTCTCTCACCCCACCCTCAGTATAAAACTTTCACTTATAACTCACTCTCTCTCTCACCCCACCCTCAGTACAAAACTTTCACATATATCACACTCTCTCTCTCACCCCACCCTCAGTACAAAACTTTCACATATATCTCACTCTCTCTCTCACCCCACCCTCAGTATAAAACTTTCACTTATATCTCACTCTCTCTCACCCCACCCTCAGTATAAAACTTTCACTTATAACTCACTCTCTCTCTCACCCCACCCTCAGTATAAAACTTTCACTTATAACTCACTCTCTCTCTCACCCCACCCTCAGTATAAAACTTTCACTTATAACTCACTCTCTCTCTCACCCCACCCTCAGTATAAAACTTTCACTTATAACTCACTCTCTCTCTCACCCCACCCTCAGTATAAAACTTTCACTTATATCTCACTCTCTCTCTCACCCCACCCTCAGTATAAAACTTTCACTTATAACTCACTCACTCTCTCACCCCACCCTCAGTACAAAACTTTCACATATATCTCACTCTCTCTCACCCCACCCTCAGTATAAAACTTTCACTTATAACTCACTCTCTCACCCCACCCTCAATATAAAACTTTCACTTATAACTCACTCTCTCTCTCACCCCACCCTCAGTATAAAACTTTCACTTATAACTCACTCTCTCTCTCACCCCACCCTCAGTATAAAACTTTCACTTATAACTCACTCTCTCTCACCCCACCCTCAGTATAAAACTTTCACTTATAACTCACTCTCTCTCTCACCCCACCCTCAGTATAAAACTTTCACTTATAACTCACTCTCTCTCTCACCCCACCCTCAGTACAAAACTTTCACATATATCACACTCTCTCTCTCACCCCACCCTCAGTACAAAACTTTCACTTATAACTCACACTCTCACCCCACCCTCAGTATAAAACTTTCACTTATAACTCACTCTCTCACCCCACCCTCAGTATAAAACTTTCACTTATAACACACTCTCTCACCCCACCCTCAGTACAAAACTTTCACATATATCTCACTCTCTCTCTCACCCCACCCTCAGTATAAAACTTTCACTTATAACACACTCTCACCCCACCCTCAGTATAAAACTTTCACTTATAACTCACTCTCTCACCCCACCCTCAGTATAAAACTTTCACTTATAACACACTCTCTCACCCCACCCTCAGTACAAAACTTTCACATATATCTCACTCTCTCTCTCACCCCACCCTCAGTATAAAACTTTCACTTATAACACTCTCTCTCACCCCACCCTCAGTATACAACTTTCACTTATAACTCACTCTCTCACCCCACCCTCAGTATAAAACTTTCACTTATAACTCACTCTCTCACCCCACCCTCAGTATAAAACTTTCACTTATAACACACTCTTACCCCACCCTCAGTATAAAACTTTCACTTACAACTCACTCTCTCACCCCACCCTCAGTATAAAACTTTCACTTACAACTCACTCTCTCACCCCACCCTCAGTACAAAACTTTCACATATATCTCACTCTCTCTCTCTCACCCCACCCTCAGTATAAAACTTTCACATATATCTCACTCTCTCTCTCTCACCCCACCCTCAGTATAAAACTTTCACATATATCTCACTCTCTCTCACCCCACCCTCAGTACAAAACTTGCACATATATCTCACTCTCTCTCTCTCACCCCACCCTCAGTATAAAACTTTCACATATATCTCACTCTCTCTCTCACCCCACCCTCAGTATAAAACTTTCACATATATCTCACTCTCTCTCTCACCCCACCCTCAGTATAAAACTTTCACATATATCTCACTCCCTCTCTCACCCCACCCTGAGTATAAAACTTTCACTTATAACACACTCTCTCTCTCACCCCACCCTCAGTATAAAACTTTCACATATATCTCACTCTCTCTCTCACCCCACCCTCAGTATAAAACTTTCACATATATCTCACTCTCTCTCACACCCCACCCTCAGTATAAAACTTTCACTTATAACTCACTCTCTCACCCCACCCTCAGTATAAAACTTTCACATATATCTCACTCTCTCTCACACCCCACCCTCAGTATAAAACTTTCACTTATAACTCACTCTCTCACCCCACCCTCAGTATAAAACTTTCACATATATCTCACTCTCTCTCACCCCACCCTCAGTATAAAACTTTCACTTATATCTCACTCTCTCTCTCACCCCACCCTCAGTATAAAACTTTCACTTATATCTCACTCTCTCTCTCACCCCACCCTGAGTATAAAACTTTCACTTATAACACACTCTCTCTCTCACCCCACCCTCAGTATAAAACTTTCACATATATCTCACTCTCTCTCTCACCCCACCCTCAGTATAAAACTTTCACTTATAACTCACTCTCTCACCCCACCCTCAGTATAAAACTTTCACTTATAACTCACTCTCTCACCCCACCCTCAGTATAAAACTTTCACTTAGAACACACTCTCTCTCACCTCACCCTCAGAATAAAACTTTCACTGATAACACACACTCTCTCTCACCCCACCCTCAGTATAAAACTTTCTCTTATAACACACTCTCTCACACCACCCTCAGTATAAAACTTTCACTGATAACACACACTCTCTCTCACCCCACCCTCAGTATAAAACTTTCACTTATAACTCACTCTCTCTCACACCACCCTCAGTATAAAACTTTCACTTATAACTCACACTCTCACCCCACCCTCAGTATAAAACTTTCACTTATAACTCACTCTCTCTCACCCCACCCTCAGTATAAAACTTTCACTTATAACTCACACTCTCACCCCACCCTCAGTATAAAACTTTCACTTATAACTCACACTCTCACCCCACCCTCAGTATAAAACTTTCTCTTATAACACACTCTCTCTCACCCCACCCTCAGTATAAAACTTTCACTTATAACTCACACTCTCACCCCACCCTCAGTATAAAACTTTCTCTTATAACACACTCTCTCTCACCTCACCCTCAGAATAAAACTTTCACTGATAACACACACTCTCTCTCACCCCACCCTCAGTATAAAACTTTCTCTTATAACACACTCTCTCACACCACCCTCAGTATAAAACTTTCACTGATAACACACACTCTCTCTCACCCCACCCTCAGTATAAAACTTTCACTTATAACACACTCTCACCCCACCCTCAGTATAAAACTTTCACTTATAACACACTCTCTCTCTCACCCCACCCTCAGTATAAAACTTTCACTTATAACACACTCTCTCTCACCCCACCCTCAGTATAAAACTTTCACTTATAACACACTCTCTCTCACCCCACCCTCAGTATAAAACTTTCACTGATAACACACACTCTCTCACCCCACCCTCAGAATAAAACTTTCACTTATAACACACTCTCTCTCACCCCACCCTCAGTATAAAACTTTCACTTATAACACACTCTCTCTCTCACCCCACCCTCAGTATAAAACTTTCACTTATAACACACTCTCTCTCTCACCCCACCCTCAGTATAAAACTTTCACTTATAACTCACTCTCTCTCTCACTTCACCCTCAGTATAAAACTTTCACTTATAACACACTCTCTCTCACCCCACCCTCAGTATAAAACTTTCACTGATAACACACACTCTCTCACCCCACCCTCAGAATAAAACTTTCACTTATAACACACTCTCTCTCACCCCACCCTCAGAATAAAACTTTCACTTATAACACACTCTCTCTCACCCCACCCTCAGTATAAAACTCTTTTAATGATAACACTATCTCTCTCACCCCCTGTTCCACCACCATGCTGAGTATAAGACTCTCAGTTTCACTCTGCTTAAGGATCTGTTTTTGTTTTGAATTTCTGTGGTTTTGCTGTTTCCTGTCAGTATTCAGTTAGTTTAAAAATGTTTGCCCTGTACTGTCTGTGTTAAATTTATTGCATGTACTTGTAATATAAGCAAGTGGTTTGATGTTTTTAAACCATCTGGTTTGCTATGATTCAGGTTGTTTTGTTTCCCATGCGTTGAGTTAATAACCAGTGATTAGCTAATGTGACTGATTGATTGAACCAGATAACATTACCAGCAGGTGGCAGTGTGAGATCAGACTTCCTGAGTCTCTCACTGATCCAGTTTGGATTCATTCACACTCGAGTTTCCTGCATCACCGAGACGCACAGGCCTGTAAATGTTTGTGAACAAGAGCAGCTTTCATAGAATGAGACAGCACTGAAGGAGGTTATTCGTCCCACCATGCCTGTGCCAGCCCTATGGGGATATTAAAGAGGTTGGGAATTCTGTTGTGAGTAACTCACCTCCTGACTCCCCAAAGTCTGCCCACCATCTACAAGGCACAAGTCAGGAGTGTGATGGAATACTCTCCACTTGCCTGGATGGGTGCAGCTCCAAAAATACTCAAGAAGCTCAACACCATTCAGGACAAAGCAGCCCGCTTGATTGGCACCCCATCTACAAACATTCACTCCCTCCACCACCGACGCACAGTGGCAGCAGTGTGTACCATCTACAAGATGCACTGCAGCAATGCACCAAGGCTCCTTAGACAGCACCTTCCAAACCCGTGACCTCTACCAACTAGAAGGACAAGGGTAGCAGATACATGGGAACACCACCACCTACAATAAATGCTGGACTTGCCAGCAGCACTCACATCCTGAGAATGAATAATAGAAATACAGATTGAGGGTGGGAGTGAACATCAAAGATTAGGGTGAATTTCACAGATTGCGGGTGGGGTGGATTTCACAAGCTGACAGTGTTGGGGTGTAATTTTGGCTTTCTCCATTCCCTTCCCCCGCCAATAATTCTAGCTGCATGTTCCTTTTCTGGAAGGATTGATCTGTGAGCAATTCCCAGCTCCCACCCCAGGATTGGCCATTGTCTGTGTTCCTTTGTCCCTGCGTGATGTTTGGGAGACTGCATTTATTCCTGAGCCTAAACGATCAGCTGATTCCTGGAAGTGGAGGAGCCGTGTGTTGTGCTGACTCCTTGTCAGGCTTACTTAGTGTGGGTTCAGTGGTGGCGACAGGAAGCTCCATCTCTGCATTCTGCACATATCTTCAGCCTGATGTCATGTTCCAGATGCAGTGTCAGAGGACCAGAGGCCCTCAACCTTTGTGAGTTGCAGTCAGTAACAGGAGCCTTTGTGTGTGCTGGGACAGAGGAGGGGGGAGTGGGCACACAGACTTGCTGACAGTCGCACAGCAGTCTCTCTGTCAAAGCTGATCGCAAATCAGAAAAATGCTGATTTATGAAAAACACAAATCATTTCAAAACTACAGAATGCCCTGGGAGCCTGCAACAATCAGCTAAATCGTAGCAGATATCTGGGATCCAAACCTCTCCCCTCCTGACAGCTCTGACCTGCACTGCGGGATGGGTTATACAGGCATCATTTATCCCAGGACACCTCACCATAGTGGCACTGTACATCCCTCAGCCCAGGGATCTGCTGTATAGATTTATAACCTACATCCTCTCTGCCCTTTACTGGGGTATGGAGTGGTACCTATACCCTTTCTGACCTGAACTCTGAGTTACAGTCCCATATCCGGGCATAAAGGCACAGTGGCGCAGTGGTTAGCACCGCAGCCTCACAGCTCCAGCAACCCGGGTTCAATTCTGGGTACTGCCTGTGTGGAGTTTGCAAGTTCTCCCTGTGTCTGCGTGGGTTTTCTCCGGGTGCTCCGGTTTCCTCCCACAGCCAAAAGACTTGCAGGTTGATAGGTAAATTGGCCATTATAAATTACCCCTAGCATAGGTAGGTGGGAGGGGAATATAGGGACAGGTGAGGATGTGGTAAGAATATGGGATTAGTGTAGGATTAGAATAAATGGGTGGTTGATGGTTGGCACAGACTCGGTGGGCCGAAGGGCCTGTTTCCATGCTGTATCTCTAAACTGGAGCTGAATCTTTACACAATTATAAGCTTTTATTTACAGAGACACACATTACAAATATGCTCCCCCTCCCCCTCAAACCCGACAACCACAGTTTCAGTCTGCTCTTATTTGTATCGGAGCACAAGTGAATCCCCAGTTAATTCCCACCACCTGAATACAAAGAACAAAGAACAAAGAAAATTACAGCACAGGAACAGGCCCTTCGGCCCTCCAAGCCTGCGCCAATCCAAATCCTCTATCTAAACCTGTCGCCTATTTTCGAAGGGTCTGTATCTCTTTGCTTCCTGCCCATTCATGTATCTGTCTAGATACATCTTAAAAGACGCTATCGTGCCCGCATCTACCACCTCCGCTGGCAAAGCGTTCCAGGCACCCACCACCCTCTGCGTAAAGAACTTTCCACGCATATCCCCCTAAACTTTTCTCCTCTCACTTTGAACTCGTGACCTCTAGTAATTGAATCCCCCACTCTGGGGAAAAAGCTTCTTGCTATCCACCCTGTCTATACCTCTCATGATTTTGTACACCTCAATCAGGTCCCCCCTCAACCTCCGTCTTTCTAATGAAAATAATCCTAATCTACTCAACCTCTCTTCATAGCTAGCGCCCTCCATACCAGGCAACATCCTGGTGAACCTCCTCTGCACCCTCTCCAAAGCATCCACATCCTTTTGGTAATGTGGCGACCAGAACTGCACGCAGTATTCCAAATGTGGCCGAACCAAAGTCTTATACAACTGTAACATGACCTGCCAACTCTTGTACTCAATACCCCGTCCGATGAAGGAAAGCATGCCGTATGCCTTCTTGACCACTCTATTGACCTGCGTTGCCACCTTCAGGGAACAATGGACCTGAACACCCAAATCTCTCTGTACATCAATTTTCTCCAGGACTTTTCCATTTACTGTATAGTTCACTCTTGAATTGGATCTTCCAAAATGCATCACCTCGCATTTGCCCTGATTGAACTCCATCTGCCATTTCTCTGCCCAACTCTCCAATCTATCTATATTCTGCTGTATTCTCTGACAGTCCCCTTCACTATCTGCTACTCCACCAATCTTAGTGTCGTCTGCAAACTTGCTAATCAGACCACCTATACTTTCCTCCAAATCATTTATGTATATCACAAACAACAGTGGTCCCAGCACGGATCCCTGTGGAACACCACTGGTCACACGTCTCCATTTTGAGAAACTCCCTTCTACTGCTACTCTCTGTCTCCTGTTGCCCAGCCAGTTCTTTATCCATCTAGCTAGTACACCTTGGACCCCATGCGCCTTCACTTTCTCCATCAGCCTACCATGGGGAACCTTATCAAACGCCTTACTGAAGTCCATGTATATGACATCTACAGCCCTTCCCTCATCAATCAACTTTGTCACTTCCTCAAAGAATTCTATTAAGTTGCTAAGACATGATCTTCCTTGCACAAAACCATGTTGCCTATCACTGATAAGCCCATTTTCTTCCAAATGGGAATAGATCCTATCCCTCAGTATCTTCTCCAGCAGCTTCCCTGCCACTGACGTCAGGCTCACCGGTCTGTAATTACCTGGCATAAATACAATTAAACACTCAATTAATATAAATGAACACTCTGGAGTATGGAGCTGTATCCCCTCTGACCAGTTCTGGTGTACAAGGGTAGTATAGTGGTTCCGTTACTGTACTAGTAATCCAGAGGCTGAATGAGTGATTGAGAGCCATGAGTTCAAATCCCACCAAGGCAGCTGTGGACTTTAAATTCAGTTTATTAAATAAATCTGCAATCGAAAGCTAGTCTCAGTAATGGTAACCATGAAACTACTGGATTGACATAAAAGCTCATCTGGTTCACTAATACCCTTTCAGGAAAGAAATCTGCCAACCTCACCTGGTCTGGCCTACATGTGACTGCAGACCCACAGCAATGTGGTTAACTGTTAACTGCCCTCTGAAATAACCTAGCAAGCCACTATGAAAATGTCTGATAGGAATACAACCAGACAGACCACCTGGCATCGACCTAGGCACCGGAAATGACAACGGCAAACCCAGCCCTGTTGACCCTGCAAAGTCCTCCTTACTAACATCTGGGGGCTTGTGCCAAAGTTGGGAGAGTTGTCCCACAGACTAATCAAACAACAGCCTGACATAGTCATACTCACAGAATCATACCTTACAGACGATGTCCCAGACACTGCCATTGCCATTCCTGGCCAAGTCCTGCCCCCCCAGTCAGGACAGACCCACCAGAGTTGGCAATACAGTTCTATAAAATCAGGAGGGAGGGGCCCTGGGAGTCCTCAACATTGTTTCATGACATCAGGTCAAACATCAGCAAGGAAACCCCCTGCTGGTTACCTCCATCAACTGATGAATTAGTGCTTCTCCATGTTGAATACCACTTGGAAGAAGCACTGAGGGTAACAAGGGCACAGAATGTACACTGCATGGGAGACCAACAGTGGCTTAGTGACACCATGATTGACCGAGCTGGCCAAGACCTGAAGGCGAGAGAACCAACAAAAGGCAAGAAATCCCGACATTACACTCCATCGTGTTGTGTGGCACTACCACCGTGCTAAACTGGATAGATTTCAAACAGATCTAGCAGCTCAAAACTGGGCATCCATGAGGTGCTGTGGGCCATCAGCAGCAGAATTGTATTCAACCACAATCTGTAACCTCATGGCCTGGCATATCCCCCACTCTACCATTACCATCAAGCGAGGAAGAGTGTTGGAGGACATGCCAGGAGCAGCACCAGGCATAACTAAAAATGAGGCGTCAGCTTGGTGAATCTACAACACAGGACTACTTGCATGCCAACAACGGCAGCAGCATGATATAGACAGAGCTATATCCCATAATTAACGGATCAGATCAAAGCTCTGCAGTCCTGCCACATCCAGTCGTGAATGATGGTGGACAATTAAACAATTAACAGGAAGAGGAGACTATACAAATATCCCCATCCTGAATGATGGGGGAGCCCAGCACATCAGTGCGAAAGATAAGGCTGAAGCATTTGCAACAATCTTCAGCCAGAAGTGCCGAGTTGATGATCCATCTCAGCCTCCTCCTGTAGTCCCCAGCATCACAGATGCCAGACTTCAGCCAATTCGATTCACTCCGCGTGATATTAAAAAACGGCTGAAGGAACTGGATACTGCAAACGCGATGGGCTCGGACAACATTCCGTCAATAGTACTGAAGACCTGTGCTCCAGAACTAGCATGCCTAAGTCAATGGGAATCTGCAGGAAAACTCTCCATTGGTTGTAGTCATACTAGCACAAAGGAAGATGGTTGTGGTTGTTGGAGGTCAATAGTCTCAGCCCCAGGACATCACTGGAGGAGTTTCTCAGGGTTTCTCAGTGTGGGAAAATGGCGCACTGACACGGAACACAAAAGTCCGAGTGTATCAGGCCTGTGTCCTCAGTACCTTGCTCTACGGCAGCGAGGCCTGGACAACGTATGCCAGCCAAGAGCGACGTCTCAATTCATTCCATCTTCGCTGCCTTCGGAGAATACTTGGCATCAGGTGGCAGGACTATATCTCCAACACAGAAGTCCTTGAAGCGGCCAACATCCCCAGCTTATACACACTACTGAGTCAGCGGCGCTTGAGATGGCTTGGCCATGTGAGCCGCATGGAAGATGGCAGGATCCCCAAAGACACATTGTACAGCGAGCTCGCCACTGGTATCAGACCCACCGGCCGTCCATGTCTCCGTTATAAAGACGTCTGCAAACGCGACATGAAATCGTGTGACATTGATCACAAGTCGTGGGAGTCAGTTGCCAGCATTCGCCAGAGCTGGCGGGCAGCCATAAAGACAGGGCTAAATTGTGGCGAGTCGAAGAGACTTAGTAGTTGGCAGGAAAAAAGACAGAGGCGCAAGGGGAGAGCCAACTGTGCAACAGCCCCAACAAACAAATTTCTCTGCAGCACCTGTGGAAGAGCCTGTCACTCCAGAATTGGCCTTTATAGCCACTCCAGGCGCTGCTTCACAAACCACTGACCACCTCCAGGCGCGTATCCATTGTCTCTCGAGATAAGGAGGCCCAAAAGAATAAGCACAAAGGAAGATGGTTGTGGTTGTTGGAGGTCAATAGTCTCAGCCCCAGGACATCACTGGAGGAGTTTCTCAGGGTAGTGTCCTTTGCAGTTTCAACAATGATCTTCCCACCATCGGGGCGGCACAGTGGTTAGCACTGCAGCCTCACAGCTCCAGGGACCCGGGTTCAATTCTGGGTACTGCCTGTGTGGAGTTTGCAAGTTCTCCCTGTGACCGCGTGGGTTTTTGCCGGGTGCTCCGGTTTCCTCCCACCACCAAAGACTTGCAGGTGGTAGGTAAATTGGCTATTGTAAATTGCCCCTAGTGTAGGTAGGTGGTAGGGAATATGGGATTACTGTAGGGTTCGTATAAATGGGTGGTTCTTGGTCGGCACAGACCCGGTGGGCCGAAGGGCCTGTTTCAGTGTTGTATCTCTAAATAAATAAAGTAAGTTCATTAGTGGGGATGTTTGCTGATGATTGCACACTATTCAGTTATTTTCACGACTCCTCAGGTACTGATGCAGTCCAGGTCCAGATGGAGCAAGACCTGGACATCATCCAGGCTTGGGCTGATAAGTGGCAAGTGACATTTGTGCCACATAAGTGCCAGGCAATGACCATCTCCAACAAAAGAGAATCTAACCATCAACATTCAACAGCATTACTATCATTGATTCCCCCACCATCAACTTGCTGGGGGTTGCCATTGACCAGAAACTGAACTGGACCAGCCATATAAATACTGTGTAATTACACCATATTGTGTAATGAGGTGGGATTAATTAATGATCTCATTGTTAAGGATCCTCTAGGGAAGAGTGATCATAGCATGCTAGAATTTCAAATTCAGTTTGAGGACGAGAAACTGGAGTCCCACACGAGCGTTCTGGAGTTAAACAAAGGTAATTACATAGGCATGAGGACAGATTTGGCCCTAGTGGACTGGGCAGGAAGCCTACAAGGTAGGACAGTTGATGAGCAGTGGCAGATGTTTAAGGAGACATTCAATTCCTCCCAACAAAAATATATTCCAGAGAGGAAGAAAGATTCTAAGAGGGGGAAAACATCCATGGCTAAGCAAGGAAGTTAAGGATAACATAAAGACAAAAACTAAGGCATACAATATTGCAAAGGCCAGTGGCAGGCTGGAAGATTGGGCAACTTTTAAAGATCAACAAAGGGTTACTAAAAAAATAATAAAAAGAGCAAAGGTAAATTATGAAAGAAAACTAGCGCAAAATATAAAAACGGATAGCAAAAGCTTCTATAAGTATATAAAAGGGAAGAGAGTAGCTAAAGTGAATGTTGGTCCCTTGGAGGATGAGACTGGGGAGTTAATAGAAGGGAAACACAGAAATGGCGGAGACACTAAATCAGTATTTTGCCTCAGTTTTCACGGTGGAGGACACTAGTACCATCACAATAGTAACAGGTAATGCAGAGGTTATAGAAAGGGAGGAACTTTGAACAATCATCATCACTAGGGAAAAAGTACTGAGCAAACTATTGGGATTGAAGGCAGACAAGTCCTCAGGGCCTGATGGCCCACATCCTAGGGTCTTAAAGGAAGTGGCAGCGGAGATAGTGGATCCATTGGTTATAATATTCCAAAATTCCCTGGATGTGAGAAAGGTTCCAGTGGATTGGAAGAATGCTAATATAACACCCTTATTCAAAAAGGGAGGAAGGCAGAAAGTAGGAAACTACAGACCAGTTAGTTTAACATCTGTCATTGGGAAATTGTTAGAATTATTAAGGAAGTAATAACAGGACATTTAGAAAGTCAAAACGCAATCCATCAGAGTCAGCGTGGTTTTATGAAGGGTAAATCGTGTTGGACTAATTTTCTAGAATTATTCGAAGATGTAAGAAGTAAAGTGGACAATGGGGATCCTGTAGATGTAGTATATCTGGACTTCCAGAAGGCATTTGATAAGGTGCCATACGAAAGGTAAGATCACATGGGATTAGGGGCAATTTATTAGCTTGGATAGAGGATTGGCTAACCAACAGAAAACAGAGAGTCGGGATAAATGGGTCCTTTTCTGGTTGGCAAGATGTAACTAGTGGGGTGTCACAGGGTTCAGTCCTCGGGCTCCAACTATTTACAATCTATATTAATGACTTGGATGCAGGGATAGAAGGTACTAAAGCCAGATTTGCAGATGACACTAAAATAGGTGGGATAGTAAGTTGCAATAAAGAAATAAGAAATTTACAAATGGATATGGATAGATTAGATAAATGGAACAAAATCTGGCAGATGCAGTTTAACGTGGATAAGTGTGAGGTTATCCATTTTGGTCGGAAGAATAGAAAGGCAAATTATTATCTAAATGGAGAGAAACTTCAGAGTGCTTCAGTGCAGAGGGATCTGGGTGTCCTCGTGCATGAATCACAGAAAACTAGTTTGCAGGTGCAGCAGGTGATAAGGAAGGCAAATGGAATTTTGGCATTTATTGCTAAAGGAATAGAGTATAAAAGTAGGGAAGTGTTGCTGCAACTGGACAAGGCATTAGTGAGACCGCACCTGGAGTATTGCATACAGTTTTGGTCCCCTTACTTGAGGAGGGATGTAGTTGCATTGGAGGCAGTTCAGATGAGGTTCACTAGATTGATTCAGAGATGAGGGGTTTGTCTTATAAAGAGAGATTGAGCAGTTTAAGCCTTTACTCTCAAGAGTTTAGAAGAATGAGAGGAGATCTAATTGAGGTATATAAGATGATTAAGGGGATTGACAAAGTAGACGTAGAGAGGATGTTTCCTCATGTGGGACAATCTAGAACGTGAGGTCATAGTTTTAGGATAAGGGATAGCAGATTTAAAACAGAGATGAGGAGAAATTACTTCTCTCAAAGGGTCGTGAGTCTGTGGAATTCACTACCCCAGAGTGCGGTGGATGCTGGGACATTGAGTAAATTTAAGGAGGAGATAGACAGATTTTTAATTAGTAATGGGTTGTAGGGTTATGGAGAATGGGCAGGAAAATGGAGTTGAGGCCGAGATGAGATCAGCCATGATCGTATTAAATGGCGGAGCAGGCTCGAGGGGCTGAATTGCCTACTCCTGCTCCTAGTTCTTGTGTTCTTACATAAATACTGTGGCTACAAGAGCAGGTCAGAGGCTGGGAATGCTCTGACTCCCCAAAGCCTGTCCACCATCTACAAGGCACAAGTCAGGAGTGTGATGAAATACTCTCCATTTGCCTGGATGAGTGCAGTTCCAACAACACTCAAGAAGCTCAACGCCATCCTACTGACCAGAGCGGTGGCAGGCGGACCTGGGAGGAGGCTGATCCGGAGCGGGACCTGAGAAAGTAGAGTGCGGTAAAGGCCTGCTTAGGTAGGGAAAAAGAATCCGACCTGAACCCAACCGATCCACAGCAGACCCGAGCCCGACCCCACTCGGCCCGACCATCCCTTTACTTACCTGCCGACTAGGAAATTCTGCGAAGCTGCAGCGCATGCGTGATGACATCATAATGACATCACGCGTTCACTCAGTTTCGTCCCGGACTCCCAACTCAGCTAAGTTTTTTATTTTTAATACTTACCGGCAGAGCACTTAACGTGTGTGTCTGGCCCGGCCTGACCCAAGCCCGAAAGCCGGGCCCAACAGAGGGGCCCGACCCAACCCGAACCCACACATGTTGTTGGGTCCCGTCGGGTTCAGGTCGGGTAGCAGGCCTATAGAGCGCGGAACTTGATGCCCATACTTACCTAGTGACCGGAGCGGCAGCTGTCTCTCTCTCTCTCTCTCTCTCTCTCTGTCTCTCTCTCTCTCTCTCTGTCTGTCTCTCTCTCTCTCTCTGTCTGTCTCTCTCTCTCTCTCTCTCTCTCTCTCTCTCTCTCTCTCTGTGTGTCTCTCTCTCTCTCTCTCTCTGTGTCTGTCTCTCTCTCTCTCTCTCTCTCTCTCTGTCTCTCTCTCTGTCTCTCTCTCTGTCTCTCTCTCTCTCTCTGTTCCTCTCTCTGTGTGTGTCTCTCTCTCTCTGTCTGTCTCTCTCTCTCTCTGTCTCTCTCTGTTCCTCTCTCTGTCTCTCTGTGTGTCTCTGTCTCTCTGTGTGTCTCTGTCTCTCTGTGTGTCTCTGTCTCTCTCTCTCTCTCTCTTTGTGCCGGCGCACGCTGAGATTCCAACGAGGGGAAAAAAAAACTTACTGACATCACGGGAAATCTGCAAGGTGATTGGTTGGGTGAGTAACAGCTGTTAGTGCATTTAAATAGCTTAAAATAAGGGAATGTTTTTTTTGAAAAAAACCTCAAAACCTACCGTATAAGTGATAGGTGAGTACTATCTCCTCCCAGTATTGAAGGCACTGGATACTGCAAAGGCTATGGGCCCTGACAATATTCCAGCAATAGTACTGAAGACCTGTGCTCCAGAACTTGCCGCACCCCTAGCCAAGCTGTTCCAGTACAGCGACAACACTGGCATCTACCCTGCAATGTGGAAAATTGCCCAGGTATGTCCTGTACACAAAAAGCAGGACAAATCCAACCCGGACAATTACCGCCCCATCAGCCTACTCTCAATCATCAGTAAAGTGATGGAAGGTGTCATCAACAGTGCCATCAAGCGGCACTTGCTTAGCAATAACCTGCTCAGTGCCGCTCAGTTTGGGTTCCGCCGGGCCACTCAGCTCCTAACCTCATTACAGCCTTGGTTCAAACATGGACAAAAGAGCTGAACTCGAGAGGAGAGGTGAGAATGACTGTCCTTGACATCAAGGCAGCATTTGACCGAGTATGGCATCAAGGAGCCCTAGCAAAACTGAGGTCAATGGTAATCAGCGGGAAAACCCTCTGCTGGTTGGAGTCATACCTAGCGCAAAGGCCGATGGTTGTGGTTGTTGGAGGTCAATCATCTGAGCTCCAGGACATCACTGCAGGAGTTCCTCAGGGTAGTGTCCTAGGCCCAACCATCTTCAGCTGTTTCATCAATGACCTACCTTCAATCATAAGGTCAGAAGTGGGGATGTTCGCTGGTGATTGCACAATGTTCAGCACCATTCGTGACTCCTCAGATACTGAAGCAGTCCGTGTAGAAATGCAGCAAGACCTGGACAATATCCAAGCTTGGGCTGATAAGTGGCAAGTAACATTCGCGCCACACAAGTGCCAGGCAATGACCATCTCCAACAAGACAGAATCTAACCATCTCCCCTTGACATTCAATGGCATTACCATCGCTGAATCCCCCACTATCAACATCTTAGGGGCTACCATTGACTGGGAACTGACCTGGAGTAGCCATATAAATAGCGTGGCTACAAGAGCAGGTCAGAGGCTAGGAATCCTGAGGCGAGTAACTCACCTCCTGACTTCCCAAAGCTTGTCCACCATCTACAAGGCACAAGTCAGGAGTGTGATGGAATACTCTCCACTTGCCTGGATGGGTGCAGCTCCAACAACACAAGAAGCTTGGCACCATCCAGGACAAAGCAGCTCGCTTGATTGGCACCCCATCTACAAACATTCACTCCCTCCACTACCGATGCACAGTGGCAGCAGTGTGTACCATCTACAAGATGCACTGCAGCAATGCACCAAGTCTCCTTAGACAGCACCTTCCAAACCCGCGACATCTACCAACTAGAAGGACAAGGGCAGCAAATGCATGGGAACATCACCACCCGCAAGTTCCCCTCGAAGTCACACACCATCCTGACTTGGAACTATATCACTGTTCCTTCACTGTCGCTGGGTCAAACTCCTGGAACTCCCTTCCTAACAGCACTGTGGGTGTACCTACCTCACATGTACTGCAGCGGTTCAAGAAGGCAGCTCACCACCACCTTCTCAAGGGCAATTAGGAATGGGCAATAAATGCTGGCCTGGCCAGTGACACCCACATACCTGAATGAATAAAAAAAACTACTAAAGTGTGTTTTTTTTTAATTAGTGTAATTTATTAAAAACTTTAGATTGTAGTGGGTAGTGTTTGGAGTAGAACAAGGCCCTGACTGTAATTAGTATTTTTTATAGGGAGTAACCAATTAATCTAAAGGTAAGTCATGACAGGAGAGCTCAGCCCCATGATATGCTCCTCCTGTGCTATGTGGGAAATCAGGGACGCTTCCAGTGTCCCTGACGACCATGTGTGCAGGAGGTGTATCCATCCGCAGCTACTGACTACCCGCATTACGGAGCTGGAGCTGCGGGTGGATTCACTGTGGAGCATCCGCGATGCTGAGGACGTCGTGGATAGCACGTTTAGTGAGATGGTCACACCGCAGGTAATGGCTGCACAGGCAGAAAAGGGATGGGTGACCACCAGGCGGAGTAATAGGCGAAGGCAGGTAGCGCAGGAGTCCCCTGTGGTCATCCCCCTCTCAAACAGATATACCGCTTTGGATACTGTTGGGGGGGGATGACCTCCCAGGGGAAAGCAGCAACAGCCAAGTTCTTAGCACCACAGATCGCTCTGCTGCACAGCAGGGGAGGAAAAAGAGTGGGAGAACCATAGTAATAGGAGATTCAATTGTAAGGGGAACAGACAGGCATTTCTGTGGCTGAAAAGGAGACTCCAGGATGGTATGTTGCCTCCCTGGTGCTAGGGTCAAGGATGTCACGGAGCGGCTGCAGGACATTCTGAAGGGGGAGGGTGAGCAGCCAGAGGTCGTGGTACACACTGGTACGAATGACACAGGTAGAAAAAGGGATGAGGTCCTGCAAGACGATTTTAAGGAGTTAGCAGCTAAATTAAAAAGCAGGACCTCAAAGATAGTAATCTCAGGATTACTTCCTGTGCCACGTGTTAGTGAGTATAGGAACAGGAGAATAGTCCAGATGAATGCGTGGCTGGAGAAATGGTGCAGGAGAGAGGGATTTAGATTCCTGGGACATCGGGACCGGTTGTGGGGAAGATGGGACCTGTACAAGCGGGAAGGGTTACACCCAGGCAGGACCAGAACCGATGTCCTCGCAGGGCCGTTTGCTAAGATGACTAAGAATGTTAAAAAGACAAGGCTAAAGGCATTGTGTCTCAATGCGCAGAGTATTGGCAATAAGGTAGGCGAATTCGCCACGCAAATAGATGTAAATGGATACGATATAGTTGCGATTACGGAGACATGGCTGCAGGGTGACCAAGGATGGGAACTGAACACCTAGGGGTATTCAATATTTAGGAAGGACAGACAAAAAGGGAAAGGAGGTGGAATAGCATTGTTAGTAAAAGAAGAAATCAATACAATAGTGAGGAAGGATATTAACTCAGAGAATCCTGATGTGGAATCTGTATGGGTGGAGCTAAGAAACACCAAGGGGCAGAAAACTTTGGTGGGGGTTGTATATAGACCCCCAAACAGCAGTGGTGATGTAGAGAAGGACATTTAACAGGAAATTAGAGACGCATGCAATAAGGGTGCAACTGTAATTATGGGTGATCTTGATCTACATATAGATTGGGCAAACCAAATTAACAATAATACTGTAGAGGAGGAATTCCTGGAGTGCATACGTTATGGTTTTTTGGACCAATATGTTGAGGAACCAACTAGAGAATAGGCCATCCTAGACTGGGTATTGTGTAATGAGAAAGGATTAGTTAATAATCTTGTTGTGCGGTGTCCCTTGGGGAAGAGCGACCATAACATGATAGAATTCTTCATTAAGATGGAGAGTGAGAGAGTTGATTCTGAGACGAGGGTCCTGAATCTAAATAAAGGAAACTATGAAGGTATGAGGGCGGCACAGTGGCGCAGTGGTTATCACTGCAGCCTCACAGCTCCAGCGACCTGGGTTCAGTTCTGGGTACTGCCTGTGTGGAGTTTGCAAGTTCTCCCTGTGACCACGTGGGTTTCTGCCGGGTGCTCCGGTTTCCTCCCACTGCCAAAGACGTGCAGGTTGATAGGTAAATTGGCCATTGTAAATTGCCCCTAGTGTAGGTAGGTGGTAGGGAATATGGGATTAATGTAGAGTTAGTATAAATGGGTGGTTGATGGTCGGCACAGACTCGGTGGGCCAAAGGGCCTGTTTCAGTGCTGTATCACTCTGTGAGGCACAAGTTGGCTATGATAGATTGGGGAATGTTACTTAAAAGGTTGACAGTGGATAGGCAATGGCTGGCATTTAAAGAGCGCATGGATGAATTACTACAATTGTTCATTCCTGTCTGGTGCAAAAATAAAACAGGAAGGGTGGCTTAACTGTGGCTTACAAAAGAAATTAGGGATAGTATTAGATCCAAGGAGGAGAAATATAAAATGGCCAGAACAAGCAGCAAACCTGAAGATTGGGAGCAGTTTAGAATTCAGCAAAGGAGGACAAAGGGATTGATTAAGAAGGGGAAAATAGAGTATGATGGTAAGCTTGCAGAGAACATAAAAACTGACTGTAAAAGCTTCTAGAGATACGTGAAGAGAAAAAGATTAGTGAAGACAAATGTGGGTCCCTTACAGTCAGAAACAGGGGAATTTATAATGGGGAACAAAGAAATGCCAGACCAATTAAATACATACTTTGGTTCTGTCTTCACAAAGGAGGACACAAATTACCTCCCAGAAATGTTGGGGAACATAGGGTCTAGTGAGAAGGAGGAACTGTATGAAATCAGTATTAGTAGGAAAATGCTGTTAGGGAAATTGATGGGATTGAAGACCGATAAATCCCCAGGGCCTAATAATCTACATCCCAGAGTACTTAAGGAAGTGGCCCTAGAAATAGTAGATGCATTGCTGGTCATTTTTCAAAATTCTAGAGACTCTGGAACAGTTCCAACAGATTGGAGGGTAGCTAATGTAACCCCACTATTTAAAAAAGGAGGGAGAGAGAAAACAGGGAATTATAGACCGGTTAGCCTGACATCAGTAGTGGGGAAAATGCTAGAATCCATTATTAAAGATGCAATAGCAGAGCACTTGGAAAACAATGACAGGATCGGACAAAGTCATCATGGATTTATGAAAGGGAAATCATGCTTGACAAATCTACCGGAATTTTTTGAGAATGTAACTAGGAGAATAGATAAGGGAGAACCAGTGGATGTGGTGTATTTGGACTTTCAGAAAGCTTTCGATAAGATCCCACATAAGAGATTAGCATGCAAAATTAAATCACATGGGATTGGGGGTAAGGTACTGACATGGATAGAGAACTGGTTGGCAGACAGGAAACAAAGAGTAGGAATAAACTGGACTTTTTCCGAACGGCAGGCAGTGACTAGTGGGGTACCGCAGGGATCAGTGCTAGGACCCCAGCTATTCACAATATATATTAATGATATAGATGAGGGAATTAAATGTAATATATCAAAGTTTGCCGATGACACAAAGCTGGGTGGGAGTGTGAGCTGTGAGGAGGATGCAGAGAAGCTCCAGTGTGATTTGGACAGGTTGAGTGAGTGGAAAAATACATGGCAGATGCAGTATAATGTGGATAAATGTGAGGTTATCCACTTTGGTGGCAAAAACAGAAAGGCAGATTATTATCTGAACGACGATAGATTGGGAAAGGGGGAGGTTCAGCGAGACCTGGGTGTCCTTGTGCACCAGTCGCTGAAAGTAAGCATGCAAATGATATGTTGACCTTCATAGCGAGAGGATTCGAGTACAGGAGCAGGGATGTCTTGCTGCAATTATACAGGGCCTTGGTGAGACCACATCTAGAGTACTGTGTGCAGTTTTGGTCTCCTTATCTGAGGAAGGATGTTCTTGCTATGGAGGGAGTGCAGCGAAGGTTCACCAGACTGATTCCTGGGATGGCGGGATTGATGTATGAAGAGAGATTGGGTCGATTAGGCTTGTATTCGCTAGAGTTTAGAAGAATGAGAGGGGATCTCATAGAAACCTACAAAATTCTACCAGGACTGGACAGACTAGATGCAGGAAGGATGTTCCCGATGGCGGGGGAGTCCAGGACCCGGGGTCACAGTCTAAGGATAAGGGGTAAGCCATTTAGGACTGAGATGAGGAGGGATTTCTTCACCCAGAGAGTGATGAACCGGTGGAATTTGTTACCACAGAAAGCAGTTGAGGCCAAATCATTAAATATATTCAAGAAAAAGAGTTAAATATAGTTCTTAGGGCTAATGGGATCAAGGGATACGGGGAGAAAGCGGGAACAGGGTACTGAGTTTGGATGATCAGCCATGATCGAACTGAATGGCAGTGCAGGCTCAAAGGGCCGAATGGCCGACTCCTGCTCCTATTTTTTCTATGTTTCTATCCAGGAAAAAGCAGCCCGTTTGATTGGCGCCCCATCTACCACCTTAAACATTCACTCCCTTTACCACCGACGCACAGTGGCAGCAGTGTGTACCATTTAAAAGATACCCTGCAGCAATGCACCAAGGCTCCTTCGACAGCACCTTCCAAACCTGTGACCTCTACCAACTAGAAGGACAAGGGCAGCAAATGCATGGGAACATCACCACCTGCAAGTTCCCCTCCAAGTCACACACCATCCTGACTTGGAACTATATCGCTGTTCCTTCACTGTCGCTGGGTCAAAATCCTGAAACTCCCTTCCTAACAGCACTGTGGGTGTACCTACCTCACATGGACTGCAGTGGTTCAAGAAGGCAGCTCACCACCACCTTCTCAAGGGCAATTAGGGATGGGCAATAAATGCTGGCCTGGCCAGTGACGCCCACATCCCATGAGCGAATAAAAGAAAACCCTCTACCCATTTTGACCCAAATTCTGGGGTGCACAGCTGTACACTGTACTGCTCTGTGCTGAATTCTGAGGTACAGAGCTGTACCCTGTACCTCTTAGCCCCTGTCATGAGCGGGGTGGGGGGTTGGTGGTTGGATGCGCCTGGTTCCTGCCCCTGGCTCTCTCCGTATTCGATCATTGATGCTCCTCTCCCTCTGTTTCAGGCTGCTGATTCCCGTGATTCCATGTCCATGGCGCTCTATTCCCAGTGTTTCTCCTGGATCATTCGGAAAATCAACGCAAAGATCAAAGGGAAGGACAGCTTCAAATCTATCGGCATACTCGACATCTTCGGCTTCGAGAACTTTGAGGTGGGTGGAGAGTTTAGGTCCTAACAGGAGAGGGTGGAGGGAGCTGTCTCCACATGCTCTGGTCCAGCCACAGGTGAAGGATCAGCTTCAAAGGGTGAGGGGTTGAGAGGTTGTGGTGAGGTGTCAAGGGGTGAGAGGTCAAGGAGTGCAGGACTGACACTGACTCTTTCTCTCCCCAGATTAACCGATTTGAACAATTTAACATCAACTTTGCAAATGAGAAACTGCAGGAATACTTCAACAAACACATCTTCTCCCTGGAACAGCTAGAGTACAACAGGTTAGTCATACCTAGCACAATCATCTCAGTCCCAGGACATCACTGCAGGAGTTCTTCCGGGTAGTGTCCTAGGCCCAACCATCTTCATCAATGACCTTCCCTCCATCATAAGGTCAGAAGTGGGGATGTTCGCTGATGATTGCACAATGTTCAGCACCAATCACGACTCCTCAGAGACTGAAGCAGCCCATGCCCAGATGCAGCAAGACCTGGACAATATCCAAGCTACGCCTGATAAGTGGCAAGTAACATTTGCGCCACACAAGTGCCAGGCAATGACCATCTCCAACAAGAGAGAATCTAACCATCTCCCCTTGACATTCAATGGCATTACCATCGCTGAATCCCCCACTATCAACATCCTTGGGGCTACCACTGACCAGAAACTGAACTGGAGTAGCCATATAAATACTGTGGCTACAACAGCATGTCAGAGGCTGGAAAAACTGCGAGTAACTCACCTCCTGACTCCCCAAAGCCTGTCCACCATCTACAAGGCACAAGTCAGGAGTGTGATGGAATACTCTCCACTTGCCTGGATGGGTGCAGCTCCAACAACAGTCAAGAAGCTCAACACCATCCAGGACAAAGCAGCCCGCTTGATTGGCACCCCATCTACAAACATTCACTCCCTCCACCACCGACGTATAGTGGCAGCAGTGTGTACCATCTACAAGATGCACTGCAGCAACTCACCAAGTCTCCTTTGACAGCACCTTCCAAACTCGCGACCTCTACCAACTAGAAGGACAAGGGCAGCAAATACATGGGAACATCACCTGCAAGTTCCCCTCCAAGTCACACACCATCCTGACTTGGAACTATATTGCCATTCCTTCACTGTCGCTGGGTCAAAATCCTGGAACTCCCTTCCCAACAGCACTGTGGGTGTACCTACCCCAAATGGACTGCAGTGGTTCAAGAAGGCAGCTCACCACCACCTTCTCAAGGGCAACTAGGCATGGGCAATAAATGCTGACCTGGCCAGCGACGCCCACATCCCAAGACCAAATGAAAAAAAGGTGAGGCTGTGACCTCAAGCTCGACCCTTAATGCCAACCCCAAAGCTTCCACCCTCTCGAACCCTGACCTCACCCCACTGATTCTATCCTCTTGGACTGACCCTCACCTCCTGGGGAAATGACACATACTCACGCCCGTTTTCTTCATCTCTGCAGAGAAGGAATGAATTGGGAAGCAATTGATTGGATGGATAATGCCGAGTGTTTGGACCTGATTGAAAAGGTAGGAAGCCCTAAAAATACTGCAGGCAAGAAATGCAGCAAGAGTCCAGGAAAATAGCCCAATCATATTTTACCAATTTATTGGAGTTCTTTGTGGGAGTTAAGTGTGCTGTGGATAAAGGGGAACCGGTGGATGTATTGTACTTAGATTTCCAGAAGGCATTTGATAAGGTGCCACATCAAAGGTTATTACAGAAAATAAAAGCTCATGGTGTAGGAGGTAACATATTGGCATGGATAGAAGATTGGCTAGCTAACAGGAAACAGAGTAGGCATAAATGGGTCATTTTCTGGTTGGCAAGATGTAACAAGTGGTATGCCACAGGGATCTGTGCTGGGGCTTCAACTTTTTACAATTTATATAAATGACTTGGATGAAGGGACTGAAGGTATGGTTGCTAAATTTGCTGATGACACAAAGATAGGTAGGAAAGTAACTTGTGAAGAGGACATAAGGGGGCTACAAAGGGATATAGATAGGTTAAGTGAGTGGGCACAGACCTGGCAAATGGAGTATAATGTGGGAAAGTGGGAAATTGTCCATTTTGGCAGGAAGAATAAAAAAAAAGCATATTATCTAAATGGTGAGAGATTGCAGAGCTCTGAGATGCAGAGGGATCTGGGTGTCCTAGTGCATGAATCGCAAAAGGTTAGTATGCAGGTTCAGCACGTAATTAGGAAAGTTAATAGAATGTTATCGTTTATCGGGAGAGGAATTGAATACAAAAGTAGGGAGGTTATGCTTCAGTTACACAGGGCATTGGTGAGACCACATCTGGAGTACTGTGTACAGTACTGGTCTCCTTATTTCAGGAGATGTAAATGTGTTGGAAGCTGTTCAGAGAAGGGTCACTAGACTAATAGCTGGAATGGGTGGGTTGTCTTATGAGGAAAGATTGGACAGGCTAGGCTTGTATCCTCTGAAGTTTAAAAGAGTAAGAGGCAACTTGATTGAAACATATAAGATTCTGAGGGGTCTTGACAGGGTGGATGTGGAAAGGATGTTTTCCCTTGTGGGAGAATTTAGAACTCGGGGTCACTGTTTAAAAATAAGGCTTCGCCCATTTAAGACAGAGATGAGGAGAAATGTTTCTCACAGAGGGGTCGTGAATCTTTGGAATTCTCTTCCTCAAAAGCTGGAAGCAGAGTCTTTAAATATTTGTAAGGCAGAGGTAGTTAGATTCTTGATAGCGAGGAGGTGAATGTGGAGTTGAGGTTACAATCAGATCAGCCATGATGTTATTAAATGGCGGAGCAGGCTCAAGGGGCTGAGTGGCCAAGTGCTGCTCCAAATTTGTATGTTCGTAATTCCCACACAACAAACGTGCAACTGATTTATTTCTGGATCTGCAACATCACTCAGATACACAATGGGACAAGAAAAGGAGCCACATCACACAGGTGATAGGACAATGTAGAGGGAGCTTTACTCTGCATCTAACCCCCGTTTTTTTTTATGTCGAGGCAGCCTTTATTCCTCAGACCCCCTTCATATACATTTAAAAAAAAAATAACTTTATTAAAAACAGAAATAAACAAAACACTCAAATTAAAATGCCATTCTCGGCGTCGACAATGCACTCCAGTCCCTGCGGTGCCCACCGGTCACGGAAGGCCTCAAGCGTGCCGGCGGACACCGCATGCTCCTTCTCCAGGGACACCCGGGCGCAAACGTAACCACGGAAGAGGGGCAGGCAAACGGGGAGGACGGACCCCCCGACGGCCCGCAGCCTGGACCTGTGAATTGCCACCTTGGCCAGGCCCAGGAGCAGACCGACGAGGAGATCCTCCTCCCAGCCCAAACCCCTCCGTACCAGGTGCCCAAAGATCAGGAGCGTGGGAATGAAGTGCAGCCAGAACTTGAGGAGCAGCCCCTTCAGATACTCAAATAGGGGCTGCAACCTCGCACACTCCATATATACCTGAAACACAGACTCGTCCAGGCTGCAGAAAGTACAGGCGGCCTGGGAGTCCGTGAGCCTACTTAAAAGTCTATTGCACGGGGCTGCTCTGTGCAACACCCTCCACCCCAGGTCCCCGATGTAAAGGGGGAGGCCTCCCACGTAGAGAGACCTCCATCGGGGTTTCCCCTCGCCGCCAGATGGCAACGCAGACCACCAGGGCGTGTCCGGCCGGCTGACGATGGTGAGGAAGTGGAGTATGCAGGAGCAGCCCATACAGGAAACCCCTCCGCGCCGATTGGAATGGCACCGAGGGCATTTCCGAGAGGCGGCTCGGGTTGTGCGGGACCGGCTCCCGAGGAGGGTTTAAGGGCCTGGGTCCGATGAGCAGTTCCGGCCGAGCGGGGGTCAGCTTGGCCGGGAGCGCTCCGCTCTCTCGAGCTCCCTTGCCACCCGCAGTGAGGGGCGTCCCAGGGGCTTCGGCTACTCCTCCGCCCGCTGGTCCGTCCCCGGAATCGGCCGCTCGGACAGCCGAGGCGCTCTCCTCCACTGGCGGGGGAGCACCCTGACTGGAGGCGACCATGTTCCAGACTCGGAATAGATCCCGGTAAAAGAGAGGTAACTCCCTCAGAGAGGAGTGGCTAATGGACTCCGCTGGGAGCTGCGTGTCGTCTTGAAAGCCATGACACTGGCGGAAAAAATACGTCGCCAGCGCACACCATCTGGGAGGACGCTCGACGTACAAGTATCTCTGCAGGGTCCGAAGGCGGAGAGTCACAGCCTGGATGCGGATGCACACCAGCGACTGGCCACCCTCCTCAATCGGGAGACTCAGGACCGCGGCAGAGACCCAGTGTTTCCTCTTGCCCCAGAAGAAATCGACGAGTTTCTTCTGGATCTTGGTGACAAATGCAGGGGGCGGGGCCAAAGTGACCAACCGGTACCACAGCATCGAGTCCACCAGTTGGTTTATGACCAGCGCTTGGCCCCTGTAGGAAAGCACTCGGAGCAGTCCTGTCCAGCGCCCCAGCCGAGTAGAGACTTTCGCCTCCAACTCCTGCCAGTTTGCTGGCCAGGCTTCCTCAGCAGGGCTAAGGTGGACTCCCAGATAGAGGAGGTACGTGGTGCTCCACGCAAAATGTGTCATCTCCTCCGGCAGGGAGTCCACCCGCCACTGACCAACCAAGAGTCCGGAACATTTCTCCCAATTGATCCTCGCGGAGGACGCAGCAGAAAAGGTCTGCTGGCAGTCGTGCATTCTCCACAAGTCCACGGGATCTGATACCATGAGGAGCACGTCGTCGGCGTAAGCCGAGAGGACGACCCGCATGGCCGGCTCGCGCAGAGCCAATCCCGTCAACCTCCTGCGAAGCAGGCACAGGAAGGGCTCCACGCAGATGGTGTACAATTGGCCGGACATGGGGCACCCCTGACGCACTCCTCTTCCAAAGCGAAGGGGCGCCGTCAAGGACCTGTTAACCTTGACTGGACACTCTGCGGCGGCGTATAAAAGTCGGACCCGGGCCACGAAATGCGGCCCGAGTCCAAAAGCGCGCAGAGTCCCGAAAATGTATTCGTGATCCACCCTGTCGAACGCCTTCTCCTGATCGAGGGAGAGAAAGCTACCGACTGACCAGTCCTCTGGGAAAGATGGATCAGGTCCCGGACCAGGTGGATGTTGTCCTGGATGGACCGGCCCGGGACCGTGTAGGACTGGTCGGGGTGGATCATGTGGGCCAGCACGGAGCCCAGGCGGGTAGACATAGCCCGGGCAAAGATCTTATAATCCGTGCTGAGGAGGGAGACCAGACGCCAGTTTTTAAGCAGGCGGAGATCGCTCCTCTTCGGCAGCAGGACGATGACCGCTCTGCGCCACGAGAGGGGCATCTCCCCGGTCGCCAGGCTTTCCTCCAGTCGGCCCAGAGTCGACGGAACGAGTCCCGGAATCGCTCGTCCTCCAGCAGCCGGTTGTTAAAGTGCCAGTACGCGGACCCCGCCCGCGTGCGGAGTGGAGTGAACTCCGCCCACACCAGGTGGTGGTCCGAGCACGGCACCAGCCGCATGGAGGCCGCCGAGACGCGGGAGACGTATGCCTGCGAAAAGTAGAGGCGGTCAATTCGGGACACTCCCCCTCCAGACCTCCACGTGGAGGCGCTGGAGTCGGGATGGAGATTCCGCCAGACGTCCACCAAGTTGAGGGAGCTGATCAGTCCCCTTAACTTCTCCACTGACGCTTGGCCGCGCTGGGGACCGGAGCGATCCCCCACCTCGAGGATGCAGTTAAAATCACCCCCGAGGATGATGCACTCGCCGCTATCGATGGAGCTCAAGAGAGTGGACACTTCTTCAAAGAAGCGCGCTTGCAACGCGCCGGGCCTGGGCGCGTACACGTTCACAAAGTGGAGCGGCACGCTACCCAGGCGAACGGCGAGGTGGAGCAAGTGGCCCGGCACTAGCTCCTTGACCCCCAAGATCTCCAGCTGAAAAGTCAGGACCAACAAGATAGCCACCCCACTAGAAATAGGGGTGAGGTGACTCCTGTGGAACCCACCCTGCCACTCCAGGAGCCAGGTGGCTTCGTCTCCCGGAACAGTGTGGGTTTCCTGCAGAAAGCTCACCGCGTATCTCCCTTCCCTAAGGACTGAGGGATTGTGAAATCTGCGGTGAGACCCCCTGCTGCCGTTGATGTTGAGGCTGGCTATGGTTATCTTCATGTCAAAGTTATTTAAAACCCGTCACCAACAGCTCACTGTGAGGAGGGAGTGGAAGTGCACCTGGCCTTCCACTCCCCCAGCAGCCCATTGAGGAATGCATTAAACCGGCGCCTCTCAACCAGTTTCACGCCCGCGCGCTTGCCCGCTTTCTTGAGGGCGGCACGGACGGACTGGATGATTAGCGCCAGGTTTGACCAACGGCCGAGGGCCAGCTGAACTTTATTGCGGCAACTCCTGCAAGCCGCGAGGAAATCCCGGAGAGGAGACTCGGTGGGAGGCACGAGGGACTCCACCACCTCACTGGCGATGGAATCAAGGTCGTCCTCCTTGCCCCACACCGAATCCCCGTCCTCCTCCGGGTCGTCACCGCCAGCGTTCTACTGTGAAACTAGAGCCTATGGGCGCCAGCGGTTCAGGACCCCCCTCCACCTGCATCCCCAGGCCAATGAGTGGTCCAGGGGAGAAGGAAGTTCCTGACTCCAGAAATCCAGCCGGAGCCGAGACCGGAGGCGGAGAGAGGAGGCCATCTCCCGCTCTGCCAGCACCCACAGGCCCAGCAGATGGGGCAGCATTTTCTGTTCTAACCGGGTCGGGTGTCTCCTGGTTGGTGGTGGACTCCGGCTGGGAGGGCCGACCCTTTGGGGCCTCGCCCTCCCTTCCACTCAGGGCACCCGAACCAGTGGCAGTGGCAGAATGGGCGGCGTCCCCAGGCTCCCCCACCACAAGCAGGGCCCCACTTACTCCTTCAGGAGGGGCCTCATGTACCGGGGCCTTCCCCTCCCCTCCATCCTGATTGGTAGGGAGCTCCTGCCCAGACTTTGCAGCCTTGATGATGGTGGTGACAGGGGGAACCTGGGGACCTGAACCAGGAGACAGCTCCCATCCAACAGATGGGCCATGCACCTCATGGCTCTGTGTTACTTCTGTGGAGGGGTGCCTTCTCCTCTTTTTCCCAGTTGGGCGCAGAGGCTCAGAGACCTCCATGCCATCAGAGGCCTCCACCTCCGCACCCTCCTTTTTTTTTAATCACCCTGGGCCTGAGACCAGCCCTGAGCCAAGTGGGCTCCCCGAGATCGGGCCTTGGGCTGAGCCCAGGCTCGGGTTGTGTCAATGCGTCCAGGGGAAGTGTCTCTTGATGTTTATTTTTCCTCCGCGCCTTCCTTCCATCTGGACGGGCACTCCCCACCCCGCCGGAGGCCGTGAGGAACCAATTGAATGGTGTCTGGTAGAGGTGTGGGGGGGGGGGGTGGGAGGAGGTTCAGCGGCACCACCCTGGGCTGCCGAGGTGGAGTTGGCAGCTGGGAGGTTGGGGCAGTTCTTACGAACATGCCCCACCCCCTTGCAGACATGGCACCGTGCCCCGTCCAAGGTCCAGAAGACGCGGTAGGCCGTCCCCTGGAACTCTACATTGAAATGGCCCTCTGTACACGTGCCGGAGGCTGTTCTCCCTAAGACCGAGCGGGGCTGGAGTGAGCCCCGTCTTTACCTCCCCCAGATGGTGCAGGTGGGGAAGGAGGAGCTCACCAGGAATGAAGGGCGGGACATTTGATAGAATGATCCCTTGCGCAGTGGCCTCCAGGGGGTCCACTGGCAGAAAGGTCCCACCCACGGTGAGCCCTTTGCTCAGAGCCAGGGACACCGCCTTCCCATACATTTTTGAGGCAGCAACAATGGCCGAAGAGCCGACAACCTCAGCCATTGCCTTTACACATGCCTCAATTGACATGTTCGGGTGGACGTAGCTCTTGACCCCATGCTTCCATGTTATTAGTGCAAACAGTGACGGGGCAACAGGTGCAGCCGCAGCAGCATATGTGCGGGAAGGCCCCGCCACCGGTGAAGAGGGGCTTGACATGGGGTCGCAGAGTCACGCCCACCCCCAAGAAACAAAGCACACAACAGTTTCCTCTTTAACTCAAGCAATATGATGGGGGGTGGGGGGGGGTTCGGGGAATGGGAGTAGAAGATGATAGGGTTGAAAAGGACAAGGAGCGGAGAGGAGAGGATAGGTGGCCGAGTGATGGAAGGAAGTGAACAGCTGCGAGGATGTTACAGTTCAATTGGTGGTTGGAGCACCTTGTTGCTGAGTCTACAGTTCAGTCTTCCAGTTAGGGGAGGGCTCTTCGCCCGGGTTGGCGAGAGCCGCCCGGTTCTCTCCCTTTTCTGCTGTCGTATAAAGATGGTCTTCAGCCGGGCAGCTCCAGCCGTCCTGAGCCACACAGTTGGGGGTGGGGAGGGAGCCCCTTTTGTGCAGGATGGCAGATAAACACAAGAACAAATACAAGGGCTCCCTAGAGAATTTGGCAGCCCCACTCCTGGATCTTCCGGTGCCTCCTCCCTCCCTCAACATTCCAAACAACCAACAGTTCTCTGGTGCTCCAACACCCATCTCTCCAAAATGACTTGCAGGTCTTCTTAGTCTTGCAAAGGTTCCACAATAAATGCAGCTGTCTCCACTCTACAGACACCTCTTTGCAGTTACTCCACTCTGCTCTCTCCTCTCCAGTTGCAGCAACACAGGTGCAGCTGCTCCCCCTGATTGCAGGCAGGAAGTGCTTCCCAAATTGCCCAACCAATCCCAGTGCTGTACCTGTCCTGGGAGTGTTTGATGGGGACAATGTCAAGGGAGCTTTACTCTGTATTTAAGCAGTATCTCACGCTTGCTCTCTGTTTGCTTTAGAAGCTGGGACTTCTTGCATTGATCAATGAGGAGAGTCGCTTTCCAAAGGGCACCGACAGCACGTTGCTGGAGAAAATGCACAGTCAGCATGCGGTGAGTGCGGGTCTGGGCGCCTTGGGTGGCTGTGGCCTGTTCAAGTATCCAGTGTGTAGGTGTCCTCTCCCACTCCATCTCCATCTCCCCTCTCATTATCCTCACATTCCCTGAGACTAAAGGATCTTTTGCTTTCTTTTGCAGAGTAACTCATTCTATGTAAAACCACGGGTCACTGATCATCAGTTTGGGATAAGACATTATGCTGGGGAGGTGAGTCCAAATAACAGAAATATCATACAGCCTCATTATCACACAGTATCCAAATCACACGGTCTCCATATCACATGGTGCCTGCATCACATGTGCTGGTCTCAATGTCACACAGACTCTACATCGCCCGGCCCCCAGATCGCCCGGCCCCCAGATCACACGGCCTCAATAGCACACGGTCTCAATATCACAAGAGCTGAATGTCACACGGTATGTCAATATTATACAGTTTCAATATCATATGCTGTCAATATCACATGTTCTCAGTATCATATGGTCTTAATATCACACAGTCTCAGTATTACTTGATAGCAGTATCACATGGTGCCTGTATCACACGATCTCAATGTCACATGGTCTCCATATCATATGGTGTCTGTACCACACAGTCTCAGTATCACATGGTCTCATTATTACATGGTCTCAGTATCACACTGTCTCCAAGTCACACGGTTTCCATATTACGTGGTCTGAGTATCACATGGTCTTAATATCACAAGGAAGAGGTAATAAAGGTTCAGAGCAAGTATGGGAGAGTTTAAATTAAATTGCCAGAGGGATGGTCCCCAGTTTATAGAACTAGAAAAGAGGAAAATGGTGCATAATGTGACAGCGTTGGACGTACTGGAGAAGGGAGTTGTTCCATATTAGGTAGGAGCAGACCGAGAAGGGCTATGAGGAATGCGAAGATGGGGTTACAAATGGTGAAGACAAATGTAGATCCCTTACAGTCAGAAACAGGGGAATTTATTATGGGGAATAAAGAATTGGCTGACCAACTAAATGCATCCTTTGGTTCTGTCGTCACAAAGGAGGACACAAATATCATACCAGAAACGCTGGGGAACACAGGGTTTAGTGAGAGAGAGGAACTGAAGGAAATCAGTATCAGTAGAGAAATGGTGTTGGGGAAATTGATGGGATTGAAGGCCGATAAATCCCAAGGGCCTGATGGTCTGCATCCCAGAGTATTTAAGGAAGTGGCCCAAGAAATAGTGGATGCATTGGTGGTCATCTTCCAAGATTCTATAGACTCTGGAACAGTTCCTACAGATTGGAGGGTAGCTAATGTAACCCCACTATTTAAAAAGGGAGATAGAGAGAAAGCAGGGAATTATAGACCAGTCAGCCTGACATCATTAGTGGGGAAAATTCTAGAGTCCATTATCAAAGATTTTATAGCAGAGCACTTAGAGAACAGTGGTAGAATCGGACAGAGTCAGCATGGATTTACGAAAGGGAAATCATGCTTGACAAATCTACTAGAATTCTTCGAGGATGTAACTAGTAGAGTTGATGAGGGGGAGCCAGTGGATGTGGTTTATTTGGACTTTCAGAAGGCTTTCGACAAAGTCCCACATAAGAGATTAGTGTGTAAAATTAAAGCGCATGGGATTGGGGGTAGTGTATTGCGATGGATAGAAAATTGGTTGGCAGACAGGAAACAAAGAGTAGGGATAAATGGGTCTTTTTCCAAATGGCAGGCAGTGACTAGTGGGGTACCGCAGGGATCAGTGCTGGGACCCCAGCTATTCACAATATATATTAATGATATAGATGCGGGAACTAAATCTAATATCTCCAAATTTGCAGATGACACAAAATTGGGCGGGAGGGTGAGTTGTGAGGAGGATGCAGAGAGGCTTCAGGGTGATTTGGACAAGTTGAGTGAGTGGGCAAATGCATGGCAGATGCAGTATAATGTGGATAAATGTGAGGTTATCCACTTTGGTAGCAAAAACAGGCAGGCAGATTATTATCTGAACGGCTGTAAACTGAGAGAGGGGAATATGCAGCGAGACCTGGGTGTTCTCGTACACCAGTCGCTGAAGGTAAGCATGCAGGTGCAGCAGGTGGTAAAAAAGGCAAATGGTATGTTGGCCTTCATAGCGAGAGGATTCGAGTACAGGAGCAGGGATGTCTTGCTGCAATTATACAGGGCCTTGGTGAGGCCACACCTGGAATATTGTGTGCAGTTTTGGTCTCCTTATCTGTGGAAGGATGTTCTTGCTATAGAGGGAGTGCAGCGAAGGTTTACCAGACTGATTCCTGGGATGGTGGGACTGATGTATGAGGAGAGATTGAGTCGGTTAGGATTATATTCACTGGAGATCAGAAGAGTGAGGGGGAATCTCATAGAAACCTATAAAATTCTAACAGAACTTGACAGGGTAGATGCAGGAAGGATGTTCCCGGTGGTAGGGGAGTCCAGAACCAGGGGTCATAGTCTAAGGATATGGGGTAAACCTTTCAAGGCTGAGATGAGAAGAAATTTCTTCACCCACAGAGTGGTGGGCCTGTGGAATTCGCTACCACAGAAAGCAGTAGAGAGCAAAACATTGTATGTTTTCAAGAAGGAGTTAGATATTGCTCTTGGGTCTAAAGGGAGCAAAGGATATGGGGTGAAAGCGGGAACGGGTTACTGAGTTGGATGATCAGCCATCATCATAATGAATGGCAGAGGCAGGCTCGAGGGGAGAATGGCTACTCATCGGGTCATAGAGTCGTACAGCATAGAAACAGGCCCTTCGGCCCACCGTGTCCATGCCGACCATAATGTCTATCTATACTAATCCCACCTGCCTGCATTAATTCTATATCCCTCTATACCTTGTTCATTCAAGTACCTGTCCAGATGCCTCTTAAATGTTGCTACTGTTCCTGCCTCCACCACCTCCTCACGCAGCTCATTCCAGATACCCACTATTCTTTGTGAAAATTTACCCCTTTGATCCCCTTTAAACCTCCTCCCTCTCACCTTAAATCTATGCCCTCTAGTTTTAGTCACCCCTACCATGGGAAACCCCTACTCCTGCTCCTATTTTCTATGTTTCACATAAAAGGCTGGTTGACAAAATTGAGGAATTGGAGGGCCAATGTCCAACTGGATAAACAATTGGCTTAAGGACAGAAAATAGCGAGTCATGGTAAATAAATACAAAAAGTGCTGCAAATACTCAGCAGGTCTGGCAACATCTGCAGAGAGAGAAGCAGAGATAACGTTTCAGGTCAGTGACCATACGTCACTGACCTGAAACATTAACTCTGCTTCTGTCTCCACAGTTGCTGCCAGACCTGCTGAGTATTTCCAGCACTTTTTGTTTTTATTTCAGATTTCCAGCATCTGCAGTATTTCTCTTTTATTTTAGAGTCGTGATATATGGTTGTTTTTCAGACTGGAGGATGGTAGACAGTGCTGTTCCCCAAGGGTCAGTGCTAGGACCTCTGCTTTTTTTTGCTATACATAAATAAATTTGATCTTGGAATACAGTGTAGAATCTCAAAATTTGCTGATAATCCCAAACTTGGAGGAGTTGCAAATAGTGAGGATGATACGAGCTGCCTGCAACAGGACATAGATAAGCTAGTAGAGTGGGCAGAGAGGTGGCAGATGGAATTTAATACAGAAAAGTGTGAGGTGATGCATTTTGGCAGAAGGGATACAGTGAGGTAATATAGACTTAATGGCACAGTTCTAAAGTGTGTGCAGCAACAGAGGGACCTGGGATTCCTGTACATAGATCTTTGAAGGTGGCAGGACATATTGAGAGAGTGGTTAGTAAAGCATATGAGATCTTGGGCTTTATAAATACAGGCATTGAGTACAAAAGCAGGGAAGTTATGCTGAACCTTTATAAAGCTCTGGTTCGGCCCCAACTGGAGTATTGCATCCAGTTCTGGTCACCACACTTTAGGAAGGATGTGAGGGCCCTTGAGAGGGTGCAGAGGAGATTTACCAGAATGGTTCCAGGGATGAGGGATTTTAGTTACAAGGTTAGGTTGGAGAAGCTGGGGTTGTTCTCCTTTGAACAAAGGAGACTGAGAAGAGATTGAATAGAGGAGTACAAGATTATGACACTTGGATAAGTTAGACAAGGAAAACCATTCCCATTAACTGATGGGACAAGGGCTGGGAGACACTGATTTGAAGGTTTTGGGCAACAGATACAGGGAATGTGAGGAAGAATTTTTTTACACAGCAAGTGGCAATGACCTGGAACTTGCTGCCCACGAGGGTGGTGGAAGCAGAGACAATCAATGACTTCAAAAGGAAATTGGATGGCCACATGAAGGAAATAAACTTGCAGGATCAAGTGAGGGATTGCATTGCTCCGCAAAGAGGGCGGCACTGTGGTGCAGTGGTTAGCACCGCAGCCTCGCGGCTCCAGGGACCCGGGTTAGATTCTGGGTACTGCCTGTGTGGAGTTTGCAAGTTCTCCCTGTGACCGCGTGGGTTTTCGCCGGTTGCTCCGGTTTCCTCCCACCGCCAAAGACTTGCAGGTGATAGGTAAATTGGCCATTGTAAATTGCCCCTAGTGTAATTAGGTGGTCGGGAATATGGGATTACTATAGGGTTAGTATAAATGGGTGGTTGTTGGTCAGCACAGACTCAGTGGGCCGAAGGGCCTGTTTCAGTGCTGTATCTCCAAATAAAAAAAGAGCCGGCATGGACTTGATGGGCTGAATGGCCTCCTTCTGTGTCATATCTGACTCTAAAAAGAATGGGTGGGACTAACAAATCCAGAGCCCCATGGTTGTCAAGGGGTTCAAAGGAGAGGATAAAAAAAAAACAGTAGCCTATGACACATACCAAGGGCTGAATACTGCAGAAGGAGGAGTAATACAAATGTAGGAGTGAAATTAAAAAGGAAATTTGGAAAACAGAGGACATGAAAAAATATTGGAAAGGGAAATCAAGGAAAACCCAAAGATTTTTTATAAATACATAACGAGAAAGCAGATAATTAGGGACCATAAGAGTAACCTGTGTGTGGAGGCGGAGGGTGTGGGTATGGTTTTTAATGAATACTTCGCACCTGTCTTCACAACAGAGAGGGACGATACAGACATTGCAATCAAGGAGAAGGAGCTGGATTTTAAGAGCCCGCCACCGATCTCAGTGGCGAGCTGAAAACATGGCAACACCAAAGAGCCGCCGCGATTTTAAGCATGGCGGCACATTTAAATAGCCGTGACAGCCCGCCAATCAGGTGGAGGAGGTGGGCTGTCTGTCCCCGGCAATGATGTGAAGGTGCTGGCACTATTTTTAAAGGGCAGGTAGCCCTACTAACATATTTAAATTTTTGAAGCAAGATTCCCCAAAATTAAATAAATAAATTTATTTTGCCCCTTTCCCACCCCCCCCAATAACAATTACAATAACGATTTGCCTTTCTCCCCCCACCCCCCCCCCAAAATGCTTACATTGTACACCTGACAGAATTCACAAAGTTTAAGGGTCAACCCTTCCCACCATCCCCTACACCCATTACATTTATTTGAGCCCATCCTGTCCCACCCCCAGCACAAACAAACTTGCCTCCTCCCCCCTCCCCACCAGTGTGGTGCCACATTTCCCCGGACGGGGATCTGAAGGCGCAGGAGTGTTGGCCACTGCGCCGAAGATCATGTTGGGCGCTCAAGATTGGAGGCAAATGTAGTTAAATTTATCAATTTTATTGATTTGCGCATTTAAGTTGTCGTCCCGTCACCCAGCGGTAGGGAGGGCCACCACGGTGCCTTGTCGCCGCTGGGAGGATCAGACTGTGCCCTGCTGGCATTGAGGTCTGTGCTGGACCTCATCCGGTACCATCTTCAGACCATCCCTGCCACGGACCATCATAGTGTCGAGAGCTTGTTAAAATCCAGCACAAGGAGGGTGACACATTAGATGAAATTAATGTAGTGAGAGAGACCGAGATGAAATGTATCCCAGGCTGTTAAGGGAAGCAAGAGAGGAAATAGTGGAAGCTCTGGCTATTATTTTCCAACCCTCTCAGGCTACAGGCATGGTGTCAGAGGACTGGAGGACAGATAATGTTATTCCCATTGTTTGAAAAGGGAGCAAGGAATAGACTGAGTAATTACAGGGCAGTAAGCCTAACCTTGGTGGTGGGAAAATTATTGAAAAAAATTCTGAGGGAGAGGATTCATTTCGAAAGCCACAGATTAATCAAAGACAGTTTGCACGGGTTTGTTAAGGAAAGGTCATGTTTGTCTAACATCATTGATCTTTTTAACGAGGTAGCAAAGCAGATCGATGAGGGTAGTGCATTTGATGTATTTTAACAAGGCTTTTTATAAGGTCCCACATGACAGAGACTGGTCACGAAAGTAAAAGCCCAGGGGATCCAAGACAAAGTAGCAAGTTGAATGCAAAATTGGCTCAAAGACAGGAAGCAAAGGTAATGGTCAATGGGTGTTTTTGTGACTGGAAGGAAGTTTCCAGTTGGGTTCTGCAGAGCTCAGTACTGGGTCCCATGTTTTATGTGGTAGATATCAATGATTTGCACTTAAATGTAGGGGGTATGATTAAGAAGTTTGCAGACGATGCAAAAATTGGCTGTGTGGTTGATAATGAAGAAGAAAGCTGTAGACTGCAGGAACATATCAGTAGACTAGTCAGATGGGCAGAACAATAGCCTCCTCCTAAAGTCCCCAGCATCACAGATGCCAGTCTTCAGCCAATTAGATTCACTCCACGTGATATCAAGAAACAACTGAAGGCACTGGATACTGCAAAGGCTACGGGCCCTGACAATATTCCGGCAATAGTACTGAAGACCTGTGCTCCAGAACTTGCCGCGCCCCTAGCCAAGCTGTTCCAGTACAGCTACAACACTGGCATCTACCCTGCAATGTGGAAAATTGCCCAGGTATGTCCTGTACACAAAAAGCAGGACAAGTCCAACCCGACCAATTATTGCCCCATCAGTATACTCACAATCATCAGTAAAGTGATGGAAGGTGTCGTCGACAGTGCCATCAAGCGGCACTTGCTTAGCACAACCTGCTCAATGACGCTCTGTTTGGGTTCCGCCAGGGCCACTCAGTTCCTGACCTCATTACAGCCTTGGTCCGAACATGGACAAAAGAGCTGAACTCAAGAGGTGAGGTGAGAGTGACTACTCTTGACATCAAGGCAGCATTTGAACAAGTATGGCATCAAGGAGCCCGAGCAAAACTGAGGTCAATGGGAATCGGGGAAAACCTTCCGCTGGCTGGAGTCATACCTAGCGCAAAGGAAGATGGTTGTGGTTGTTGGAGGTCAATCATCTGAGCTCCAGGACATCACTGCAGGAGTTCCACAGAGTAGTGTCCTAGGCCCAACCATCTTCAGCTGCTTCATCAATGACCTTCCTTCAATCATTAGGTCGGAAGTGGGGATGTTCGCTGATGATTGCACAATGTTCAGCACCATTCGGGACTCCTCAGATACTGAAACAGTCCATGTAGAAATGCAACGAGACCTGGTCAATATCCAGGTTTGGGCTGATAAGTGGCAAGTAACATTCGTGCCACATAAATGCCAGGCAATGATCATCTCCAAAAAGAGAGAATCTGACCATCTCCCCTTTCCATTCAATGGCATTACCATCACTGAATCCCCCACTATCAACATCTTGGGGGTTACCATTGACCAGAAACTGAACTGGAGTAGCCATATAGATACCGTGACTACAAGAGCAGGTCAGAGGCTAGGAATCCTGCAGCGAATAACTCACCTCCTGACTCCCCAAAGCCTGTCCACCATCTACAAGGCACAAGTCAGGAGTGTGATGGAATACTCTCCACTTGCCTGGATGGGTGCAGCTCCAACAACACTCAAGAAGCTCGACACCATCCAGGACAAAGCAGCCCACTTGATTGGCACACCGTCTACAAACATTCATTCCCTCCACCACCGACGTACAGTGGCAGCAGTGTGTACCATCTACAAGATGCACTGCAGCAACTTATCAAGGCTCCTTAGACAGCACCTTCCAAACCCGTGACCTCTACCAACTAGAAGGACAAGGGCAGCAAATACATGGGAACACCACCACCTGCAAGTTCCCCTCCAAGTCACACACCATCCTGACTTGAAACTATATCGCCGTTCCTTGACTGTCACTGGGTCAAAATCCTGGAACTCCCTTCCTAACAGCACTGTGGGAGTACCTACCCCACATGGACTGTAGTGGTTCAAGAAGGGAGCTCACCACCACCTTCTCAAGGGCAATTAGGGATAGGCAATAAATGCTGGCCTGGCCAGCGACGCCCACATTCCTAGGAATGAATAAAAAATGAATCATCCCTCCACAGCTACAATTGTTTCTTTAACCAATGTTGCGACGCCCCACCCCTCCTTTTATTTTCATCCCCTCTGTTCTGTCTGAAAACCTGAGCTCCCAATCCTGCCCATTTGATGCATGGATTTTAGCAAGGTTTTTGACAAGGTCCCACATGGTAGACTGGACATGAAGGTAAAGGCTCATGGGATCCAATGCAAAGTGGCAAATTGGATCCAAAATTGACTCAGAGGCAGGAAGCAAAGGGCAATGGTCGATTGGGGCTTTTGTGATTGGAAGGCTGTTCGCAGTGGGGTTCTGCAGAGCTCAGTACTGGGCCCCTTGTTTTTTGTGGTATAGATCAATGATTTGGACTTGAATATAGGGGGTACAATTTAAAAGTTTGCAGATGCTACAAAAATTGGCCGTGTGGTTGAGAATGAAGAAGAAAGCTGTAGACTGCAGGAAGATATCAATGGGGTAGTCAGGTGGGCAGAATAGTGGCAAATGGAGTTCAATCCGGAGAAGTGTGAGGTGATGCATTTGGGGAAGGCTGACAAGGCAAGAGAATACAGAATAAAAGGTAGGATACTGTAGAGCAACAGAGGGACCTTGGAGTGTATGTCCACAGATCCCTGAAGCTGGATGGATAGGTGGATAAGATGGTCAAGAAGGAATATGGGATACTTGCCTTTATTAGCCGAGGCATAGAATATAAGAGCCGGGAGGTTATGATGGAGCTGTGTAAAACACTAGTTAGGCCACAGCTGGAGTACTGTGTACAGTTCTGGGCACCACACTATAGGAAGGATGTGATTGCACTGGAGAGGGTGCAGAGGAGATTCACCAGGATGTTGCCTGGGCTGGAGCATTTCAGTTATGAGAAAGATTGGATCGGCTCGGGTTGTTTTCTTTGGAAAATGAGATTGAGGGGAGACCTAATTGAAGTGTATAAAATTATGAAGGGTCTAGGTAGAGTGGATAGGAAGGTCCTATTCCCCTTGGTTGTGGGGTCCATAACCAGGGGGCATAGATTTAGATTACAGGGGATTCAAGAGGAATATTATTTTCACCCAGAGGGTGGTGGGGATTTTCACTGTCTGAAAGGGTGGTAGAGGCAGAAACCCTCAAAACATTTAAAAAGTACTTGGATGCGCACTTGAAATGCCGTAAACTACAAGGCTATAGACCAAAAGTTGGAAAGTGGGGTTTAGGCTGGATGGCCACTTGTTGACCAGCACAGACACAATGGGCTGAATAGCCTCCTTTCATGTTGTACGTTTGTATGATTCTATGGTGTCTATCACACGGGCTCCATATCACATTGTGTCCTCATCACACAGTGTCTGTAATGCACAATGCGGAGAGCTGCATCCCTTTCCCCAGAATCAGGATAACACCCACATTCCTGTCCCCTCAGAGTCTGTGACACCTGCCCCAACACCCCTCAAGGTCTGTTTCATGTTTCAGGTCATGTATGATGTCTGCGGATTTCTTGAGAAAAACAGAGATACTTTTCGAGATGATATTCTGAACCTTTTGAAGGACAGCAGGTGAGAACCATGTCTGTGTGCATTTCCCTGTCTTCCTGGGCTGAATTTTCCTGGTTGCATCACGTTCCGAACCTCAGCTTCAATTCCCAGGTGGGAACCCGGAAGTGGCTGTCTACCTCGAGGCAGCCAATTAAGAAGCTGCCTCCAGGAGCCCATCCAATTAACGATAGCGGGTGGACCAGGGAAGTGGAAGCTCCAATCAGCTGGCTCACTGTGATGTCTGGCTGGTAGCGCCACTGGGAGAGGTGGGCATTGCTAAGGCAGACAAGAGACTGCGAGAGTGTCTCAAAGTGAAGGCACACTCCGCAGGATTATGGAAAATTAACAAAAAACACACGGCCACAGCTGTCAGGACATAATTGTGACGGGGGAATGGTCTGCAGCCGTTGCATCCCAGCCAGTGTGTGTTTTAGTGATGGAGAGGAGGTGTCACTGGCCTGTCACCGCCGGGAGGCCGACTCAGCAGGGGACCGGTCCGACCATGGGAAGATTGCAATGGCAGCCTCACCCTGCTCCCATGTTGGTCTTTAATTGGTCAGTTACTGCTGGGCAGGTAACCAGTGTCACAGTGACCCTGCCTCTGGCAAAAGCACTTGGCGGTGGGTGTTACTCTCAGGATTTTCTCTTCGTCCCACCTCCAGACATACCTCAGCAGGGTTGGGAAAATTCAGCCCTCTGTCTGTTTTCTTTAGGATGTGGGTGATGTTGGCAAGGCCAGCATTTGTTGCCTATCCTGAATTATCCTTGACAACTGAATGGCTTGCTAGGCCATTTCAAGGGCATGTAAGAGTTAACCACATTGCTGTGGGTCTGGAGTCACATGTAGACCAGACCAGGTAAGGACAGCAGATTTCTTTCCCTGAAGGACATTAGTGAACCAGATGGGTTTTTATGACAATTGTTTCATGGCCATCATTAGAGAGAGTAGTTTTCAATTCCAGATTTTTTAAAATTAATTAATTGAATTTAAACTCCATCAGCTGCTGTGGTGAGATTTGAACTCATGTCCCTGGGACATTAGTCTTAGTATTTGGATTATTAGGTCAGTGATATTACCACTACACCACTGCCTCCCCCACAAAGCATCTGAAGCTTCAACCTGAGTGATCTTTCCCCCAGACTGTGTCTGTGTGTGAGAGAAAAATCTTCTTGTTACATTGCAGTCTTATTGACATTTTAATGATCAATATTCTGGGTTGTCCCGTTTCAGACTGGACTTTATCTACGATTTGTTTGAGCGGGTTTACAGTCGCAATAATGGGGACGACACAATGAAGATCGGAACACAGAGACGGAAACCAACAGTCAGCTCCCAGTTCCGGGTAAATTTCTGCTCTGCTTGTCCCTGACCCCTTGACCCCTCTAGCCCCGACCCAATTCACAAGCTGTTGGCCAGGCTGGAGCAGGTTATGTGTTGATTCCCCCTCACCATTGCTGCTTCCTGTCTCAGTTGGAGAATTACTAAAGTTTAAGTTATTGCAGAGCTTTTCCAAGAGAGAATTCTGTCAAATTGGTGCCAAGAGCAAGAGTCCAGAAGGCTGTGTTGCCTGCCCGGTGCCAAAGTTTGGGGACATCTGCTCAGGGCTTGAAAGGAACTTGTAGTGGGAAGCGGAGGATCCAGTTGTTGAGGTCCACGTAAGTACCAACGACATAGATAGGACTAGGGAAGAGGTTCTCTATAGGGAGTATGTGCAGCTAGGTGCTAAATTAAAAAGCAGAACCTCAAAGGTAATAATCTCTGGGTTATTACCTGAGCCACGAGCAAATTGGCATAGGGTAAATAAGATTAGAGAGTTAAATGTGTGGTTCAAAGATTGGTGTGGGAGAATGGGTTATGATTCATGGGGCACTGGCACCAGTACTGGGGAAAGTGGGAGCTGTACCGCTGGGACGGTCTATACCTGAACCGTGCTGGGACCAGTGTTCTGGTGCATCGTATAACTAGGACAGTAGAGAGGGCTTTAAACTAAATAGTGAGGGTGAGGGATCCATTGAGGGAAGATGTGATTTAAAGAGAGGAGAAGGCAAGAGAGCACGATAGCAATAAGGATAATGATAATCAGATTGTGACAGGAAGGGACAGAGCGTACAAACTCGAGTGAGCCAGCAGATAAGACTAGAGGTTGTGAACTAAGAGTGGGGGAGGGCTCGGGAAAGGTGAGATTTAGAAATCCAAAGAGAAAGGCCAATGCATCGGATTAGTGTAGCATTGTGGGTAAAGACAGGCAGAATGAGACAGGAAGGAACAGAGAGTTTAACAGAAATTGTACATCGGCAAATAAGGTCATTGAAGGGAATAGAAGTAAAGAAAGAAATTAAAGGTTCTTTATCTGAATGCACGAAACATCTGCAATAATATAGATGATCTAGTGGCACAAATAGTGATACATGATTTAGATCTAATCATCATTACAGAGACATGGTTACATGGTGATCAATGTTGTGAAATAAATATTCCAGGGGCCACAATATTTTGGAAAGACAGACAGAATAGCAAAGGAGGAGGGGTAGCACTGATGGTAAAGGAAGACATAAAGACATTAGTGAGAAAGGATCTGACCGCAGAAGATTGTGAAGTAGAATCAGTATGGATGGAAATAAGGAATAGAAAGAATCAGAAAACACTGGTGGGAGTAGTTTATAGACCCCTAACAGTAGTTATACCATTGAACAGAGCATTAAACAAGAAATTATTGGAATAAAAACAAGAAATGCTGGAAATATTCAGGTCTGGCAGCATCAGAACCTGATGAAAGGTCACTGATCTGAAACGTTAACTCTGCTTCTCTCTCCACGGATGCTGCCAGATCTGCTGAGTATTTCCAGCATTTCTTGTTTTTATTGCAGATTTCCAGCATCTGCAGTATTTTGCTTTTATTTTAGTGAGAAATTATTGGAGATAGTCGTTTAATAGTACAGAACTTGAGTATTGCTGAAAATACTTCATGTTGTTGAAGCTTTTCGTCTTGCACTCATCAGGACAATCCGCAAGAATACCAATGTAAGGGGAAGCAACAACTATATAATGTATGAGAAGAGAGTGCTGATTGGTTGGCAAGTGAACTCTGATTGGTAGAGGCGTTGCCATGGAGAATGCACTAGCTTATGGTGACTGACAGTTAACTGTCAAGCTTTGTTTGAAATTTCAACCAGGCAGCTTGATTCTGATTGGTCAAAGCATTGCCCTGAGGAATGAAGCAGTGAATGGCTGTCACTTATTTTGTTTAGCAGAAGGTGGCACAATGTGTGTACATGTTCTTTCTGTCTGCAAAGAACAGGGCCCTGTGTATTCATATATTTCAATGCCAGTGTGATGCTAGGTATATAGGCCGTAGGTCCCGAAGACTGGTGGATCGTATCGAGCATGTCCCTTCTGCTGTTCGCAACGGGCAAGGTACAGACTGTACCCAACCAGCCCGTGCTTGCAGAACTCAAAACAGTGTCCAACATTGGATGTGATTCCGCAATTGGACAACATTTGCTAAATAATCCATAGTGTGCTAAGAATTACGCTGATAAACAATTTAAGATTGTCAGTCGGGCTTGCAGTTTGGTGCATTTGCGCGTACTGGAAGCTATGTATATTAATACACGTATATTAAAGAAACAATTCATAATGTTCAACAAAAATATATTCCTTTGAAAAACAAAAACTCAGCCAGAAAGACCCATCTGTGGCTCACTCAGGAAATTAAGGATAGTATTAGATTAAAAGAAAAAGTTTCCAATATTGCAAAAAATAGTAGCAAGTCTGAGGATTGGAAGTGTTTTAGAAACCAGCAAAGGGCCACCAAAAAGTTGATAAAAAAAGAAAAAAGTAGAATATGAGAATAAACTAGCCAGTAACATAAAAAAACGATTGTAAGAGCTTATATAGGTATATCAAAAGGAAGAGAGTAGCTAAAGTAAAAGTTGGTCCATTAGAAGCAGAGACAGGAGAAATTATCATGGGGAATGAGGAAATAGCAGAGGCATTGAATAAATATTTTGTGTCTGTCTTCACTGTAGAAGACACAAGTTCCATACCAGAAATAGGCAGTAACCTAGGGACTAAAAAGCATGAGGAAATTAAGGAAATTCATATCAGCAGAGAAAAAGTATTGGAGAAACTTAAGGGACTAAAATCTGACAAATCCCCAGGACCTGATGGCCTACACCCTCGGGTTCTAAAAGAGATAGCTGCAGAGATAGTGGATGTGCTAGCTATGATTTTCCAAAATTCCTTCGATTGGGGAATGGTCCCATCAGATTGGAAGTTGGCAATTGTTACACCACTTTTCAAGAAAGGAGGGAGAGAGAAACCAGGGAATTACAGGCTAACATCAGTCGTTGAGAAAATGCTGGAATCTATTATTAAGGAAGTCTTAACAATGCACTTAGAAAAACACAGTATGATTAGAACAAATCAACTGGGTTTTACTAATGAAAAATGCTGTTTGACAAATTTATTAGAGTTTTTTGAGGATGTAACTAGTCGGGTAGATAAAGGGGAACCAGTAGATGTAGTATACCTGAATTTCTAAAAGGCATTCGATAAGGTGCCACACAAAATGTTAATGGGCAAGATAAGGACTCATGGAGTTGTGGGTAATATATTAGCGTGAATAGAGTTAACAGTGTTATGACTGAGGTGGGAGGCGTGCACTGTCTTTTCTAGTTCCACTTCTCAACAGGTCACAACATATATTCAAATGTTTACCCAGTTACCAATGTGGTCAATCGTATACTCTACTCTCTATCCCAGAATGAAATACACCAACAAGGCTTCTTTAATAAACAACAAAATTACAAGTTTATTATAAAAGCAAAACTTATCCAGCAATGAAGCAAAGCATTAACACACAGATTGAAATATGGAAGTTCTCTTTTTAAATACAGCACACACAAACTCACGGCACACACACTGAAAACTTGTGAAGAGGACATAAGTGGGCTACAAAGGGATAGAGATAAGTTAAGTGAGTGGACAAAGACCTGGTAAATGGAGTATAATGTGGGAAAGTGTGAAATTGTCCACTTTGGCAGGAAGAATAAAAAAGCATATTATCTAAATGGTGAGAGATTGCAGAGCTCTGAGATGCAGAGGGATCTGGGTGTCCTAGTACATGAATCGCAAAAGGTTAGTAATGAAGGTACAGCAAGTAATTAGGAAAGCTAATAGAATGTTGTTGTTTATCATGGGGGGAATTGAACACAAAAGTAGGGAGGTTATGCTTCAGCTATACAGGGCATTGGTGAGACCACATCTGGAGTACTGTGTACAGTACTGGTCTCCTTATTTAAGGAAGGATGTAAATACGTTGGAGGCAGTACAGAGAAGGTTTACTAGACTAATATCTGGAATGGTCGGGTTGTCTTATGAGGAAAGGTTGGACAGGCTAGGCTTGTATCCACTGGAATTTAGAAGAGTAAGAGGTGACTTGATTGAAACATATAAGATTCTGAGGGGTCTTGACAGGGTGGATGTGGAAAGGATGTTTCCCTTTGTGGGAGAATCTAGAACTAGGGGTCACTGTTTTAAAAATAAGGGGTCACCCATTTAAGACAGAGATGAGGAGAAATCATTTCTCTGAGGGTTGTGAGTCTTTGGAATTCTCTTCCTCAAAAGGTGGAAGCAGAGTCTTTGAATATTTTTAAGACAGAGGTAGATAGATTCTTGATAAGCAAGAGGGTGAAAGGTTATAGGGGGTAGGTGGAAATGTGGAGTAATAAGTTCAGCCATGAACTTATTGAATGGAGGAGCAGGTTCGAGGGGCCGAGTGGCCTGATCCTGCTCCTAATTCGTATGTTCATAAAAAAATAAAGAAATTCTCTCTGCAGAGGTCTTTTACAAAAAAAGTCAAAGAAAGAATACTTTGGCCAAATACTTATTAATTCTTGAAAAAAAGAGAAGATACAGAAGGATGTCAGTTGTCCCTTTTGGTCTGGCATCTGGGTATATGGAGATGGGTCACCGGGATCTTTTCTGGAGCAGTTTGTCCCAGAGATGTTGAGAAGTAGTCTGGTAGGCTTTCCAGGAGAAATGTGACATCAGAGGTTTCAGGTTTCACACTCTGGATTCTCAGGGTTTTTTCAAAGAGGCAGAGAAAGAAGAGCTAACACACTGGATTTCTCAGGATTTCTTAGAGTGGTGCAGGAGAGCTGAGCTGAGGGTTTCGTTTCAGCAGGCTACAAAACTAACTGCTTTTCAACACTGTCCACACCCCAACTGAACCAAAACAATATCTCAGAAACGAAACCCCAAACAGCAAGTCAGAACCTCCTGACCACTATAAATCTTGACATGTCACTGCTCTGTAAACATCTTCCCCAGGTCACCAAGGTTCCTGTTGTTTATTGAGCTTAAGGCATGTGATAACCAGTAAAGGTTTGTTTTCAAACAAGAACTTTCAGTGTCCTTGTAGTGAACTTTCAACAACAAAACAGGGTCCATCATCTGTGAAATCTTCAGCCTTCCAAAATGAATCCATTTCCACAATTTAAATATGAGTCCTGAAAAAATATTTAACAAAAAATGGAAGCTCTTTCATAACAACAGACATAAGCAACAAATGGGCATAAATGGGGCATTTTCAAGTTGTCAGGCAGTGAATAGTGGAGTGCCACAAGGATCAGTGCTGGGGCCTCAGCTATTTACAATCTATATTAATGACTTGGATGAAGAGACAGAGAGTAATGTACCTAAGTTTGCTGATAATACAAAGATAGATGGAAAGGTAAGCTGTGGGGAGGAGACAGAGAGGCAAAGAGAAATAGACAGGTTAAGTGAGTGACAAATGGAGTATAATGTAGGGAAGTTTGAAGTTATTCACTTTGGTCATAAGAATACAAAAGCAGAATATTTTTTTAAAGGTATGAAACTTGTAAGTGTTGCTGTTCACCTCCCATTATTCTAAACTCCAGAGAATACAGGCCCAATTCACTCAGCCTCTCATCATAGGACAACCTATGAGAGTTGGGTGTGCTTGGACAATGAATGCAGAAAGTGAACATGCAGGTACAACAAGCACTTATTGCAAGGGGATTGGAGTACAGGAATAAGGAAGTATTGCTACAATTGTATAGAGTTTTGGTGAGACCGCATCTGGAATACTGTCTGCAGTTTTGGTCTCCACATTTAAGAAAGGATATACTTGCATTGGAGGCAGTGCAGCTAATCACTAAATTGGTCCCTGGGATGAGGGGGTTAAAAGAACAAAGAAAATTACAGCACAGGAACAGGCCCTTCGGCCCTCCAAGCCTGCGCCGATCCAGATCCTCTATCTAAACATGTCGCCTATTTTCTAAGGGTCTGTATCTCTTTGCTTCCTGCCCATTCATGTATCTGTCTAGATACATCTTAAAAGACGCCATCGTGCCCGTATCTACCACCTCCGCTGGCAACGCGTTCCAGGCACCCACAACCCTCTGCGTAAAGAACTTTCCACGCATATCCCCCCTAAACTTTTCCCCTTTCACTTTGAACTCGTGTCCTCCAGTAATTGAATCCCCCACTCTGGGGGAAAAAGCCTCTTGCTATCCACCCTGTCTATACCTCTTATGATTTTGTACACCTCAATCAGGTCCCCCCTCAACCTCCGTCTTTCTAATGAAAATAATCCTAATCCACTCAACCTCTCTTCATAGCTAGCGCCCTCCATTCCAGGCAACATCCTGGTGAACCTCCTCTGCACCCTCTCCAAAGCATCCACATCCTTTTGGTAATGTGGCGACCAGAACTGCATGCAGTATTCCAAATGTGGCCGAACCAAAGTCTTATACAACTGTAACATGACCTGCCAACTCTTGTACTCAATACCCCGTCTGATGAAGGAAAGCATGCCGTATGCCTTCTTGACCACTCTATTGACCTGCGTTGCCACCTTCAGGGAACAGTGGACCTGAACACCCAAATCTCTCTGGACATCAATTTTCCCCAGGACTTTTCCATTTACTGTATAGTTCACTCTTGAATTGGATCTTCCAAAATGCATCACCTCGCATTTGCCCTGATTGAACTCCATCTGCCATTTCTCTGCCCAACTCTCCAATCTATCTATATTCTGCTGTATTCTCTGACAGTCCCCTTCACTATCTGCTACTCCACCAATCTTAGTGTCGTCTGCAAACTTGCTAATCAGTCCACCTATACTTTCCTCCAAATCATTAATGGATATAACAAACAACAGTGGTCCCAGCACGGATCCCTGTGCAACACCACTGGTCACACGTCTCCATTTTGAGAAACTCCCTTCTACTGCTACTCTCTGTCTCCTGTTGCCCAGCCAGTTCTTTATCCATCTAGCTAGTACACCTTGGACCCCATGTGCCTTCACTTTCTCCATCAGCCTGCCATGGGGAACCTTATCAAACGCCTTACTGAAGTCCATGTATATGACATCTACAGCCCTTCCCTCATCAATCAACTTTGGCACTTCCTCAAAGAATTCTATTAAGTTGGTAAGACATGACCTTCCCTGCACAAAACCATGTTGCCTATCACTGATAAGCCCATTTTCTTCCAAATGGGAATAGATCCTATCCCTCAGTATCTTCTCCAGCAGCTTCCCTACCACTGACGTCAGGCTCACCGGTCTATAATTACCTGGATTATCCCTGCTACCCTTCTTAAACAAGGGGATAACATTAGCAATTCTCCAGTCCTCCGGGACCTCACCCGTGTTTAAGGATGCTGCAAAGATATCTGTTAAGGCCCCAGCTATTTCCTCTCTCGCTTCCCTCAGTAACCTGGGATTGATCCCATCCGGACCTGGGGACTTGTCCACCTTAATGCCTTTTAGAATACCCAACACTTCCTCCCTCCTTATGCCGACTTGACCTAGAGTAATCAAACATCTGTCCCTAACCTCAACATCCGTCATGTCCCTCTCCTCGGTGAATACCGATGCAAAGTACTCGTTTAGAATCTCACCCATTTTCTCTGACTCCAAGCATAACATTCCTCCTTTGTCCTTTAGTGGGCCAATCCTTTCTCAAGTTACCCTCTTGCTCCTTATATATGAATAAAAGGCTTTGGGATTTTCTTTAACCCTGTTTGCTAAAGATATTTCATGACCCCTTTTAGCCCTCTTAATTCCTCATTTCAGATTGGTCCTACATTCCCGATATTCTTTCAAAGCTTCGTCTTTCATCAGCCGCCTAGACCTTATGTATGCTTCCTTTTTCCTCTTAGCTAGTCTCACAATTTCACCTGTCATCCATGGTTCCCTAATCTTGCCATTTCTATCCCTCATTTTCACAGGAACATGTCTCTCCTGCACGCTAATCAACCTCTCTTTAAAAGCCTCCCACATATCAAATGTGGATTTACCTTCAAACAGCTGCTCCCAATCTACATTCCCCAGCTCCTGCGGAATTTTGGTATAGTTGGCCTTCCCCCAATTTAGCACTCTTCCCTTAGGACCACTCTCGTCTTTGTCCATGAGTATTTTAAAGCTTACGGAATTGTGATCACTATTCCCAAAGTAGTCCCCTACTGAAACTTCAACAACCTGGCCGGGCTCATTCCCCAACACCAGGTCCAGTATGGCCCCTTCCCGAGTTGGACTATTTACATACTGCTCTAGAAAACCCTCCTGGATGCTCCTTACAAATTCTGCTCCATCTAGACCTCTAACACTAAGTGAATCCCAGTCAATGTTGGGAAAATTAAAATCTCCTATCACCACCACCCTGTTGCTCCGACATCTTTCCATAATCTGTTTACATATTTGTACCTCTATCTCACGCTCGCTGTTGGGAGGCCTGTAGTACAGCCCCAACATTGTTACCGCACCCTTCCTATTTCTGAGTTCTGTCCATATTGCCTCACTGCTCGAGTCCTCCATAGTGCCCTCCTTCAGCACAGCTGTGATATCCTCTTTGACCAGTAATGCAACTCCTCCACCCCTTTTACCTCCCTCTCTATCCCGCCTGAAACATCGATATCCTGGGATATTTAGTTGCCAATCATGCCCTTCCCTCAACCAAGTCTCAGTAATAGCAATAACATCATACTCCCAGGTACTAATCCAACCCCTAACTTCATCTGCCTTACCTACTACACTTCTTGCATTAAAACAAATGCACCTCAGACCACCAGTCCCTTTATATTCATCATCTGCTCCCTGCCTGCTCTTCCCCTTAGTCACACTGACTTCATTATCTAGTTCCTTACAGGCTTTTGTTACTACATCCTTACTCTCCACTGACCTCCTCAATTGGTTCCCATCCCCCTGCCACATTAGTTTAAACCCTCCCCAACAGCGTTAGCAAAAGCACCCCCAAGGACATTGGTTCCAGTCCGGCCGAGGTGTAGACCGTCCAATTTATAATAGTCCCACCTCCCCCAGAACCGGTCCCAATGTCCCAAAAATCTGAACCCCTCCTTCCTGCACCATCTCTCAAGCCACGCATTCATCCTGACTATTCTTTCATTTTTACTCTGACTATCACGTGGCACTGGTAGCAATCCTGAGATTACTACCTCTGAGGTCCTACTTTTTAACTTGGCTCCTAACTCCCTAAACTCTGCTTGTAGGACCTCATCCCGTTTTTTACCTATATCATTAGTGCCTATGTGCACAACGACAACTGGCTGTTCACCCTCCCCCTTTAGAATGTTCTGCAGCCGATCTGAGACATCCCTGACCCGTGCACCTGGGAGGCAACATACCATTCGGGAGCCTCGTTTTCAACCACAGAACCGCCTATCTACTCCCCTTACAATTGCATTACAATTGTCCTATGATGGGAGACTAAGTAAATTGGGCCGATATTCTCTGGGGTTTAGAAGAATGAGAGGTGATCTAATTGAGACAGACAAGATTCTGAAAGGGTTTGATAGGGTAGAAGCTGAGAGATTGTTCCCACTGGTCAGGGAATCTAGAACACGGGGACACAGTCTCAGGATAAGGGGCCAATCATTCAGGACTGAGATGAGGAGAAATTTCTTCACTCAAAGGGTTGTGAATCTTTGGAATTCTCTATCCCAGAGGGTTGTGGATGCTCCATCATTGAATATATTTAAAGCTGGGATAGATAGATATTTGGTCTCTCAGAGAATCATGGGATATGGTGAGCAGGCGGGAAAGTGGAATTGAATCCTAAGATCAGTCATGATCATTTTGAATGGCGGAGCAGGCTCGATAGGCCGAATGGTCTACTCCTGTTCCTATTTCTTGTGTTCTTGTGTAAAACATGCACAGTCCAAAGACAAAGTCTCTCAACCTCCCCAAACAGAGCCTTGATCCCCAAGAGAGTTTATGCCTCAACTTTACCAGTGCAGCACCTCCCCCTTTGCCCCATGACCTCCCTACACCCCGATACATGACTCTGCACTCCCCGGGGCCCCCTCCCCGTGACCTGCTCTGTGAATGGCGGTCGGAGCGAGGGTGAAATTGCGAGGAGGATTGTGGGGAGTGAGGTGGGTGATGACGGGCAAGGGTGGGGACGATTTGGGAGTTTGTGAGGGGGTTTGGGGCAAGGGGATGAGGGTGCAAGCGAGGATGGGAGTGAGGGGAGGGTATGAAGGTTATTGGGATGAGATGGGCGATGAGTGGGCAAGGGTGGGGGTGAAGGGGGAGTGTGAAGGAGATTGATGGGGTGATGTGGGTGGTGAGAGGCAAGGGTGGGAGAGACAGGGGAGAGTGTGGAGGTTTGGGGGGGTGAGGGGGTAGAGTGTGAGGGGGTTTCAGGGCGAGGGGTTGAGGGTGAGGGTGGGGAAAAGAGAGTGAGCATTTGGAGGTGAAGATAGGGTGACGGGAGAGAGTGTGAGGGCTTGGGGTGAGGGTGACGGAGGTTTGAGGGTGAGGGTGGGAGGGTGAGGGGAAAACCTGTGAGGGGTTTGGAGGTGAGAGGTGAGGATGAAGGTGAGTGTAGGGGCTAGGGAGAGAGTGTTTCGGGGATTGGTGGGGTAGGTGTGTGGTGAAGGGTGAAGCTGCAGGAGAGGGGGAGATTGTGAGGGGTTTTGGGGGGGAGTGAGGGGGTAAGGCAGGGGTGAGGGAGTGAGTGGGGAGAGTGTGAGTGTTTGGGTGTAAGGGTGGGGGAGTTTGGGGTGAGAATAGGGGCGAGGGCAGGGGTGAGGGGTTAGGGTGGAGGACGAGGGGGGAGGGGTGAGTGGGGATGGGGGGGAGCCTGTGAGGGCTAGAGGGTGAGGAGATGAAAGTGAGGGGGCGTTGGCGTGAGGGTGGGGGAGAGGAGGAGAGTGTGAGGGTGTTTGGGGGCGGTGAGGGTTGAGGGTGGGGAGCAAGAGAGGGTGAGGGACTGAGTGCGGAAGGTGTGAGGGTTTGGGGGATGATGGGATGAGGGTGGTGGAGGTTAAGGTGAGGAGTTTGACTCTTACATCCTGTGTTGATTTGATTGCTCTAGGATTCGCTGCACTCGTTAATGGGGACACTCAGTTCATCCAATCCATTCTTCATCCGCTGCATCAAACCCAATATGCAAAAGGTGAGATCAATGTTGCTGGACGATCTACAGGGGACGACATAGAGTGGGGTTTCAAGAGAGGGGTCCTAGGGGGTTTCTTAGAGTCCGAGGACACAATGGCCTCTTGCCCCAAACAGAGGAAGTCCAATTCCTGCTCTCTGCTTTCTGCTAATCTCAGCAGGTCTCAGTAGCGCTCAGGAAAATGAGCCAGGATCTACACTCACAGGAAAGCTGCTCTGGCAGACCCCTGACACTAACCATTTCAATGAGATGCCTGAAAATGTGATTAAAGAGCTGCAGGTTTATGTCAGGATGATACAATAACAGGGGGACTCGTGAACAGGGGGACTCGTGAACAGGGGGACTCGTGAACAGGGGGACTCGTGAACAGGGGGACTCGTGAACAGGGGGACTCGTGAACAGGGGGACTCGTGAACAGGGGGACTCGATATCAGGGGGACTCGATATCAGGGGGACTCGATATCAGGGGGACTCGATATCAGGGGGACTCGATATCAGGGGGACTCGATATCAGGGAGACTCGATATCAGGGGGACTCGATATCAGGGGGACTCGATATCAGGGGGACTCGATATCAGGGGGACTCGATATCAGGGGGACTCGATATCAGGGGGACTCGATATCAGGGGGACTCGATATCAGGGGGACTCGATATCAGGGAGATACATTAACAGGGAGTTTGATGAAGAGGGAGATTTATTAACAGGCAAATTAATTAACAGGGAGATTAATGAAGAGGGAGAACAAAGAACAAAGAAAATTATAGCACAGGAACAGGCCCTTCGGCCCTCCAAGCCTGCGCCGATCCAGATCCTCTATCTAAACATGTCGCCTATTTTCTAAGGGTCTGTATCTCTTTGCTTCCTGCCCATTCATGTATCTGTCTAGATACATCTTAAAAGACGCTATCGTGCCCGCGTCTACCACCTCCACTGGCAATGCGTTCCAGGCACCCACCACCCTCTGCGTAAAGAACTTTCCACGCATATCTCCTCTAAACTTTTCCCCTTTCACTTTGAACTCGTGACCCCTAGTAATTGAATCCCCCACTCTGGGGGAAAAAGCTTCTTGCTATCCAACCTGTCTATACCTCTCATGATTTTGTACACCTCAATCAGGTCCCCCCTCAACCTCCGTCTTTCTAATGAAAATAATCCTAATCTACTCAACCTCTCTTCATAGCTAGCGCCCTCCATTCCAGGCAACATCCTGGTGAACCTCCTCTGCACCCTCTCCAAAGCATCTACATCCTTTTGGTAATGTGGCGACCAGAACTGCATGCAGTATTCCAAATGTGGCCGAACCAAAGTCTTATACAACTGTAACATGACCTGCCAACTCTTGTACTCAATACCCCGTCCGATGAAGGAAAGCATGCCGTATGCCTTCTTGACCACTCTATTGACCTGCGTTGCCACCTTCAGGGAACAATGGACCTGAACACCCAAATCTCTCTGTACATCAATTTTCCCCAGGACTTTTCCATTTACTGTATAGTTCACTCTTGAATTGGATCTTCCAAAATGCATCACCTCGCATTTGCCCTGATTGAACTCCATCTGCCATTTCTCTGCCCAACTCTCCAATCTATCTATATTCTGCTGTATTCTCTGACAGTCCCCTTCACTATCTGCTACTCCACCAATCTTAGTGTCGTCTGCAAATTTGCTAATCAGACCACCTATACTTTCCTCCAAATCATTTATGTATATCACAAACAACAGTGGTCCCAGCACGGATCCCTGTGGAACAACACTGGTCACACGTCTCCATTTTGAGAAACTCCCTTCCACTGCTACTCTCTGTCTCCTGTTGCCCAGCCAGTTCTTTATCCATCTAGCTAGTACACCCTGGACCCCATGCGACTTCACTTTCTCCATCAGCCTACCATGGGGAACCTTATCAAACGCCTTACTGAAGTCCATGTATATGACATCTACAGCCCTTCCCTCATCAATCAACTTTGTCACTTCCTCAAAGAATTCTATTAAGTTGGTAAGACATGACCTTCCCTGCACAAAACCATGTTGCCTATCACTGATAAGCCCATTTACTTCCAAATGGGAATAGATCCTATCCCTCAGTATCTTCTCCAGCAGCTTCCCTACCACTGACGTCAGGCTCACCGGTCTATAATTACCTGGATTATCCCTGCTACCCTTCTTAAACAAGGGGACAACATTAGCAATTCTCCAGTCCTCCGGGACCTCACCCGTGTTTAAGGATGCTGCAAAGATATCTGTTAAGGCCCCAGCTATTTCCTCTCTCGCTTCCCTCAGTAACCTGGGATAGATCCCATCCGAACCTGGGGACTTGTCCACCTTAATGCCTTTTAGAATACCCAACACTTCCTCCCTCCTTATGCCGACTTGACCTAGAGTAATCAAACATCTGTCCCTAACCTCAACATCCGTCATGTCCCGCTCCTCGGTGAATGCCGATGCAAAGTACTCGTTTAGAATCTCACCCATTTTCTCTGAGTCCAAGCATAACATTCCTCCTTTGTCCTTTAGTGGGCCAATCCTTTCTCTAGTTACCCTCTTGCTCCTTATATATGAATAAAAGGCTTTGGGATTTTCCTTAACCCTGTTTGCTAAAGATATTTCATGACCCCTTTTAGCCCTCTTAATTCCTCATTTCAGATTGGTCCTACATTCCCGATATTCTTTCAAAGCTTCGTCTTTCATCAGCCGCCTAGACCTTATGTATGCTTCCTTTTTCCTCTTAGCTAGTCTCACAATTTCACCTGTCATCCATGGTACCCTAATCTTGCCATTTCTATCCCTCATTTTCACAGGAACATGTCTCTCCTGAACGCTAATCAACCTCTCTTTAAAGCCTCCCACATATCAAATTTGGATTTACCTTCAAACAGCTGCTCCCAATCTACATTCCCCAGCTCCTGCCGAATTTTGGTATAGTTGGCCTTCCCCCAATTTAGCACTCTTCCTTTAGGACCACTCTCGTCTTTGTCCATGAGTATTCTAAAACTTACGGAATTGTGATCACTATTCCCAAAGTAGTCCCCTACTGAAACTTCAAACACCTGGCCGGGCTCATTCCCCAACACCAGGTCCAGTATGGCCCCTTCCCGAGTTGGACTATTTGCATACTGCTCTAGAAAACCCTCCTGGATGCTCCTTACAAATTCTGCTCCATCTGGACCTCTAACACTAAGTGAATCCCAGTCAATGTTGGGAAAATTAAAATCTCCTATCACCACCACCCTGTTGCTCCTACATCTTTCCATAATCTGTTTACATATTTGTACCTCTATCTCACGCTCGCTGTTGGGAGGCCTGTAGTACAGCCCCAACATTGTTACCGCACCCTTCCTATTTCTGAGTTCTGTCCATATTGCCTCACTGCTCGAGTCCTCCATAGTGCCCTCCTTCAGCACAGCTGTGATATCCTCTTTGACCAGTAATGCAACTCCTCCACCCCTTTTACCTCCCTCTCTATCCCGCTTGAAGCATCGATATCCTGGGATATTTAGTTGCCAATCATGCCCTTCCCTCAACCAAGTCTCAGTAATAGCAATAACATCATACTCCCAGGTACTAATCCAAGCCCTAAGTTCATCTGCCTTACCTACTACACTTCTTGCATTAAAACAAATGGACCTCAGACCACCAGTCCCTTTGCGTTTATCATCTGCTCCCTGTCTACTCTTTCCCTTAGTCACGCTGACTTCATTATCTAGTTCTTTACAGGCTTTAGTTACTACCTCCTTACTGTCCACTGACCTCCTCATTTGGTTCCCATCCCCCTGCCACATTAGTTTAAACCCTCCCCAACAGCGTTAGCAAAAGCACCCCCAAGGACATTGGTTCCAGTCCGGCCCAGGTGTAGACCGTCCAATTTGTAATAGTCCCACCTCCCCCAGAACCGGTCCCAATGTCCCAAAAATCTGAACCCCTCCCTCCTGCATCATCTCTCAAGCCACGCATTGATCCTGACTATTCTTTCATTTCTACTCTGACTATCACGTGGCACTGGTAGCAATCCTGAGATTACTACCTCTGAGGTCCTACTTTTTAACTTGGCTCCTAACTCCCTAAATTCTGCTTGTAGGACCTCATCCCGTTTTTTACCTATATCATTAGTGCCTATGTGCACAATGACAACTGGCTGTTCACCCTCCCCCTTCAGAATGTTCTGCAGCCGATCTGAGACATCCCTGACCCGTGCACATGGGAGGCAACATACCATTCGGGAGTCTCATTTTCGACCACAGAACCGCCTATCTACTCCCCTTACAATCGAATCCCCTATGACTATAGCCCTTCCACTCTTTTTCCCGCCCTTCTGAACAGCAGAGCCAGCCACGGTGCCATGAACCTGGCTACTGCTGCCTTCCCCTGGTGAGCCATCTCCCTCAACAGTATCCAAAACGGTATACCTGATTTGGAGGGAGATGACCGCAGGGGCCACCTGCGCTGCCTTCCTGCCCTTTCTCTGCCTTTTGGTCACCCATTCCCTTTCTCCCTCAGCAATCCTAATCTGCGGTGTGACCAATTCACTAAACGTGCTATCCACGACCTCCTCAGCATCGCGGATGCTCCAAAGTGAGTCCATCCGCAGCTCCAGAGCCGTCATGCGGTCTAACAAGAGCTGCAGCTGGACACACTTCCTGCACGTGAAGGAGTCAGGGACATCAGCCGTGTCCCTGAGCTCCCACATTGAGCAAGAGGAGCATAACACGGGTCTGAGATCTCCTGCCATTTTTAATCTTAAGCTTAACTTAGTCTTAACTTAGATAAATGAAAAAGGAACGAAAAGTTTTCACCAATCACACGAAAAGAAAAAAAAAATAAATAGAAAAAGCCTTACCTTATCTGCACACCACCGAGTCCTTTTTTCTTGGTTAGAGGAGGAGGGCGGGTGGGAGACACTGCAGGTGTAGTGTCTCGGGTTCAGCCGCTGCCCAAATATATAGGACTTTCTTACCCAGCTGCCACCTCGCTCTCCCTGTCGCCGCTGCAAAAAGAAACCAGCTGCCACCTCGCTCTCATGAACAGGGAGATTTGTCAACAGGAAGATACAATAAAAGAGCGATTGATGAATGGGACGATTCCTGAACAGGACCATTCCTGAAAGGGTCAATTCCTGAATGGGTCTCTCAATGACTTGGTAAATCAGGGTGTTTCTGATGTTCCCATTCTGCTATTACTTTCCACTCACTCTCCCCGGGTCGAGATTATCTCCCCTCTCCTCAGAGTTAGTATATTGGGTTATTTTTCTCTCATTGACAGGACTTGCTGCTCTTACTAGTTTTCAAGCGTCTATTGCTTGTTTGCCTGGTGCTTTGAGGATGGGTGTGTTTAGGGCCCCTGACTGTTTTCTCTGAAGAAATTGATGCCCCTCACAGTGCCTTGGGATCCAGCTCGCTTTTAGTCTCCAATTTCTGGAGAAAAGTTTGTGAAAATTGCAAAGAAAATGATGAGAATGAACAATCTCCTTTTGTAATTCCCAGATGCCGGAGCAGTTTGATGAGGGAGTAGTTAGGAACCAGCTGCGTTATTCTGGAATGTTGGAAACGGTGAAGATTCGACGGGCAGGATTTCCAGTCCGACGCCCATTCCAGGAGTTTTATCTAAGGTGTGATTCAGATGCTCTTCTGTCTCATGATCTTTAAACGATTCACTTTAAATCTTTATTTCCTCTATCAAAGACCAGGCAGTAGGAATGGTGGGGAGGAAATGAATGAGGGTGTCACAGGCTGTTGGGAGGGTCATGGCGAATGTGTTGTATGATCACTTTAAGAGTGATGTGCCTTTAAGAACTCAGTATGCTAATGAATTAAATACCACAATGTAGTCATGTGACTAGAAGCTATAGTCACACTGCACTGTAACACCCTAGACAAAGGTCCTGTATATAGTTTGCTCTGTATTGTATATGATAGTTTAGCTGTTAATAAACCTTCTAGAGATCTTCAAGGAACTGGAATCCATGTGCCTCATTGTGTTGCTTAAGATAACACAAAGAAACTCATGATATGGTGGCAGCGATGGTGAAAAGACAAGGTTTCAGCTTGAAGACCACGGGTAAAACAACAAACAAAATTTAAAGGCAATACAGAAAAGAGAAGAGAAAATTTGAAGCAACAAATGAAGAAACTTTAAAATAAGTTCCTGAAAGGAGTGAAAGAAAGCTCTGGACCTTGGAATACTGAGCAAAGCTCCATAGAATGTAATCGTGGCTGAAAAGCAAGTGATCAGGTGAGTCATTGTGCTGATGATCAAGTTTTAAAAAAAGAAGTCCTTGAAGAGTTTTTAAAAAATTCATTTTCTAAAGGCTCCATGTGAGCGAGCGATAAAAAGGGGAACCCTGAAAAGTGCGCAAACTGAAAAATAACAAAGGCCGATAGTGGAAAAAAGCTTGGGAAACCCCGAGTCATTATTAAAGCAGTCAAGCTGAAAAAATCACTAAACCAGTCAAGCATGAAGAAGATAAATAAACTCTAGCAAAAAAGGCAAAGGGGAAAATGCTAGAACTTCCTATCGAACAGTTGTGTAAACATACAAGCAAAGGCTGAAAGAGAAAAAAACAGAACACTGTCAAGCACCTGTTACACTCCATCAAAGCAGCTAGCTTAAAAAAGAAAAGCAAAATATTGCAGATGCTGGAAATCTGAAACAAAAACAAGAAATGCTGGAATCACTCAGCAGGTCTGGCAGCATCTGTGGAAAGAGAAGCAGAGTTAACGTTTCGGGTCAGTGACCCTTCTTCGGAACTCCTTAAAAAAGCTTAAAAAAGAACTTCTTAAAGGGGGAACAGAACAGAGTTAATAGAACAAGTTTTGAAACAACTTTTAAGCCACAAATAGATGTCATAATAGGCACAGTGTTGAAGGCATCCACAGGACTGAACTAAGTTAAATATAGAGCAGAAAGCAAAAGAACAGAAGAAAGATGGATATCAAATTTCCCAGCATGAACTGGAAGGCCATTGATATCCTATCTGAGTTCAATCTTTTTAAACAAAGAATGCAGTTATGCTTCACAGACCAAGCAGTTGCAGAACCAGAGAAGCAGACTGTGAAAATAGCAGAAATGAGGAGTTATACAGAATCAATACCTCTGGCTTATCTGAAGAGGACCATAAAGATTCCGCAAAGATATGTAAAGTGCTAGAAGATCAGCTTCGGGTAAAAGTGAATTTTAGAATTCATCACCTAGAATTGATGTCTGACAGGCAACAGCCACAGGAATCAATAGATCAAGTTGTCAGTGGAGACAATGAATGCAAATTTTTACAAACTGAGCTTTCGGAGCGGATAATGGAGCTGGTGATTGCTTCAATACCTAGTGAAGCATTTCAAAAAGACCTCTTGGGGAAAATGAAAGGTCACAGCATTGTTGTGCTGCTAGAAGATGACAGGAAATACAAAGCCATTGTAGCCGGACAACAGCATCTGCAAGCACTAGGAACTGCCGACAGTATCGGCATGGTAACCAGGTCACAAAAAGCAACCAGGCTATGCGGTAAATAAAAGCAAAATACTGCGGATGCTGGAAATCTGAAACAAAAACAAGAAATGCTGGATTCACTCAGCAGGTCTGGCAGCATCTGTGGAAAGAGAAGCAGAGTTAACGTTTCAGGTCAGTGACCCTTCTTCGGAACTGCGGTAAATGTGGTTTCTCCCACTCACCATGAAGTTGTCCTGCATTTCAAGATCTGTGAAAGGCATGCGGTGCAAAAGGACACTGGGCCCGCTGATGCAAGAAATCTGGCTCCAAAGGCACAGCCAGAAGTCACAATAGGACACAAACAAACAGAAGACAGGTGCAGCAACATGGCAACAGCAGCAAGGAGAGTGCCAGAGACCTGTGTAAACACAAGCCGATACACAAAGTTCACAGCGAAATAAACCTGAAGCAAGACTCAAAGAGTGGAGCAATTCTCAGCCAGAAGACGAGCAGGCATTTCACATTGTGAACCTGACACATTGTGTTGAAGTCAAACAACTGGAAGCTTTTGTTACTATTAACATCATCTGCCCAAAGAAAGTTGGGAAACACTCACTCAGGACAAAGACTGACATGGGAGCGAGTGCAAATATCCTACCAGTCCGAATCCTGAAGGATATGTACCAGGGTTGTTGGAAATTAATGATACAACTGACAACTGCAAAGTTAACTGCATACATTGGGTCACCCATCCCTTGCAGTGGCGCACTAACAATGCAATGCAGCTATGGTAAGTCAGCATGGAAACCACAAATATTTTATCTGGTAGACACGAACGGACCGGCAGTGGCAGGACTACCAGCGTGTAAGGACCTCAACATCATAACTATCCACGAGATCACCAAGATACCCATTGCAGCAGAAGTGACCCACACTGAGTCTCCCTAAAGAGATGTCTCCAAAGATTTCAACACGAGAGGAATTAAATCCCAAATCACAGGAGTCAAATTCTTCTTCAAGTTGGATGCTAAACATGGATATTGGTCAGTACACCTAGCTAAGGAATCTCAAGAAGTCACTGCTGTCAGCTCACCATTTGGAAGATATTGCTTGCAGAGACTACCCTTTGGGTTATCTGTCAGTCAAGATCTGTTTCAGCAGCATATGCACAGAATTATAGAAAATGTGCCTGGATGTATATGCATTGCCGATGATATTGCAATAATGAGCAAAACCAAAGAAGAACATGATCGAAATCTTCATTAACTGATGGCAGTCACTCATCACGAAGGGCTCGTTTTTAACAGCAAGGAGTGCCAGGTCAATGTAAGTCAGATCAATTTCTTTGGCTCCATCTATTCTGGTTGTGGAATCTGTCCTGACCCAGGTAAAGTTGAAGATGTAAGGCATATGCCTACTTCGCAAGACAAGGAAAATCTACAGAAAGGCCTTGGATTTTTCAACTTCTTGGCACCTTGAATTCCAAATTTTTCTGGCAAAGCATCATCACTGAAAGAGCTCTTAAAGAAAGACGTACCAGTTGTATGGCAGGAGGACCATCAGCACATATTTGAGTCTCTCAAACAAGCATTGTCAGCAGAAACCTGTACCCTGCAGTACTGTGATCCAAGGAAGAAGACAATCCTGGAAGTCGACGCCTCACAGAAAGGGTGAGAAGTGTGCATCCTGCAGGATGATAAACCAATTGCACTTGGGTCCAAATGTTTATCCTCAGCACAATCCAATTACTCAAACATAGAGCGTGAAACTACAACCACAATCTGTAACCTCATGGCCCGGCATATCCCCCACTCTACCATTACCATCAAGCCAGGAGATCAACTCTGGTTCAATGAAGAGTGCAGGAGGGCATGCCAGGAGCAGCACCAGGCGTACCTCAAATTGAGGTGTCAACCTGGTGAAGCTACAACACAGGAATACTTGCATGCCAAACAGCGTAAGCAGCATGCGATAGACAGAGCAAACGATCCCACAACCAATGGATCAGATCAAAGCTTTGCAGTCCTGCCACATCCAGCCGTGAATGGTGTTGGACAATTAAACAACTAACTGGAGGAGGTGGCTCCACAAATATCCCCATCCTCAATGATGGGGGAGCCCAGCACATCAGTGCTAAATATAAGACTAAAGCATTTGCAACAATCTTCAGCCAGAAGTGCTGAGTTGATGATCCATCTCAGCCTCCTCCTGAAGTCCCCAACATCACAGATGCCAGATTTTGGCCAATTCGATTCACTCTGTGTGATATCAAGAAACAATTGAAGGCACTGGATACTGCAAAAGCTATGGGCCCTGACAAGATTCCGGCAATAGTACTAAAGACCTGTGCTCCAGAACTTGCCGCGCCCCTAGCAAAGCTGTTCCAGTACAGCGACAACACTGGCATCTACCCGGCAATGTGGAAAATTGCCCAGGTATGTCCTGTACACAAAAAGCAGGACAAATCCAACCCGGCCAATTACTGCCCCATCAGTCTACTCTCGATCTTCAGTAAAGTGATGGAAGGTGTCATCGACACTGCTATCAAGCGGCACCTGCTTAGCCATAACCTGCTCAGTGATGCTCAGTTTGGGTTCTGCCAGGGCCACTCAGCTCCTGACCTCATCACAGCCTTGGTTCAAACATAGACCAAAGAGCTGAACTCAAGAGGTGAAGTGAGAGTGACTGCCCTTGACATCAAGGCAGCATTTGACCAAGTATGGCATCAAGGAGCCCTAACAACACTGGAGTCATACCTAGCACAAAGGAAGATGGTTGTGGTTGGAGGTCAATCATCTGAGCTCCAGGGCATCACTGCAGGAGTTCCTCAGGGTAGTGTCCTGGGCCCAATAATCTTCAGCTGCTTCATCAATGACCTTCCTTCAATCATAAGGTCAGAAGTGGGGATGTTCGCTGATGATTGCACAATGTTCAGCAACACTCGCGACTCCTCAGATACTGAAGCAGTCCCTGTAGAAATGCAGCAAGACCTGGACAATATCCAGGCTTGGGCTGATAAGTGGCAAGTAACATTTTACCACACAAGTGCCAGGCAATGACCATCTCCAACAAGAGACAATCTAACCATCTCCCCTTGACATTCAATGGCATTACGATCGCTGAATCCCCCACTATCAACATCCTGGGGTTACCATTGACCAGAAACTGAACTGGAGTAGCCATATAACCCAAAGGAGAGGCGGTGGCATAGTGGTATTATCACTGGACTAGTAACCCAGAGACCCAGGGTATTGATCTGGAGACATGTGTTCGAATCCCACCACAGCAGAAGGTGGAATTTGAATTCAATTAATAAATTTGGAATTAAAAGCTAGTCCAATGACGGCCATGAAACCATTGTCTATTGTTGTAAAAACCCATCTGGTTCACTAATGTCCTTTAGGGAAGGAAATCTTCATTCCTTACCTGGTCTGGCCTACATGTGACTCCAGACCCACAGCAATGTGGTTAACTCTTACATGCCCTCTGAAATGGCCTAGCAAGCCACTCAGTTATACCTAACTGCTACAAAGTCAATAAAAAGGAATGAAACCGGACGGACCACCTGGCATCAACCTAGGCACCGGAAACGACAACGGCAAACCCAGCCCTGTCGACCCTGCAAAATCCTCCTTGCTAACATCTGGGGGCTTGTGCCAAAGTTGGGAGAGCTGTCCCACAGACTAGTCAAGCAACAGCCTGACATAGTCATACTCACGGAATCATACCTTACAGACAATGTCCCAGACACTGCCATCACCATCCCTGGGGGTCCCACCGGCAGGACAGACCCAGCAGAGGTGGCAGGACAGTGGTCTATAGTAGGGAGGGAGTTGCCCTGGGAGTCCTCAACATCGACTCTGGACCCCCTCAGATAAGGAGACCAACACTGCACACAATATTCCAGGTGTGACCTCACCAAGGCCCTGTATAATTGCAGCAAGACATCCCTGCTCCTGTACTCAAATCCTCTCGCTATGAAGGCCAACATACCATTTGCCTTTTATTAAATTAAGGAAAGCAAATGGAATTTTGGCATTTATTGCTAAAGGAATCGAGTATAAAAGTAGGGAAGTGTTGCTGCAACTGTACAAGGCGTTAGTGAGACTGCACCTGGAATATTGCGTGCAGTTTTGGTCCCCTTAATTGAGGAGGGATGTAGTTGCATTGGAGGCAGTTCAGAGGAGGTTCACGAGATTGATTCCAGAGATGAGGGATTTGTCTTATGAAGAGAGATTGAGCAGTTTAGGCCTTTACTCTCTGGAGTTTAGAAGAATGAGAGGAGATCTAATTGAAGTATATAAGATGATTAAGGGGATTAACAAAGTAGACGTAGAGAGGATGTTTCCTCTGGTGGGGCAATCTAGAACAAGAGGTCATAGTTTTAGGATAAGGGATAGCAGATTTAAAACAGAGATGAGGAGAAATTACTTCTCCCAAAGGGTCGTGAGTCTGTGGAATTCACTACCCGAGAGTGCGGTGGATGCCGGGACATTGAGTAAATTTAAGGAGGAGTTTGACAGATTTCTAATTAGTCAAGGGTTGAAGGGTTATGGAGAATGGGCAAGAAAGTGGAGTTGAGGCCGAGATGAGATCAGCCATGATCGTATTGAATGGCAGAGCAGGCTCGAGGGGCTGAATTGCCTACTCCTGCTCCTAGTTCTTATGTTCTTAGGTTCTGTGTGTCCCTCTGTGTGTCCCTCTGTGTGTCCCTCTGTGTGTCCCTCTGTGTGTCCCTCTGTGTGTCCCTCTGTGTCCCTCTCTGTGTCCCTCTGTGTGTCCCTCTGTGTGTCCCTCTCTGTGTCCCTCTCTGTGTTCCTCTATGTGTCTCTCTTGAGAATCTGTGTGTCACTCTGTCTATCTCTGTATCCCTCTGTATCCATCTGTGTATCTCTGTGTACCTTTGTGTCCCTCTGTATCCCTCTGTGTTCTACTTTGTCACTCTGTGTGTCACTCTGTGTGTCACTCTGTGTGTCTCTCTGTGTGTCTCTCTGTGTGTCACTCTGTGAACTTCTGGCATATACTTCTTTTCCACAGAATTCTGGACCTTTTATAGTCAGAATCGTGGCTCCTCACTCCCACAGGATTTTCAGATGGAAACACTTAGATTCCCATCAATAGATTGAACATCATACGAGTATCATGGATAGCATGTATAGAGAGGTGGTCACACCGCAGGCTCAGACTCCACAGGCAGGTGACCACCAGGCAGAGCAAGAGGTCCAGGCAGAGCAAGAGGTCCAGGCAGGCAATGCAGGAATCTCCTGTGGCTATTCCCCTGCAAAACAGATATACTGCTTTGGATACTGTTTTGGGGAATGGCCTCTCAGGGGAAAGCAGCAACAGCCCACTTCGTTGCACCACGGTTGGCTCTGCTGCACAGGGGAGGAGTAAAAAGTGTGGGAATGCAATAGTTATAGGGGATTCAATTGTAAGGGGAGTAGATAGGCGTTTCTGTGGCCGCAAAAGAGACTCCAGGATGGTGTGTTGCCTCCCTGGTGCGAGGCTCAAGGATGTCTCAGAGCGGTTACAGGACATTCTGAAGGGGGAGGGTGAACAGCCAATGGTCGTGGTACACATTGGTACAAAAGACATAGGTTAAAAAAAAAGATGAGGTCCTAAAAGCAGAATATAGAGTTAGGAAGTAAATTGAAAAGTAGGACCTCAAAGGTAGTGATCTCAGGATTACTACCAGTGCCACGTGCTAGTCAGAGTAGAAATAGCAGGATATATCAGATGAATACGTGGCTGAAGAGATGGTGTGAGGGGGAGGGTTTTAGATTCCTGGGACATTGGGACCGGTTCTGGGGGAGGTGGGACCAGTACAAACTGGACGGGTTATACCTGGGCAGGACCGGGACTGATGTCCTAGGGGGAGTATTTGCTAGAGTGGTTGGGGAGGGTTTACACTAAAATGGCAGGGGGATGGGAACCTTTGCAAGGAGTCAGAGGAGATCAAAGACAAGAACAAAAGACAGTAAGGGGAATAGGGGGCGGCGCAGTGGTTAGCACCGCAGCCTCACAGCTCCAGCGACCCGGGTTCAATTCTGGGTACTGCCTGTGTGGAGTTTGCAAGTTCTCCCTGTGACCGTGTGGGTTTCCGCCGGGTGCTCCGGTTTCCTCCCACAGCCAAAAGACTTGCAGGTTGATAGGTAAATTGGCCATTGTAAATTGCCCCTAGTATAGGTAGGTGGTAGGGAATATGGGATTACTGTAGGGTTAGTATAAATGGGTGGTTGTTGGTCGGCACTGACTCGGTGGGCCGAAGAGCATGTTTCAGTGTTGTATCTATAAATAAATAAAAGTGATAGGCAGAGAAATCAAGGGTCAGAATCAAACAGGGCCACAGTGAAAAATAGTGGGAAGGGGACAGGTAATGTTCAAAAGACAAGCCTTCAGGCTTTGTGCCTTAACGCACCGAGAATTCACAATAACGTGGATGAATTAATCGTGCAAATAGATGTAAACGGGTATGATATAATCGGGATTACAAAGACATGGCTGCAAGGTGACCAGGGATGGGAAATGAACATCCAGGGATATTCAGTATTTTGGAAGGACAGACAAAAAGCAAAAGGCGGTGGAGTGGCATTACTGGTTAAAGAGGAAATTAATACAATAGTGAGGAAGGATATTAGCTCTGACAATATGGAATCTATGGGTTGAGCTGAGAAACATTAAGGGGCAAAAAACGTTAGTCGGGGTTGTATATAGATCCCCAAACTGTAGTGGTGATGGGAATGGCATTAAACAGGAAATTAGAGACGCATGCGATAAAGGAACATCTGTAATTTTGGGTGAGTTTAATCTGCATATAGATTGGGCAAATCAAATTAGTCACAATACCATAGAGGAGGAATTCATGGAGTATACACGGGATGGTTTTCTGGACCAATACGTTGAGGTACCAACTAGAGAACAGGCCATCCTAGACTGGGTATTGTGTAATGAGAGAGGAATAATTGACAATCTAGTGGTGCGAGACCCCTTGGGGATGAGCGACCATAATATGAAAGAATTCTTCATCAAGATGGAGAGTGACGTAGTTGATTCTGAGACTAGGGTCCTGAATCTTAGTAAAGGAAACGACGAAGGTATGAGGCGCGAGTTGGCTATGACGGATTGAGAAACGTTACTTAAAGGGATGACAGTGGATAGGCAATGGCAAACATTCAAAGAGCTCATGGATGAACTACAACAATTGTTTAATCCTGTCTGGCACAAAAGTAAAACGGGAAAGGTAGGCAAATCATGGCTTACAAGGGAAATTGGAGACAGCATTAGATCTAAGGAAGAGGCATACAAATTCGCCAGAAAAAACAACAGACCTGAGGATTGAGAGCAGTTTAGAATTCAGCAAAGGAGGACCAAGGGATTGATTAAGAAGGGGAAAAAAGAGTACGAGAGTAAACTTGCGAGGAACATAAAAACTGACCATAAAAGTTTCTTTAGATATGTGAAGAGAAAAAGATTGGTGAAGACAAATCTCAGTTCCTTACAGTCAGAAACAAGGGAATTTATTATGGGGAACAAAGAAATGACTGACCAACTAAATGCATACTTTGGTTCTGTCTTCACGAAGGAGGACACAAATATCTTACCAGAAATGTTGGGGAACACAGGGCTTAGTGAGAGAGAGGAACTGAAAGAAATCAGTATTAGTAGAGAAATGGTGTTGGGAAAATTGATGGGATTGAAGGCCCATAAATCGGCAGGGCCTGATGGTTTGCATCCCAGAGTACTTAAGGAAGTGGCCCTAGAAATAGTGGATGGGTTGGTGGTCATCTTCCAAGATTTTATAGACTCTGGAACAGTTCCTACAGATTGGAGGGTAGCTAATGTAATCCCACTATTTAAAAAGAGAGGTAGAGAGAAAGCAGGGAATTATAGACCAGTCAGCCTGATGTCGGTTGCGGGGAAAATTCTAGAGTCGATTATCAAAGATTTTATCGCAGAATACTTAGAGAACAGTGGTAGAATCGGACAGAGTCAGCATGGATTTACAAAAGGGAAATCATGCTTGACAAATCTACTGGAATTCTTCGAGAATGTAACTTTTAAAAAAATTCATTCATGGGATCTGGGCGTCGCTGGCCAGGCCAGCATTTATTGCCCATCCCTAATTGCCCTTAGAACAAAGAACAAAGAAAATTACAGCACAGGAACAGGCCCTTCGGCCCTCCAAGCCTGCACCGATCCAGATCCTCTATCTAAACATGTCGCCTATTTTCTAAGGGTCTGTATCTCTTTGCTTCCTGCCCATTCATGTATCTGTCTAGATACATCTTAAAAGACGCTATCGTGTTCGCATCTACCACCTCCGCTGGCAATGCGTTCCATGCACCCACCACCCTCTGCGTAAAGACCTTTCCACGCATATCCCCCCTAAACTTTTCCCCTCTCACTTTGAACTCGTGTCCCCTTGTAATTGAATCCCCCACTCTGGGGAAAAAGCTTCTTGCTATCCACCCTGTCTCTACCTCTCATGATTTTGTACACCTCAATCAGGTCCCCCCTCAACCTCCGCCTTTCTAATGAAAGTAATCCTAATCTACCCAACCTCTCTTCATAGCTAGCGCCCTCCATACCAGGCAACATCCTGGTGAACCTCCTCTGCACCCTCTCCAAAGCATCCACATCCTTTTGGTAATGTGGCGACCAGAACTGCACGCAGTATTCCAAATGTGGCCGAACCAAAGTCCTATACAACTGTAACATGACCTGCCAACTCTTGTACTCAATACCCCGTCCGATGAAGGAAAGCATGCCGTATGCCTTCTTGACCACTCTATTTACCTGCATTGCTACCTTCAGGGTACAATGGACCTGAACACCCAAATCTCTCGGTACATCAATTTTCCCCAGGACTTTTCCATTTACTGTATAGTTCACTCTTGAATTGGATCTTCCAAAATGCATCACCTCGCATTTGCCCTGATTGAACTTCATCTGCCATTTCTCTGCCCAACTCTCTAATCTATCTATATTCTGCTGTATTCTCTGACAGTCCCCTTCACTATCTGCTACTCCACCAATCTTAGTGTCGTCTGCAAACTTGCTAATCAGACCACCTATACTTTCCTCCAAATCATTTATGTATATCACAAACAACAGTGGTCCCAGCACGGATCCCTGTGGAACACCACTGGTCACACGTCTCCATTTTGAGAAACTCCCTTCTGCTGCTACTCTCTGTCTCCTGTTGCCCAGCCAGTTCTTTATCCATCTAGCTAGTACACCCTGGACCCCATGCGACTTCACTTTCTCCATCAACCTACCATGGGGAACCTTATCAAACGCCTTACTGAAGTCCATGTATATGACATCTGCAGCCCTTCCCTCATCAATCAACTTTGTCACTTCCTCAAAGAATTCTATTAAGTTGGTAAGACAGGACCTTCCCTGCACAAAACCATGTTGCTTATCACTGATAAGCCCATTTTCTTCCAAATGGGAATAGATCCTATCCCTCAGTATCTTCTCCAGCAGCTTCCCTACCACTGACGTCAGGCTCACCGGTCTATAATTACCTGGATTATCCCTGCTACCCTTCTTAAACAAGGGGACAACATTAGCAATTCTCCAGTCCTCCGGGACCTCACCCGTGTTTAAGGATGCTGCAAAGATATCTGTTAAGGCCCCAGCTATTTCCTCTCTCGCTTCCCTCAGTAACCTGGGATAGATCCCATCCGGACCTGGGGACTTGTCCACCTTAATGCCTTTTAGAATACCCAACACTTCCTCCCTCCTTATGCTGACTTGACCGAGAGTAATCAAACATCTGTCCCTAACCTCAACATCCGTCATGTCCCTCTCCTCGGTGAATACCGATGCAAAGTACTCGTTTAGAATCTCACCCATTTTCTCTGACTCCACGCATAACTTTCCTCCTTTGTCCTTGAGTGGCCCAATCCTTTCTCTAGTTACCCTCTTGCTCCTTATATATGAATAAAAGGCTTTGGGATTTTCCTTAACCCTGTTTGCTAAAGATATTTCATGACCCCTTTTAGCCCTCTTAATTCCTCGTTTCAGATTGGTCCTGCATTCCCGATATTCTTCCAAAGCTTCGTCTTTCTTCAGCCTAGACCTTATGTATGCTTCCTTTTTCCTCTTAGCTAGTCTCACAATTTCACCTGTCATCCATGGTTCCCTAATCTTGCCATTTCTATCCCTCATTTTCACAGGAACATGTCTCTCCTGCACGCTAATCAACCTCTCTTTAAAAGCCTCCCACATATCAAATGTGGATTTACCTTCAAACAGCTGCTCCCAATCTACATTCCCCAGCTCCTGCCGAATTTTGGTATAGTTGGCCTTCCCCCAATTTAGCACTCTTCCTTTAGGACCACTCTCGTCTTTGTCCATGAGTATTCTAAAACGTACGGAAATGTGATCACTATTCCCAAAGTAGTCCCCTACTGAAACTTCAACCACCTGGCCGGGCTCATTCCCCAACACCAGGTTCAGTATGGCCCCTTCCCGAGTTGGACTATTTATATACTGCTCTAGAAAAGTCTCCTGGATGCTCCTTACAAATTCTGCTCCATCTAGACCTCCAACACTATGTGAATCCCAGTCAATGTTTGGCAAATTAAAATCTCCTATCACCACCACCCTGTTGCTCCTACATCTTTCCATAATCTGTTTACATATCTGTACCTCTATCTCACGCTCGCTATTGGGAGGCCTGTAGTACAGCCCCAACATTGTTACCGCACCCTTCCTATTTCTGAGTTCTGCCCATATTGCCTCACAGCTCGAGTCCTCCATAGTGCCCTCCTTCAGCACAGCTGTGATATCCTCTTTGACCAGTAATGCAACTCCTCCACCCCTTTTACCTCCCTCTCTATCCCGCCTGAAACATCGATATCCTGGGAGATTTAGTTGCCAATCATGCCCTTCCCTCAACCAAGTCTCAGTAATAGCAATAACATCATACTCCCAGGTACTAATCCAAGCCCTAAGTTCATCTGCCTTACCTACTACACTTCTTGCATTAAAACAAATACACCTCAGACCACCAGTCCCTTTGCTTTCATCATCTGCTCCCTGTCTACTCTTTCCCTTAGTCACACTGACTTCATTATCTAGTTCCTTACAGGCTTTAGTTACTCCCTCCTTACTGTCCACTGACCTCCTCATTTGGTTCCCAACCCCCTGCCACATTAGTTTAAACCCTCCCCAACGGCATTAGCAAAAGCACCCCCAAGGACATTGGTTCCAGTCCGGCCCAGGTGTAGACCGTCCAATTTGTAATAGACCCACCTCCCCCAGAACTGATCCCAATGTCCCAAAAATCTGAACCCCTCCCTCCTGCACCATCTCTCAAGCCACGCATTCATCCTGACTATTCTTTCATTACTACTCTGACTGTCACGTGGCACTGGTCGCAATCCTGAGATTACTACCTCTGAGGTCCTACTTTTTAACTTGGCTCCTAACTCCCTAAATTCTGCTTGTAGGACCTCATCCCGTTTTTTACCTATATCATTAGTGCCTATGTGCACAACGACAACTGGCTGTTCACCCTCCCCCTTTAGAATGTTCTGCAGCCGATCTGAGACATCCCTGACGCGTGCACCTGGGAGGCAACATACCATTCGGGAGCCTCGTTTTCAACCACAGAACCGCCTACCTACTCCCCTTACAATCGAATCCCCTATGACTATAGCCCTTCCACTCTTTTTCCCGCCCTTCTGAACAGCAGAGCCAGCCACGGTGCCATGAACCTGGTGGTGAGCTGCCTTCTTGAACCGCTGCAGTCCATTTGGGGTAGGTACACCCACAGTGCTGTTAGGAAGGGAGTTCCAGGATTTAGACCCAGCAACAGTGAAGGAACGGCGATATAGTTCCAAGTCAGGATGGTGTGTGACTTGGAGGGGAACTTGCAGGTGGTGGTGTTCCCATGTATTTGCTGCCCTTGTACTTCTAGTTGGTAGAGGTCGTGGGTTTGGAAGGTGCTGTCTAAGGAGTCTTGGTGCATTGCTGTAGAGCTGCATTACTAGTAGAGTTGATGAGGGGGAGCCAGTGGATCTGGTTTATTTGGACTTTCAAAAGGCTTTCAACTAAGTCCCACATAAAAGATTAGTGTGTAAAATTAAAGCGCATGGGATTGGGGGTAGTGTATTGCGATGGATAGAAAATTGGTTGGCAGACAGGAAACAAATAATAGGGATAAATGGGTCTTTTTCTGAATGTCAGGCAGTGACTAGTGGGGTACCGCAGGGATCGGTGCTAGGACCCCAGCTATTCACAATATATATTAATGATTTAGATGAGGGAACTAAATGTAATATCTCCAAATTTGCAGATGAGACAAAACTGGGTTGGAGGTTGAGTTGTGAGAAGGATGCAGAGAGGCTTCAGGGTGATTTGGACAAGTTGAGTGAGTGGGCAGATGCATGGTAGATGCAGTATAATGTGGATAAATGTGAGGTTATCCACTTTGGTAGCAAAAACAGGAAGGCAGATTATTATCTGAACGGCTTTAAACTGAAAGAGGGGAATATGCAACGAGACCTGGGTGTTCTCATACACCAGTCGCTGAAGGTAAGCATGCAGGTGCAACAGGCGGTAAAAAGGGCAAATGGTATGTTGGCCTTCATAGCGAGAGGATTCGAGTACAGGAGCAGGGATGTCTTGCTGCAATTATACAGGGCCTTGGTGAGGCCACATCTGGAATATTGTGTGCAGTTTTGTTCTCCTTATCTGAGGAAGGATGTTCTTGCTATAGAGGGAGTGCAGCGAAGGTTTACCAGACTGATTCCTGGGATGGTGGGACTGACGAATGAGGAGAGTTTGAGTCGGTTAGGAATGTATTCGCTGGAGTTCAGAAGAGTGAGGGGGGATCTCATAGAAACCTATAAAATTCTAACAGGACTTGACAGGGTAGATGCAGGAAGGATGTTCCCGATGGTGGGGGAGTCCAGAACCAGGGGTCATAGTCTAAGGATACGGAATAAACCTTTCAGGACTGAGATGAGGAGAAATTTCTTCACCCAGAGAGTGGTGAACCTGTGGAATTCGCTACCACAGAAAGCAGCTGAGGCTAAAACATTGTATGTTTTCAGGAAGGAGTTAGATATAGCTCTTGGGGCGAAAGTCATAAAAGGATATGGGGGGAAACCGGGAACAGGTTACTGAGCTGGATGATCAGCCATGATCATAATGAATGGCGGAGCAGGCTCGAAGGGCCAAATGGCCTACTCCTGTTCCTATTTTCTATGTTTCTATTGCAAAACAAAGGTTTGAAAAAGATTTCACATCCTGCATTAGAATCATAGAATATTTCAGCACAGAAGGAGCTAATTTGGCTCTTTGAAAGAATTTTGTTTTATTATTTGTTTTTGGAACGTTGGCGTCACTGGCTAGGCCAGCATTTATTGCCCATCCCTAATTGCCCTTGAGAAGGTGGTGGTGAGCTGCCTTCTTGAACCGCTGCAGTCCATGTGGGGTAGGTATACCCACAGTGCTGTTAGGAAGGGAGTTCCAGGATTTTGACCCAGCGACAGTGAAGGAACGGCGATATCGTTCCAAGTCAGGATGGTGTGTGACTTGGAGGGGAACTTGCAGGTGGTGGTGTTCCTATGTATTTGCTGCCCTTGTCCGTTAGGTGGTAGAGGTCACTAGTTTGGAAGTGGCTGTCAAAGAAACCTTGGTGAGTTTCTACTCTGCATCTTGTACATTATTTTTATTCTTACATGGGATGTGGATGTCACTGCCAAGTCCAGCAATTATTGCCCATCCCTAATTACCCTTTGACCTGAGTGGCTTGCTAGGCCATTTCAGAGGGCAGTTAAGAGTCAACCACTTTGCTGTGCGTCTGGAGTCACATGTAGGCCAGACCAGGTAAGGACGGCAGATTTCCTTCCCTAAAGAACATTAGTGAACCAGATGGGTTTTTACAACAATCGATGATAGTTTCATGGCACCATTACTGAGATGGGTTTTCAATTCCAGATTTGTATTCATTAATTGAATTTAAATTCTACAAGCTGCAGTAGTGGGATTTGAGCCTATGTTCCCAGGGCATTAGTCTGGGCCTCTGGATTACCAGTTCAGTGGCATTACCGCTATGCCACTGTCACCCCACAATGGTACACACTGCTGCCATGCTGTGGTGTGTGTGAATGTTTAAGGTGGTGGATGGGGTGCCAATCAAGCGGGCTGCTTTGTCCTGGGTGGTGTCGAGCTTCTTGAGTGTTGTTGGAGATACAGTCCTCTAAACAAGTGCAGAGTATTCCATTACACTCCTGACTTGTGCCTTGTAGATGGTGGACAGGCTTTGGGGAGTCAGGAGGTGAGTTACTCACTGCTGAATTCCCAACATCTGACCTGCCCATATCGCCACAGTACTTATTATCGATGGGCGGGATTCAGCGATGGTAATGCCATTGAATGTCAAGGGGAGATGGTTAGATTCTCTCTTGTTGGAGATGGTCATTGCCTGGCACTTATTTGGTGTGTATGTTACTTGCCACTTATCAGCCCAAGTTTGAATGTTGTCCAGGTCTTGCCACATGTAGACATGAACTGCTTCAGTATCTGAGCAGTTGCAAATGTTGCTGGACATTGTGCAATCATCAGCGAACATCCCCAACTTCTGACCTTATGTTGGAGGGAAGAGGGAAGGTCATTGATGAAGCAGCTGAAGATGGTTGGGCCTAGGACACTACCCTGAGGAACTCCTGCAGTGATATCCTAGAGCTCAGATGATTGACCTCCAACAACCACAGCCATCTTCCTTTGTGCTCGGTATGACTCCAAACCATTGGAGGGTTTTCCCCCTGATTCCCATTGACTCCAGTTATGCTCGGGCTCCTTGATGCCACACTCGGTGAAATGCTGCCTTGATGTCAAGGGCAGTCACTGTCACCTCACCTCTGGAGTTCAGCTCTTTTGTCCATGTTGGACCAAGGTTGTAATGTGTTCTGGAGCCACGTGGCCCTGGCGGAACCCAAATTGTGCGTTGCTGAGCAGATTATTGCTGAGTCAGTGCAGCTTAACCAATTATCCCATCCAATCACCTACATTCCTTTCCTCTCTAAAGTTCTTGAACATGTTCTTGCCTCCCAAATCTGTGCCTATCTTTCCCCGAACTCCGTGTTTGAATCCCTCTAATCAGGTTTCTTCCCCGCAACAGTACCGAAACAACTCTTATCAAAATCACAAATGACATCCTATGCAAGTGTGACAAAGGTAAACTTTCCTTCCTCATCCCTCTTCACCTGCAGTCTTTGACATGGTTAACCACACCATCCCTCTCCAATGCCTCTCTATTGTTATCTAGCTGTATGGGACTGCTCCAACCTGGTTCCATTCTTATCTATCTAATCGTAGCCAGAGACTCACCTGCAATGAACTCTCTTCCTGCTCCCGCACCATTGTTTCTGCTATCCCTCAAGGATCTATCCTTGGCCCCCTTCTATTTCTCGTCTACATGCTGCCCCTCGGCGACATCATCCGAAAGCACAGCGTTAGTTTTCACATGTATGCTGATGACACCCAGCTCTGTCTCACCACCACCTCTCTTAACTCCTCCACTGCCTGCTTATCTAATATCCAATACTGGATGAACAGAAAGTTCTTTCAATTAAATATTGGGAAGAGTGAAGCAATTGTTTTCAGTCCCTGACACAAGCTCCGTTACCTAGCTAATGATTCCATCTCTCTCCCGAGCAACTGAGACTGAACCAGAGTATTCACAACCTTGGTGTCTTATTTGACCCTAAGATGAGCTTCCAATCACATATCCACTCCATCACTAAGACTGCCTATTTCCTCCTATGTAACATTGCCCGACTTCAACTCTGTCTCAGCTCCTGTGTTGGTGTAAAAGATCCCATGGCGCTATTTTGAAGAAGAGCAGGAGTGTTCTTCCTGGTGTCCTGGCCAATATCAATCAATATCACCAGAACATATTATTGGGTCATTATCACATTGCTGTGCGTGGGATCTTGCTGTGTGCAAATTGGCTATTGCATTTCCTTACAATGACTACATTGGCTGTAAAGTGCTTTGAGATGTCCTGAGGTCGTGAAACAACAATAGAAATGCAAGTTCATTTTTTTATATTTGCTGCTGAAACCCTCGCTTGTGCCTTTGTTACCTCTAGACTCAACTATTCCAACGCTCTCCTAGTCAGCCTCCCATCTTCCACCCTCTGCAAACTTCAGCTCATCCAAAACCCTGCTGCCCGTGTCTTAACCCGCACCAGGTCCCGTTCACCCATCACCCCTGTGCTCGCTGACCGACACTGACTCCCAGTTAAGTAACACATCAGTTTTAAAATACTCATCCTTGTCTTCAAATCTCTCTGTGGCTCACTCCTCCCTACCTCCATTGCCTGCTCTCAATAACCCTCCGAGTTCGCTGCGCTCCCTCAATTCTGGCATCTTGAGCATCTCCAATTTTAATCACTCCACCATTGGCAGCCGTGCCTTCAGCTGCCTGGGCCCTAAGCTCTGGAATTCCCTCCCTAAACCTCTCCACCTCTCCACCTCTCTCTCCTCCTTTAAGATGTTCCTTAAAACCGACCTCTTTGTCAAAGCATTTGATCGCCTGTCCCAATATTGCTTTAAGTGGCTCAAATGCAAGTTATTGTTGTTGTATTTAACCTGTTGAGTCACTGCCAGTCCCAGTGGTGCTCAGGGCCTCACTGACTGGGGAAGGATAAGGTTGATTGACAGCTGTCAGTGTGGTCCCAGCTCATTCCTGCCTGTGAAACTTTGGTTCCAGGTGCAAAGTGAAATATTTCCTTCAATGATGTCCTATGACACTGGGTGAAACCAGTACAGTGATTGATGAAAGTTGGCGAATGTTTCTGTCTGTCTTTAGGTACAAGATGCTCCTGAAAAATCAGAACATCCCAGAGGACTGGAAGGGGAAATGCATGATGCTTCTGAAACTCTATGATGACAGCAGTTCTCACTGGCGTGTGGGGAAAAGCAAGGTCAGTGAGCGTAACTCCAGGTCAGTGAGCGTAACTCCAGGTCAGTGAGCGTAACTCCAGGTTAGAACATAGAACATAGAACAGTAAAGCACAGTACAGGCCCTTCGGACCACGTTGTGCCGAACCTTTAACCTACTCTAGGAACAAACTAACTACCTACCCTTCATTTTACTATCATCCATGTACCTATCCAAGAGTCGCTTAAATGTCCCTAATGTATCTGCTTCTTCTACCACCGCTGGCAGCGCATTCCACGCACCCACCACTCTCTGTGTAAAGAACCTACCTCTGACATCTCCCCGAAACCTTCCTCCAATCACCTTAAAATTATGCCCCCTGGTGATAGCCCTTTCCACCCTGGGAAAAAGTCTCTGGCTATCCACTCTATCTATGCCTCTCATCATCTTGTACCCCTCTATCAAGTCACCTCTCATCCTTCGCTCCAATGAGAAAAGCCCTAGCTCCCTCAACCTTTCTTCATAAGACATGCCCTCCAGTCCAGGCAGCATCCTGGGAAATCTCCTCCGCACCCTCTCTAAAGCTTCCAGGCGACCAGAACTGAACACAATATTCCAAGTGTGGTCTAACCAGGGCTTTATAGAACTGCAGCATAACCTCGCGGCTCTTAAACTCAATCCCCCTGTTAATGAAAGCCAACACCCCATACGCCTTCTTAACAACCCTATCAACTTGGGTGGCAACTTTGAGCGATCTATGGACATGGACCCCAAGATCCCTCTGTTCCTCCACACTACCAAGAATCCTGTCTTTAAGCCTGTATTCCACATTCAAATTCGACCTTCCAAAATGAATCACTTCTCACTTTTCCAGGTTGAACTCCATCTGCCACTTCTCAGCCCAGCTCTGCATCCTGTCAATGTCCCGTTGCAACCTACAACAGCCTTCCACACTATCCACAACTCCAGCAACCTTCGTGTCATCGGCAAACTTGCTAACCCAGCCTTCCACTTCCTCATCCAAGTCATTTATAAAAATCACAAAGAGCAGAGGTCCCAGAACAGATCCTTGTGGAACACCACTGGTCACCGAGCTCCATGCTGAATACTTTCCATCTACTACCACCCTCTGACTTCTATGGGCCAGCCAATTTTGTATCCAGACAGCCAGCTTTCCCTGAATCCCATGCCTCCTTAACTTCTGAATGAGCCTACCATGGGGAACCTTATCAAACACCTTGCTAAAATCCATATACACCACATCCACTGCTCTTGCTTCATCAATGTGTTTTGTCACATCCTCAAAGAATTCAATAAGGCTAGTGAGGCATGACCTGCCCCTCACAAAGCCATGCTGACTATCTCTAATCAAACTATGCTTTTCCAAATAATCATAAATCCTGTCTCTCAGAATCCTCTCCAATAATTTGCCCACCACTGACATAAGACTGACTGGTCTGTAATTCCTAGGGTTATCCCTATTCCCTTTCTTGAAACAAGGGAACAACATTTGCCACCCTCCAATCATCTGGTACTACTCCAGTGGACAGTGAGGACGCAAAGATCATCGCCAAAGGCGCGGCAATCTCTTCCCTCGCTTCCCGTAATATCCTTGGGTATATCCCGTCTGGCCCCGGGGACTTATCTGTCCTCATATCATTCAAAATTTCCAGCACATCCTCCCTCTTAACATCAACCTGTTCGAGCATATCAGCCTGTTTCACGCTGTCCTCACAAATGACAAGGTCCCTCTCATTAGTGAATACTGAAGCAAAGTATTCATTAAGGACCTCCCCTACCTCCTCCGACTCCAGGCACAAGTTCCCTCCACTGTCCCTGATCAGCCCGACCCACACTCTGGCCATCCTCTTGTTCCTCACATAAGTGTATAACGCCTTGGGATTTTCCTTAATCCTACCCGCCAAGACTTTTTCATGTCCCCTTCTAGCTCTCCTAAGTCCATTGTTCAGTTCCTTCCTGGCTACCTTGTAACCCTCTAGAGCCCTGTCTGATCTTTGCTTCCTCAACCTTAAGTAAGCTTCCTTCTTCCTCTTGACTAGCTGTTCCACATCTCGTCATCCAAGGTTCCTTCACCCTGCCATCCCTTCCTTGCCTCATCAGGACAAACCTATCCAGCAGTCGCAGCAAGTGCTCCCGAAACAACCTCCACATTTCTGTCGTGCATTTCCCTGAGAACATCTGTTCCCAGTTTATGCTCCCCAGTTCCTGCCTAATAGCATTGTAATTCCCCCTCCCCCAATTAAATATTTTCCCATCCCGTCTGCTCCTGTCCCTCTCCATGACTATAGTAAAGGTCAGGGAGTTGTGATCACTACCACCAAAATGCTCTCCCACCGAGAGATCTGCCACCTGGCCTGGTTCGTTGCCAAGCACCAAATCCAACATAGCCTCCCATCTAGTCGGCCTATCTACATATTGAGTCAGGAAACCTTCCTGGACACACCTGACAAAATCTGCTCCATCCAAACTATTTGCACTAAGGAGGTTCCAATCAATATTAGGGAAGTTGAAGTCACCCATGACAACAACCATGTTACTTCTGCACCTTACCAAAATCTGCCTCCCAATCTGTTCCTCCGTGTCTCTGTTGCTATTGGGGGGTCTATAGAAAACTCTCAATAAAGTGACTGCTCCTTTCCTGTTTCTGACTTCCACCCATACTGACTCAGTAGACAAACCCTCCTCGACGACCTTCCTTTCTGCAGCTGTGATACTATCCCTGATTAGCAATGCCACTCCCCCACCTCTTTTACCTCCCTCCCTATTCCTTTTGAAACATCTAAACCCCGGAACATCCAACATCCATTCCTGCCCCTGTGATATCCACGTCTCCGTAATGGCCACAACATCGTAGCTCCAAGTACTGATCCATGCTCTAAGTTCATCACCCTTATTCCTGACACTTGCATTAAAATAGACACACTTCAACCCATCATACTGGCTGCAACTTTGCCCTGTCAACTGTCTAACCTTCCTCACAGACTCTCTGCACTCGGAATCTGCCTGTTCAACTGCTACCCCATCCACTGATCCGTAGCTCCGGTTCCCATCCCCCTGCCAAACTAGTTTACACCCTCCCGAAGAGCTCTAGCAAACCTCCCGCCCAGGATATTGGTGCCCCTCCAGTTCAGATGCAACCTGTCCTTCTTGTACAGGTCCCACCTTCCCCAGAAGGTATCCCAATGATCCACATATCTGAAGCCCTCCCTCCTACACCAGCTCTGTAGCCACGTGTTCAGCTGCACTCGCTCTCTGTTTCTAGCCTCACTAGCACGTGGCACCGGTATCAATCCTGAGATTACTATCCTGCTCATCCTGCCTTTTAGCTTCCAACCTAACTCCCGATATTCGCTTTTCAGGTCCTCATCCCTTTTCCGAGCTATGTCATTGGTACCGATATGTACCACGACTTCTGGCTGCTCCCCCTTCCCCTTAAGAATCCTGTAGACTCGATCCGAGACATCCCTGACCCTGGCACCCGGGAGGCAACATACCATCCGGGAGTCTCGTTCGCGACCACAGAATCTCCTCTCTGTTCCTCTCACCATTGACTCTCCTATCACTATCGCTCTCCTATTCTCCCCCCTTCCCTTCTGAGCCACTGAGCCAGGCTCAGTGCCAGAGACCTGGCCGCTGTGGCTTTCCCCTGGTAGGTCATTCCCCCCAGCTGCATCCAAAACGGTATACTTATTATTGAGGGGAACATCCACAGGGGATCCCTGCACTGTGCGCCTATTCCCTTTCCCTCCCCTGACGGTCACCCAACTACCTTTATCCTGTAACTTAGGTGTCACTACTTCCCTATAACTGCTCTCTATCACCCCCTCAGCCTCCTGAATGATCCGAAGTTCATCCAGCTCCAGCTCCAGTTCCGTAACGCGGTCTGTGAGGAGCTGGAGTTGGGTGCACTTCTCACAGGTGAAGTCAGCAGGGACACAAGTGGTGACCCTTACCTCCCACATCCTGCATGAGGAGCATGCAACTGCCTTAGCTTCCATCCCCTCTGCTCTAAATTGACAACAGAAATTAAAGAAAAAGAAAAACCTTACCTTACCAAACCCTCCACACAAGAGTCCTTTTTTTTTGGTTAGAGGAGGAGGATGGGTGGGAGACACTACACCTGTAGTGTTTCGGGTTTAGCCACTACCCGAATATTTCAGTTCACTTACCCAGCAGTCCCCGTGTCCGCGTCCGCTGAATCACGAGGTAAGTACTTTATACTGAAACTTCCCTTCCCGGCTGCCCCCTGACTCGCACTCTCACCGCTCCTGCTGTTCAAATGGAAGAAAGAAATACCCACCAATCACTTACCAGCTCTCCTGTGATGTCACACTTCAATTTCTGCTGGTCAAGCAGGTCCACAGAACAGAACAGAACAGAGCGCTCTCGCTGCTGCTTCTGGTCTCTGGCTTCGGCTCCTTTTATCTCCCGGCTCCTCTCGCCTGTTCCCGCTCTCGCTGCTGCTTCTGGTCTCTGGCTTCGGCTCCTTTTATCTCCCGGCTCCTCTCGCCTGTTCCAGCTCTCGCTGCTGCTTCTGGTCTCTGGCTTCGGCTCCTTTTATCTCCCGGCTCCTCTCGCCTGTTCCCGCTCTCACTGCTGCTTCTGGTCTCTGGCTTCGGCTCCTTTTATCTCCCGGCTCCTCTCGCCTGTTCCCGCTCTCGCTGCTGCTTCTGGTCTCTGGCTTCGGCTCCTTTTATCTCCCGGCTCCTCTCGCCTGTTCCCACTCTCACTGCTGCTTCTGGTCTCTGGCTTCGGCTCCTTTTATCTCCCGGCTCCTCTCGCCTGTTCCCGCTCTCGCTGCTGCTTCTGGTCTCTGGCTTCGGCTCCTTTTATCTCCCGGCTCCTCACGCCTGTTCCCGCTCTCGCTGCTGCTTCTGGTCTCTGGCTTCGGCTCCTTTTATCTCCCGGCTCCTCTCGCCTGTTCCCGCTCTCACTGCTGCGAGAGTGATTGTAACTCCCGGTTACTGAGTTGTGTCGGTCAGGTGAGGAGGGATCAAAGGGCTTCCCTCTTTTCTCTCTCCTTGTTTGACCGCAACAGGTTTAATTCTTTTAGAAAGTAGATGTACTTGTCAATTCAGTGAGTATTTAACTGTTTACATGCTGTGATCATAAAAAAGAACCAATCAGACAGGTGTTCTTGAGTTTAACAAAGTAAGAGGTTAGCTTTATTGTAGATAAATGATTCTAAGTAAAATAATAAATTATGCTCCAACTTTCTCAGAGGGCACAGATTTAAGGTGATTATAGAAGGATTAGAGGGGACATGAGGCAAAACATTTTCACCCAGAGGGTGGTGTGTGTCTGGAATTCACTGCCCAGATCGGTGGTGGAGGCAGAAACCCTCAAACACTTTAAGAGGTACCTGGACATGCAGCTGAAGCGCTGTAACCTGAAAGGCTACGGACCAGGTGCTGGAAGGTGCGATTAGATTGGGGGGGGCTAGTTTTTTTGGCTGGCACAGACCTGATGGGCTGAATGGCCTCCTTCTGTGCCATAATGGTTCTATGGCTCTCTCACTCACACACACACACGCACATGCGCACACACACGCACACGCAAACACACACGCACACACGGAGTCCAGATGCTTGTCATCCTGCTGCAGAGAAACACGAGCTTAAACACACATGGAGGTGATGGGGTTGGGGGGCTTGTCACATGACAGTCACCCAGTGATTGCAGCATGGTCGTTGCAGTGTATTTCTTGCAACTAAAACAGCCCTTGTCAGGGGATTTCTTTGTCACAACCAGGATCCCATTGTTCAACTGATAGTCTTGATGCCTTGCTAATGGGAACAGGCTTAAATTTCCAGGTCTTGGTTCTTGCTGGGACGGGGCAGACTCCTCGTCTCCACCTCACAACCCTTGGAATGTAGGGTCTTTCTTTAGCCTCCTTGTCTCGAGAGACAATGGGTAAGCGCCTGGAGGTGGTCAGTGGTGTGTGAAGCAGCGCCTGGACTGGCTATAAAGGCCAATTCTAGAGTGACAGACTCTTCCACAGGTGCTGCAGATAAATTTGTTTGTCGGGGCTGTTACACAGTTGGCTCTCCCCTTGCGCTTCTGTCTTTTTTTCTGCCAACTGCTAAGTCTCTTCGACTCGCCACACTTTAGCCCCGCCTTTATGGCTGCCCGCCAGCTCTGGCGATCGCTGGCAACTGACTCCCACGACTTGTGATCAATGTCACAGGACTTCATGTTGCGTTTGCAGACGTCTTTAAAGTGGAGACATGGACGGCCGGTGGGTCTGATACCAGTGGCGAGCTTGCTGTACAATGTGTCCTTGGGGATCCTGCCATCTTCCATGCGGCTCACATGGCCAAGCCATCTCAAGCGCCGCTGACTCAGTAGTGTGTATAAGCTGGGGATGTTGGCCGCCTCGACGACTTCTGTGTTGGAGATACGATCCTGCCACCCGATGCCAAGGATTCTCCGGAGGCAGAGAAGATGGAATGAATTGAGACGTCGCTCTTGGCTGACATACGTTGTCCAGGCCTCGCTGCCATAGAGCAAGGTACTGAGGACACAGGCTTGATACACTCGGACTTTTGTGTTCCGTGTCAGTGCGCCATTTTCCCACACTCTCTTGGCCAGTCTGGACATAGCAGTGGAAGCCTTTCCCATGCGCTTGTTGATTTCTGCATTGAGAGACAGGTTACTGGTGATAGTTGAGCCTAGGTAGGTGAACTCTTGAACCACCTCCAGAGCGTGGTCGCCAATATTGATGGATGGGGCATTTCTGACGTCCTGTCCCACGATGTTCGTTTTCTTGAGGCTGATGGTTAGGCCAAATTCATTGCAGGCAGCCGCAAACCTGTCGATGAGTCTCTGCAGGCACTCTTCAGTGTGAGATGTTAATGCAGCATCATCAGCAAAGAGGAGTTCCCTGATGAGGACTTTCCGTACTTTGGACTTCGCTCTTAGACGGGCAAGGTTGAACAACCTGCCCCCTGATCTTGTGTAGAGGAAAATTCCTTCTTCAGAGGACTTGAACGCATGTGAAAGGAGCAGGGAGAAGAAAATCCCAAAAAGTGTGGGTGCGAGAACACAGCCCTGCACTACTGCTTTGCCTGTGCTGGGACGAGGGAGCAGTACCTCGGGACATGCGCGATGCCAATATCATCACCCTCTATAAAAACAAAGGTGACCGCGGTGACTGCAACAACTACCGTGGAATCTCCCTGCTCAGCATAGTGGGGAAAGTCTTTGCTCGAGTCGCTCTGAACAGGCTCCAGAAGCTGGCCGAGCGCGTCTACCCTGAGGCACAGTGTGGCTTTCGTGCAGAGAGATCGACTATTGACATGCTGTTCTCCCTTCGTCAGATACAGGAGAAATGCCGCGAACAACAGATGCCCCTCTACATTGCTTTCATTGATCTCACCAAAGTCTTTGACCTCGTCAGCAGACGTGGTCTCTTCAGACTAGTAGAAAAGATCAGATGTCCACCAAAGCTACTAAGTATCATCACCTCATTCCATGACAATATGAAAGGCACAATTCAACATGGTGGCTCCTCATCAGACCCCTTTCCTATCCTGAGTGGTGTGAATGTAGGGTACAGTGTTGCAAATTAGCTTGCCATCTTAAGCTGCTAGCAAAGTCACCTTTAAACCGTTCCTTTTTAATTTCTTTAAAAAATAAATTCAGGTCTCCAGCCGGTAAATTGAAAACATATCATTCAATAGAGCATGTTGGCATGGTAACTCCACACCACATGAAATGAAATGTCATGACAGGAACATTTCATTATAAAGTCGTGAATTTAAAAAAAACTGTTTATGCACATTCACCCTCAAACACTCACTTCCCAGTCTCACACTCTCACAGAGTTTCGAGTTTTTTTCATCCAGGATGATTTTATGCTGAGTTAGAATCTGGATAAAGCATCAGCCAGGACATTGCTTTTCCTGCAATGTGCATAATCTTTTGGTGGTAAGATTGCAAAAACAGGCTCCATTGAAAAAGCCTTGCATTTTGGGTTTTGAATTTCTTCACAAATGTCAAAGGAATGTAGTCAGTATAAATTATGCTTGCGCTATATCCATTTTGGAGATATACCTCAAAGAGCTTGGGAGACGGTAACAGTCCCATGGCTTCCTTCTCCACAGTCGAGTATCTCCTTTAATGTTTGTTTAATTAAATTGGAGAAATACCCAACTGGTCTCTCGATGCCTAACTCATCATCTTGGAGCAGGATGACACCTACCCCTAGGTCACTCGCATCAACTGTCACTTGAAATGGTTTGTTAAAGTTTGGAGGTGACAGCACTGGTTCGTTGGTTAAGATGACTTTCAGCCTCTCAAAAGCTGTTTGGCAGCTCCCTGACTACATTACCTTTGCATTTTTCTGTAAGAAGTCTGTCAGTGGGGCAGCTATAGTACTGAAGTTTGGGACAATCTTGCCGTAAAACCCACACATCCCCAAAAATCGCAATATTTCCCGTTTTGTTGTGGGGATGGGAAAATCTATCAGCGGCTGTCCCTTCGCTGCTCTGAGCAGCACTCGCCCCTGACCCACAACATGCCCTGGGTAGGTTACCTAACCTTTAGCGAACTTACTTTTTGCAAGATTTGCCACTAGGTCAGCCCACTGTAACCTTCTTAAGAGGGCTTCTAACTAGTCTAAGTGTCCCCTCCCCCCCCACCCGGTGTCACTGTATATGAACAGATCATCCAGGTGCACTACACAGTTGGGCAGACCAGCAACTACTTGGTTCATCAGCCTCTGGAAGGTGGCTGGGGCATTTCTTAATCCAAATGGCATCACCCAACACTGGAATAAGCTGTCTGGGGTGACTAAAGCTGAGATCTCTTCAGCGTGGGTGGTTAAGGGAATCTGCCAGTACCCTTTTAACAGGTCTATTTTGGTTATGTAGGTGGTGTTTCCTACTCTAACTATACAGTCCTCCAAGGGAGAATTGGGAAGGAATCAACTCTGGTCATTGCATTAATCTTTCTGTAATCAATGCAGAGCCTTGTTGAGCCATTGGGTTTGGGTGCTAGCACAACTGGGAAACTCCCAACTGCTCTGACTGGGCTCAATCAGTTTGTGCTCCAGCAGATATTGAATTTCCTCCCGAACTTGGGTCAGTTTAGGGGGACCTAGGTGATGGGGATTTTATTTTAAGGGAGCGGTCTCTCCTGCATCCACATCGTGTAGGGTTAGGGTTGTGCACCCTGGTCTGTCCCTGCAGATCTCTTTAAATGCTGTAAGCAGTCTTGTTAGGTCTCCTCTCTGTTCTGCATTTAATTAGGAGAGCACAGTGTCTAATTTCCCTAACATTTCAATGTTAGCTCACTGGATGGTAGGAGATGTTGTCCAACAGGGAAGATTCGTCCCTGTGTCCAAAAAACCTCTCCTTGATTAGTTTAAGAGGACCTCTCACCTTGTGTCCATAAACTAATTAAAGGGACTAAAGCCAGTGGACTCATTGAGTGAGTCCCCAGTAGCAAACAGAAGAACTCTCAGCCCTTTGTCCCAGTTATGGGGTTACTCATAGCAGTGTGCCCTGATCATTGTCTTTAGGGTCTAGTGGTACTGCTCCAAAGCCCCTTGCGACTGTGGGTTGTCGGCTGAAGACTTTAGCTGAGTTATGCCCAGATTACCCATGACCTTTTGAAAAATACTGGACATACCATTTGTGCCCTGATCAGACTGGATCTCAGCCGGCAGCAGATATTGGGTGAAGAATTAGGTTAGCCCCTTCCCAATTACCTTGGCAGAGATAGTTCTGAAAGAGATGGCCTCTGGAAATCGGATAGCCACATCATAATGGTGAGAAGATACTGGTAGCCCCCTTTTGTTTTCGGCAGGGGCCCTACACAATCCACCAGCACTCTGCTGAATGGTTCCCCAAAAACCAATATGGGAATTAGGGATAGAGGTTTTATTATAGGTTGAGGCTTCCCCACAACCTGGCAAATGTGGCAAGTCTTATAGAACTCCACCACATTCTTGTGGAGTCGTGGCCAGTCAAAATGCTGTGTTATCTGGGCTTGGGGTTTTCGGATAACATGTCCAGCCATTGGAATTTCATGGGCTATTCTCAATATTTCCCCGTGGTACCTTGGTGGCACCGCTACCTGGTGTACTGCTGTTCATGCTTCATCTGCAGGTCTGTGAGGAGGTCTTCACTTCCACATCAGCACCTCGTTCTTTAAATTGTAGCACTCTGGAACTCCCTCTGCCTCAGCTTCAGTTTCAGTTTGGGCAGTCTGTGCTAACTTTTTTAACCCTGGGTAGGCTTGCTGAGCCTTGACCAAGGAAGACCTGCTGAACGCTTCCTTTGGTTCCTCTAAATTCCCAAAGAAGGTGATGGAAGGGTTTGTCGACAGTGCCATCAAGCGGCACTTGCTCAACAATAACTTGCTCACTGATGCTCAGTTTGGGTTCTTCCAGGGCCCTCAGCTCCAGGCCACATTACAGCCTTGGTTCGAACATGGGCAAAAGAGCTGAACTCCAGAGGTGAGGTGAGAGTGACTGCCCTGGAAATCAAGGCAACATTTGACCGAGTATGGCATCAAGGAGCCCTAGCAAAACTAGAGACAATGGGAATCAGGGGGAAAACTCTCCACTGATTGGAGTCATACCTAATGCAAAGGAAGATGATTGTGGTTGTTGGAGGTCAATCATCTCAGCTCCAGGACATCACTGCAGGAGTTCCTCAGGGTAGTGTCCTAGGCCCAACCATCTTCAGTTGCTTCAATCATAAGGTCAGAAGTGGGGATGTTCGCTGATGATTGCACAATGTTCAGCACCATTCGCGACTCCTCAGATACTGAAGCAGCCCGTGCCCAGATGCAGCGAGACCTGGACAATATCCAGGCTTGGGCTGATAAGTGGCAAGTAATATTCTTGCCACACAAGTGCCAGGCAATGACCATCTCCAACAAGAGAGAATCCAACCAATGGTATTACCATCGCTGAATCTCCCACTGTAAACATCCTGGGGGTTACCATTGACCAGAAACTGAACTGGACCAGCCACATAAATACTGTGGCTGCCAGAGCAGGTCAGAGGCCAGGAATCCTGTGGCGAGTAACTCACCTCCTGACTCCCCAAAGCCTGCCCACCATCTACAAGGCACATGTCAGGAGTGTGATGGAATACTCTCCACTTGCCTGGATGGGTGCAGCTCCAACAACACTCAAGAAGCTCGACACCATCCAGGACAAAACAGCCCGCTTGATTGGCACACCATCCACTAACATTCACTCCCTCCTCCACCGACGCACAGTGACAGCAGTGTGCACCATCTACAAGATGCACTGGAGCTACACACCAAAACTCCTTTGACAGCACCTTCCAAACCCGTGACCTCCACCACCAAGAAGGACAAGGGCAGCAGATGCATGGAAACACCACCACCTGCAAGTTCCCCTCCAAGTCACACACCATCCTGACTTGGAACTATATTGCCGTTCCTTCACTGTTGCTGGGTCAAAATCCTGGAACTCCCTTCCTAACAGCACTGTGGGTGTACCTACCTCACATGGACTGCAGCGGTTCAAGAAGATAGCGCCACCACCTTCTCAAGGTCAATTAGGAATGAACAATGAATGTTGGCCTAGCCAGCGACATCCACATCCCAGGAACAAATAGAAAAAAAAGGATAACCAGACAGCAGTATCATCGGTCTGCAGTGCCAGTTCGGCCTCCTTTGACGGAGCTTGTTTGGCCATGGACCAGTCACCACACAGTCAGGGGAAATGCCAGGGACCTTCTCCTGCAACTGCTCCATCTCCCTGACCTAGTTCTGTCTCTCTAAGACCCCTGGGGTAGCTATTACCTTCGCCCCCCCACCGGGTCAATACCCAGGAGTAGGTCGACCCCCTCCACAGGTAAACTAGTGACAGTCCCCACGGTTACCGGTCCTGAAATAAGGTTGTACTCCAGGCGCACCCGATATAAAGGTATGGGCATTTATCTTCCCCCGATACTGTTTACTAATACTTTAGAATTCAATGCACTCTCTGGGGGAAAGGTCATGCCTTTTCCCAGTAGAAGGGATTGGGAGGTCCCTCTATTCCTAAGTGTGACTATGGGTTCACTTGCCTCACTCGAGGGATTATGGAGTCACTTTTTCTCTGGACACAAAATCCTGGTGACTCAGGGATTTTGTTAAGTTCTCCCGCACTCTCAGTGGTATGTTTACTGGTTCCCAGATTAATTGAATTCAAATTTCACCATCTGCCATGGTGGGATTCGAACCCATGTCCCCAGAACAGTAGCCTGGGTCTCTGGATTACTAGTCTAGTTATATTACCACTACAACTGCCTCTCCTTAGGATAGCATTTTTGGTCATCTGATAGTCTGATGAACTCTCATCAGACAATAGGGAATAAACCTCATGGGACTTTCCTGTTAATTTACTTTGCAGTAGCAGGGTCCAGCCCTCCATTGGCCACTGCAACGCTTTGCAAGCTTTTCAAATTAGATTTAAAAAACACTTCCACATCCCCCTCATTGAATTTTGGTATCAATTGGGAGAACTTAATGAGCTCAGCACTTGGTCCTGAGCTAGGGGTAGTTCCCTCACTGGCAGTGCCTTCACTGGGTATCTTGGATCTTCCCCTATTCAGTTCGATCTGCCTTAACTTGAATTCCCGCTCTTCCTTTCATTCCTGGAATTCTCTCTCCTTTTCTTTTTCTATGAATTCTAGCTCCAGTCTTTGTGTTCCTACTGTATCTTGGCGAATGTTATTCTGTCTGTTCCAGATTCTATGCCTGTCTCCGATTCTTAGTGTTAATTTCAAAATGGTTGGCCACAAGTTTTAGGATTTCGGGTTTTTTAGCTCTTGGATGGTTATTTATCGCTAAGTGCCAAGCTATACTCCTTAACCCTTCAACGGAGAGGGCTTTTAAACTGTCTTAAGTTACTTCACTCTTTTCTCGGAAGGTACTGACCTCATATATGGGCATTTTAATATTCTAGTACTGAAAACCACAAGAAAACCGATATTGAAGCTTTTAAATTATTGCAAGGGATCAATTTGGTTTCCCACTTCCAATCTCTTGTTTGTCTTTGGGTTAGATCCCAGACATGATGCAATGCTCATTGGAAAGGTAAGCTGCGGTGAGGATGTAGAGAGGCTACAAAGAGACATAGACAGGTTAAGTGAGTGGGCAACAAGATGGTAAATGGAGTATAATGTAGGGAAGTGTGAAGTTGTTAACTTTTGTCGTAAAAATAGAAAAGCAGAATGTTCTAAAAGGTGTGAAACTGGTCGGTGTTGATGTTCAGAGGGTGTACTCGTACAAGTTAACATGGAGGTGCAGCAGGCTATTAGGAAGGGAAATGACATGTTGGCCTTTATTGCAAGGGGTTTGGAGTACAGGAATAAATAAGTCTTACAAAAATTGTACAGGGCTTTGGTGAGACTGCACCTGGAATACTGTGTGCAGTTTTGGTCTCCACATTTAAGAAAGGATATACTTGCACTGGAGGCAGTGCAGTGCAGTGAAGATTTACTAAATTGGTTCCTGGGATGAGGGGGTTGTCCTATGATGAGAGGCTGAGTAAATTGGGTCGATATTCTCTGGAGATTAGAAGAATGAGAGGTGATCGAATTGAGACATACAAGATTCTGAAAGGGTTTGATAGGATAGAAGCTGAGAGATTGTTCCCACTGGTCAGGGAATCTAGAACACGGGGACACAGTCTCAGGATAAGGGGTCAATCATTCAGGACTGAGATGAGGAGAAATTACTTCACTCAAAGGATTGTGAATCTTTGGAATTCTCTGCCCCAGAGGGTGTGGATGCTCTATCATTGGGTTAAGGCTGGGATAGATAGATTTTTGGTCTCACAGGAAATCAAGGGAAATGGGGAGTGGGCAGGAAAATGGAATTGAAGCCCAAGATCAGCCATGATTGTATTGAATGGTGGAGCAGGCTCAATGGGCCGAATGGTCTACTTCTGCTCCTATTTCTTGTGTTCTTGTGGGAGCCCCCAAATTTCTGTTCCGGTCATATGAGGAAGGGTCAAAGGGCTTTCCTCTTTTCCCTCTCGTTGTTTGACCACAACAGGTTTAATTCTTTTTAAAGTGGACTTTTTTTATTCATTTGTGGGTGTGGGCATCACTGACTAGGCCAGCGTTTATTGCCCATCCCAAATGCCCTTGAACTGAGTGGCTTGCTCGGCCATTTCAAGGGCACGTAAGAGTCAACCACAATACTGTGGATCTGGAGTCACATGTAGGCCAGACCAGGTAAGGACGGCAGATTTCCTTCCCTAAAGGACATTAGTGAACCAGATTTTTTTTTTAGTACAGTTGACAACCATTAGACAAATTTTTTTTAAATTCCAGATTTATTAATTAAATTCAAATTTCTTCAGCTGCTGTGGTGGGATTCGAACCCATGTCCCCAGAGCAATAACATGGGATCTGGATTACTAGTCCAGTGACATTACCACTACACCATTGCCTCCCCAATTCTTGCCAATTCAGTGGGCGTTTGGTTCTTTTTATGATCATAGCAAGTAAATAATCAATCGGACAGGTTTTCCTGAGTTTAACAAAGAATAGGTTAGTTTTATTGTACATAAACTGATCGAAGTAAAATAGTAAAATACACTCTAAATTTAACACACATACACACACATAATTAGGTTACAGAGTGGGGAAGGGTAGATTGGTTGAGTTAGAGTCCATAGAACAAACATATACAGTCTGTGAAGTTTGGTGATCCGGCTGGCTTCCAGCTGATTCAGTGGTCCTGAGGCTTCAGGTTTGAAGAGATAGGTAGCTCATTCAGTGGGTCTCTTGGAGATAGCGATGTGGATGATTTCCTTCAAGGGATGCCTGGTTGCAGCCGAGTAGGTAGAGGTGGGCGGTCAACAGGTAGGGTTCGACAATTGCAAGCTGGAATGGAGAAAGATAAAGGAGGGACCCCCACTTGGATCTGCACTTGTCAGAGTCCAGATGCTTGTTAGCCTGCTGCAGAGAAACATCAGCTTAAACACAGATGGAGGTGGGGGGGTTGGGGGGCTTGTCACATGACAGTCACCCAGTGATTCAAGCATGGTAGGTTTTTTTAAAATTCATTGACGAGATGTGGGCGTCGCTGGCCAGGCCAGCATTTATTGCCCATCCCTAATTGCCCTTGAGAAGGTGGTGATGAGCTGCCTTCTTGAAACGCTGCAGTCCATGTGGGGTAGGTACACCCACAGTGCTGTTAGGAAGGGAGTTCCAGGATTTTGACCCAGCGACAGCGAGGGAACAGCGATATAGTTTCAAGTCAGGATGGTGGGGAACTTGCAGGTGGTGGTGTTCCCATCTATTTGCTGCCCTTGTCCTTCTAGTTGGTAGAGGTCGCGGGTTTGGAAGGTGCTGTCTAAGGAGCCTTGGTGCATTGCTGCAGTGCATCTTGTAGATGGTACACACTGCTGCCACTGTGCTTCGGTTGTGGAGGGAGTGAATGTTTGTGGATGGGGTGCCAATCAAGCGGGCTGTTTTGTCCTGGATGGTGTCAAGCTTCTTGAGTGTTGTTGGAGCTTCACCCATCCAGGCAAGTGGAGAGTATTCCATCACGCTCCTGACTTGTGCCTTGTAGATGGTGGACAGGCTTTGGGGAGTCAGGAGGTGAGTTACTCGCCTCAGGATTCCTAGCCTCTGACCTGCTCTTGTAGCCACGGTATGTATATGGCTACTCCAGTTCAGTTTCTGGTCAATGCTGACCCCCAGGATGTTGATAGTTGGGGATTCAGCGATGGTAATGCTGTTGAATGTCAAGGGGAGATGATTAGATTCTCTCTTGTTGGAGATGGTCATTGCCTGGCACTTGTGTGGCGCGAATGTTACTTGCCACTTATCAACCCAAGCCTGGATATTGTCCAGGTCTTGCTGCATTTCTACATCGACTGCTTCAGTATCTGAGGTGTCACAAATGGTGCTGAACATTGTGCAATCATCAGCAAACAGCCCCACTTCTGACCTTATGATTGAAGGAAGATCATTGATGAAGCAGCTGAAGATGGTTGGGCCTAGGACACTTCCCTGAGGAACTCCTGCAGTGATGTCCTGGAGCTCAGATGATTGACCTCCAACAACCACAACCATCTTCCTTTGCGCTAGGAATGACTCCAACCAGCGGAGGGTTTTCCCACTGATTCCCATTGACCTCAGTTTTGCTAGGGCTCCTTGATGCCACACTCGGTCAAATGCTGCCTTGATGTCAAGGGCAGTCACTCTCACCTCACCTCTTGAGTTCAGCTCTTTTGTCCATGTTTGAACCAAGGCTGTAATGAGGTCAGGAGCTGAGTGGCCCTGGCGGAACCCTAACTGAGCAAGCTAAGCAAGTGCCGCTTGATGGCACTGTTGACGACACCTTCCATCACTTTACTGATGATTGAGAGTAGGCTGAGTATAACTCTAGGTTAGTGAACCTAACTCCAGGTTATTGAGTGCAACTCCAGGTTATTGAGTGCAACTCCAGGTTATTGAGTGCAACTCCAGGTTATTGAGTGCAACTCCAGGTTATTGAGTGCAACTCCAGGTTAATAAGTGTAACTCCTGGTTAGTGAACATTGGGGGAATTTTATGCCATCTGCCACGGTGGGATTGGTGGCGTGCGGGGTGATATAATTAGGCAGGAGATGTTTTTTCGGATTCCCGACAGCAGGATATTTTAGAGGAATTAAGTTGGCGGTGGGTTTGCGGCATTCGGGGTTCCCCAGCGCGGTGGCAGATTGTAGTTTTGCATTCATTTAAATAACATGAATACTCATTACCCTATGCATAGTTACAATTTAGTCCTACCTGCCAGATTAAGTGAATGGCAAGCGATAGCTCCGTGCCACCCAGTTCACGAATGTTTCAAGGGGGGCTGCAACAATTGATTTGTGCAGTTCAGTCTCAGGACTGTGCTCTTCTCTCCTTAACTCAGCCGCTAAACTAATGGCAGCATTGGAATGGACGTTTACCTCCAGGCTAGTATTGGAATGGACGTTTACCACCAGACCATTGCAATGGACATTTACCTCCAGGCTAGTATTGCAATGGACGCTTACCTCCAGACCATTGCAATGGACGCTTACCTCCAGGCTAGTATTGGAATGGACGTTTAGCTCCAGACCATTGCAATGGACGTTTACCTCCAGACCATTGCAATGGACATTTACCACCAGGCTGGTATTGGAATGGACGTTTACCTCCAGACCATTGCAATGGACATTTACCACCAGGCCAGCATTGGAATGGACATTTCCCTCCAGACCATTGCAATGGACATTTACCACCAGGCTAGTATTGGAATGGACGTTTACCTCCAGACCATTGCAATGGACATTTACCACCAGGCCAGCATTGGAATGGACATTTACCTCCAGACCATTGCAATGGACATTTGCCACCAGGCCAGTATTGGAATGGACGTTTACCTCCAGACCATTGGAATGGACGTTTACCTCCAGACCATTGCAATGGATGTTTACCTCCAGACCATTGCAATGGATGTTTACCTCCAGACCATTGCAATGGATGTTTACCTCCAGACCATTGCAATGGATGTTTACCTCCAGACCATTGCAATGGATGTTTACCTCCAGACCATTGCAATGGACGTTTACCACCAGGCCAGCATTGGAATGGACATTTACCTCCAGACCATTGCAATAGACATTTACCACCAGGCTAGTATTGCAATGGACGTTTACCTCCAGACCATTGCGATGGACGTTTACCTCCAGACCATTGCAATGGACGTTTACCACCAGGCCAGCATTGCAATGGACATTTACCACCAGGCCACCATTGCAATGGACGTTTACCACCAGGCCACCATTGCAATGGACGTTTACCACCAGACCATTGCAATGGACGTTTACCTCCAGGCTAGTATTGAAATGGACATTTACCTCCAGACCATTGCAATGGACATTTACCACCAGGCTAGTATTGGAATGGACATTTACCACCAGACCATTGCAATGGACATTTACCTCCAGACCATTGGAATGGACGTTTACCTCCAGACCATTGGAATGGACGTTTACCTCCAGACCATTGGAATGGACGTTTACCTCCAGACCATTGGAATGGACGTTTACCACCAGACCATTGCAATGGACATTTACCACCAGGCCAGCATTGGAATGGACGTTTACCTCCAGGCTAGTATTGGAATGGACATTTACCTCCAGACCATTGCAATGGACGTTTACCTCCAGGCTAGTATTGCAATGGACATTTACCACCAGACCATTGCAATGGACGTTTACCTCCAGGCTAGTATTGGAATGGACATTTACCTCCAGACCATTGCAATGGACATTTACCACCAGGCTAGTATTGGAATGGACGTTTACCACCAGACCATTGCAATGGACATTTACCACCAGGCCAGCATTGGAATGGACATTTACCTCCAGACCATTGCAATGGACATTTACCTCCAGGCCAGCATTGCAATGGACGTTTACCACCAGGCCAGCATTGCAATGGACGTTTACCTCCAGACCATTGCAATAGACATTTACCACCAGGCCAGCATTGCAATGGACGTTTACCACCAGACCATTGCAATGGACGTTTACCTCCAGGCTAGTATTGGAATGGACATTTACCACCAGGCCAGCATTGCAATGGACGTTTACCTCCAGACCATTGCAATGGACGTTTACCTCCAGACCATTGCAATGGACGTTTACCTCCAGACCATTGCAATGGACGTTTACCTCCAGACCATTGCAATGGACGTTTACCTCCAGGCTAGTATTGGAATGGACGTTTACCACCAGACCATTGCAATGGAAATTTACCTCCAGGCTAGTATTGGAATGGACGTTTACCTCCAGACCATTGCAATGGACGTTTACCTCCAGGCTAGTATTGCAATGGACATTTACCATCAGATCATTGCCATGGACATTTACCTCCAGGCTAGTATTGGAATGGACGTTTACCACCAGACCATTGCAATGGACGTTTACCTCCAGACCATTGCAATGGACGTTTACCTCCAGACCATTGCAATGGACATTTACCTCCAGACCATTGCAATGGACGTTTACCTCCAGGCTAGAATTGGAATGGCCGTTTCGCTCCAGACCATTGCAATGGACGTTTACCACCATACCAGCATTGGAATGGACGTTTACCTCCAGACCATTGGAATGGACATTTACCACCAGACCATTGGAATGGACGTTTGTCACCAGACCATTGCAATGGACGTTTACCTCCAGACCATTGGAATGGGCGTTTACCTCCAGGCCAGCATTGGAATGGACGTTTATCTCCAGACCATTGCAATGGACGTTTACCTCCAGACCATTGCAATGGACGTTTACCTCCAGGCCAGAATTGGAATGGACGTTTACCTCCAGACCATTGCAATGGACGTTTACCTCCAGACCATTGCAATGGACGTTTACCTCCAGACCATTGCAATGGACGTTTACCTCCACACCATTGCAATGGACGTTTACCTCCACACCATTGCAATGGACGTTTACCTCCAGACCATTGCAATGGACGTTTACCTCCAGACCATTGGAATGGACGTTTACCTCCAGACCATTGGAATGGACATTTACATCCAGACCATTGGAATGGACATTTACATCCAGACCATTGCAATGGACGTTTACCACCAGGCCACCATTGCAATCGACGTTTAACACCAGACCATTGCAATGGACGTTTAACACCAGACCATCGCAATGGATATTTACCTCCAGACCATTGCAATGGACATTTACCACCAGGCTAGTATTGGAATGGACGTTTACCTCCAGACCATTGGAATGGACGTTTACCTCCAGACCATTGGAATGGACGTTTACCTCCAGACCATTGGAATGGACGTTTACCTCCAGGCCAGCAGTGGAATGGATATTTACCTCCAGACCATTGGAATGGACGTTTACCTCCAGACCATTGCAATGGACATTTACCACCTGGCTAGTATTGGAATGGACGTTTACCTCCAGACCATTGCAATGGACATTTACCACCAGGCCAGCATTGGAATGGACATTTACCTCCAGACCATTGCAATGGACATTTACCACCAGGCTAGAATTGGAATGGACGTTTACCTCCAGACCATTGCAATGGACATTTACCTCCAGACCATTGGAATGGACATTTACCACCAGGCCAGCATTGCAATGGACATTTACCTCCAGACCATTGCAATGGACATTTACCACCAGGCCAGCATTGGAATGGACGTTTACCTCCAGGCTAGTATTGGAATGGACATTTATCTCCAGACCATTGCAATGGACGTTTACCTCCAGGCTAGTATTGCAATGGACATTTACCACCAGACCATTGCAATGGACGTTTACCTCCAGGCTAGTATTGGAATGGACATTTACCTCCAGACCATTGCAATGGACATTTACCACCAGGCTAGTATTGGAATGGACATTTACCACCAGACCATTGCAATGGACATTTACCTCCAGACCATTGCAATGGACATTTACCACCAGGCCAGCATTGGAATGGACATTTACCTCCAGACCATTGCAATGGACATTTACCACCAGGCCACCATTGCAATGGACGTTTACCACCAGACCATTGCAATGGACGTTTACCTCCAGGCTAGTATTGGAATGGACGTTTACCTCCAGGCTAGTATTGGAATGGACATTTACCTCCAGACCATTGCAATGGACGTTTACCTCCAGGCTAGTATTGGAATGGACATTTACCACCAGACCATTGCAATGGACATTTACCTCCAGGCTAGTATTGCAATGGACATTTACCTCCAGGCCAGCATTGCAATGGACGTTTACCACCAGGCCAGCATTGCAATGGACGTTTACCACCAGACCATTGCAATGGACGTTTACCTCCAGACCATTGCAATGGACATTTACCACCAGGCCAGCATTGCAATGGACGTTTACCTCCAGACCATTGCAATGGACGTTTACCTCCAGGCTAGTATTGGAATGGACGTTTACCACCAGATCATTGCAATGGACATTTACCACCAGATCATTGCAATGGACATTTACCTCCAGGCTAGTATTGGAATGGACATTTACCACCAGGCCAGCATTGCAATGGACGTTTACCACCAGGCCACCATTGCAATGGACGTTTACCACCAGACCATTGCAATGGACGTTTACCTCCAGGCTAGTATTGGAATGGACGTTTACCTCCAGGCTAGTATTGGAATGGACATTTACCTCCAGACCATTGCAATGGACGTTTACCTCCAGGCTAGTATTGGAATGGACATTTACCACCAGACCATTGCAATGGACATTTACCTCCAGGCTAGTATTGCAATGGACATTTACCTCCAGGCCAGCATTGCAATGGACGTTTACCACCAGGCCAGCATTGCAATGGACGTTTACCACCAGACCATTGCAATGGACGTTTACCTCCAGACCATTGCAATGGACATTTACCACCAGGCCAGCATTGCAATGGACGTTTACCTCCAGACCATTGCAATGGACGTTTACCTCCAGGCTAGTATTGGAATGGACGTTTACCACCAGACCATTGCAATGGACATTTACCTCCAGGCTAGTATTGGAATGGACGTTTACCTCCAGACCATTGCAATGGACGTTTACCTCCAGGCTAGTATGGCAATGGACATTTACCACCAGATCATTGCCATGGACATTTACCTCCAGGCTAGTATTGGAATGGACGTTTACCACCAGACCATTGCAATGGACGTTTACCACCAGACCATTGCAATGGACGTTTACCACCAGACCATTGCAATGGACGTTTACCACCAGACCATTGCAATGGACGTTTACCACCAGACCATTGCAATGGACGTTTACCACCAGACCATTGCAATGGACGTTTACCTCCAGACCATTGCAATGGACGTTTACCTCCAGACCATTGGAATGGACATTTACCTCTAGACCATTGCAATGGACATTTACCACCAGGCGAGTATTGGAATGGACGTTTGCCACCAGACCATTGCAATGGACGTTTACCTCCAGGCCAGCATTGGAATGGACATTTACCACCAGGCCAGTATCGGAATGGACGTTTACCTCCAGACCATTGCAATGGACGTTTACCTCCAGACCATTGCAATGGACGTTTACGTCCAGACCATTGCAATGGACGTTTACGTCCAGACCATTGCAATGGACGTTTATGTCCAGACCATTGCAATGGACGTTTATGTCCAGACCATTGCAATGGACGTTTATGTCCAGACCATTGCAATGGACGTTTATGTCCAGACCATTGCAATGGACATTAACATCCAGACCATTGCAATGGACATTAACATCCAGACCATTGCAATGGACATTTACCACCAGGCCAACATTGCAATGGACGTTTAACACCAGACCATTGCAATGGACGTTTGCCACCAGACCATTGCAATGGACGTTTACCTCCAGGCCAGCATTGGAATGGATATTTACCTCCAGACCATTGCAATGGACATTTACCACCAGGCTAGTATTGGAATGGACGTTTACCTCCAGACCATTGGAATGGACGTTTACCTCCAGACCATTGCAATGGACATTTACCACCACGCCAGCATTGCAATGGACGTTTACCACCAGACCATTGCAATGGACGTTTACCTCCAGACCATTGCAATGGACGTTTACCTCCAGGCTAGTATTGGAATGGACATTTACCTCCAGACCATTGCAATGGACATTTACCACCAGGCTAGTATTGGAATGGACATTTACCACCAGACCATTGCAATGGACATTTACCTCCAGGCTAGTATTGGAATGGACATTTACCTCCAGACCATTGCAATGGACGTTTACCTCCAGGCTAGTATTGGAATGGACATTTACCACCAGACCATTGCAATGGACATTTACCTCCAGGCTAGTATTGCAATGGACATTTACCACCAGACCATTGCAATGGACATTTACCACCAGGCCAGCATTGGAATGGACGTTTACCTCCAGGCCAGCATTGGAATGGATATTTACCTCCAGACCATTGGAATGGACGTTTACCTCCAGACCATTGCAATGGACATTTACCACCAGGCTAGTATTGGAATGGACGTTTACCTCCAGACCATTGCAATGGACATTTACCACCAGGCCAGCATTGGAATGGACATTTACCTCCAGACCATTGCAATGGACAATTACCACCAGGCTAGAATTGGAATGGACGTTTACCTCCAGACCATTGGAATGGATGTTTACCTCCAGACCATTGCAATGGACGTTTACCACCAGGCCAGCATTGGAATGGACATTTACCTCCAGACCATTGCAATGGACATTTACCACCAGGCTAGTATTGCAATGGACATTTACCTCCAGACCATTGGAATGGACATTTACCACCAGGCCAGCATTGCAATGGACATTTACCTCCAGACCATTGCAATGGAATGGACGTTTACCTCCAGGCTAGTATTGGAATGGACATTTATCTCCAGACCATTGCAATGGACGTTTACCTCCAGGCTAGTATTGCAATGGACATTTACCACCAGACCATTGCAATGGACGTTTACCTCCAGGCGAGTATTGGAATGGACATTTACCTCCAGACCATTGCAATGGACATTTACCACCAGGCTAGTATTGGAATGGACATTTACCACCAGACCATTGCAATGGACATTTACCTCCAGACCATTGCAATGGACATTTACCACCAGGCCAGCATTGGAATGGACATTTACCTCCAGACCATTGCAATGGACATTTACCACCAGGCCAGCATTGCAATGGACGTTTACCACCAGACCATTGCAATGGACGTTTACCTCCAGGCTAGTATTGGAATGGACGTTTACCTCCAGGCTAGTATTGGAATGGACATTTACCTCCAGACCATTGCAATGGACGTTTACCTCCAGGCTAGTATTGGAATGGACATTTACCACCAGACCATTGCAATGGACATTTACATCCAGGCTAGTATTGCAATGGACATTTACCTCCAGGCCAGCATTGCAATGGACATTTACATCCAGGCTAGTATTGCAATGGACATTTACCTCCAGGCCAGCATTGCAATGGACGTTTACCACCAGGCCAGCATTGCAATGGACGTTTACCACCAGACCATTGCAATGGACGTTTACCTCCAGACCATTGCAATGGACATTTACCACCAGGCCAGCATTGCAATGGACGTTTACCTCCAGACCATTGCAATGGACGTTTACCTCCAGGCTAGCATTGGAATGGACGTTTACAACCAGATCATTGCAATGGACATTTACCACAAGATCATTGCAATGGACATTTACCACCAGATCATTGCAATGGACATTTACCTCCAGGCTAGTATTGGAATGGACATTTACCACCAGGCCAGCATTGCAATGGACGTTTACCACCAGACCATTGCAATGGACGTTTACCACCAGACCATTGCAATGGACGTTTACCTCCAGACCATTGCAATGGACGTTTACCTCCAGGCTAGTATTGGAATGGACGTTTACCACCAGACCATTGCAATGGACATTTACCTCCAGGCTAGTATTGGAATGGACGTTTACCTCCAGACCATTGCAATGGACGTTTACCTCCAGGCTAGTATTGCAATGGACATTTACCACCAGATCATTGCCATGGACATTTACCTCCAGGCTAGTATTGGAATGGACGTTTACCTCCAGACCATTGCAATGGACGTTTACCACCAGACCATTGCAATGGACGTTTACCACCAGACCATTGCAATGGACGTTTACCTCCAGACCATTGCAATGGACGTTTACCTCCAGACCATTGCAATGGACGTTTACCTCCAGACCATTGCAATGGACGTTTACCTCCAGACCATTGCAATGGACGTTTACCTCTAGACCATTGCAATGGACATTTACCACCAGGCGAGTATTGGAATGGACGTTTGCCACCAGACCATTGGAATGGACGTTTGCCACCAGACCATTGGAATGGACGTTTGCCACCAGACCATTGGAATGGACGTTTGCCACCAGACCATTGCAATGGACGTTTGCCACCAGACCATTGCAATGGACGTTTACCTCCAGGCCAGCATTGGAATGGACGTTTACCTCCAGGCCAGCATTGGAATGGACGTTTACCTCCAGACCATTGCAATGGACGTTTACCTCCAGACCATTGCAATGGACGTTTACCTCCAGACCATTGCAATGGACATTAACATCCAGACCATTGCAATGGACGTTTACCACCAGGCCATTGCAATGGACGTTTGCCACCAGACCATTGCAATGGACGTTTACCTCCAGGCCTGCATTGGAATGGATATTTACCTCCAGACCATTGCAATGGATATTTACCACCAGGCTAGTATTGGAATGGACGTTTACCTCCAGACCATTGGAATGGACGTTTACCTCCAGGCCAGCATTGGAATGGATATTTACCTCCAGACCATTGGAATGGACGTTTACCTCCAGACCATTGCAATGGACATTTACCACCAGGCTAGTATTGGAATGGACGTTTACCTCCAGACCATTGCAATGGACATTTACCACCAGGCTAGAATTGGAATGGACCTTTACCTCCAGACCATTGGAATGGACGTTTACCACCAGGCCAGCATTGGAATGGACATTTACCTCCAGACCATTGCAATGGACATTTACCACCAGGCTCGTATTGGAATGGACGTTTACCTCCAGACCATTGCAATGGACATTTACCACCAGGCCAGCATTGCAATGGACATTTACAACCAGGCCAGCATTGCAATGGACGTTTACCACCAGACCATTGCAATGGACGTTTACCTCCAGACCATTGCAATGGACGTTTACCTCCAGGCTAGTATTGGAATGGACATTTACCTCCAGACCATTGCAATGGACATTTACCACCAGGCTAGTATTGGAATGGACATTTACCACCAGACCATTGCAATGGACATTTACCACCAGGCCAGCATTGGAATGGACGTTTACCTCCAGGCTAGTATTGGAATGGACATTTACCTCCAGACCATTGCAATGGACGTTTACCTCCAGGCTAGTATTGGAATGGACATTTACCACCAGACCATTGCAATGGACATTTGCCTCCAGGCTAGTATTGCAATGGACATTTACCACCAGACCATTGGAATGGACATTTACCACCAGGCGACCATTGGAATGGACATTTACCTCCAGACCATTGCAATGGACATTTACCACCAGGCTAGTATTGGAATGGACGTTTACCACCAGACCATTGCAATGGACATTTACCTCCGGACCATTGCAATGGACATTTACCACCAGGCCAGCATTGGAATGGACATTTACCTCCAGACCATTGCAATGGACATTTACCACCAGGCCAGCGTTGGAATGGACGTTTACCACCAGACCATTGCAATGGACGTTTACCTCCAGGCTAGTATTGGAATGGACGTTTACCTCCAGGCTAGTATTGGAATGGACATTTACCTCCAGACCATTGCAATGGACGTTTACATCCAGGCTAGTATTGGAATGGACATTTACCACCAGACCATTGCAATGGACATTTACCTACAGGCTAGTATTGCAATGGACATTTACCTCCAGGCTAGTATTGCAATGGACGTTTACCTCCAGGCCAGCATTGCAATGGACGTTTACCACCAGACCATTGCAATGGACGTTTACCTCCAGACCATTGCAATGGACATTTACCACCAGGCCAGCATTGCAATGGACGTTTACCACCAGGCCACCATTGCAATGGACGTTTACCACCAGACCATTGCAATGGACGTTTACCACCAGACCATTGCAATGGACGTTTACCTCCAGACCATTGCAATGGATATTTACCACCAGGCCAGCATTGCAATGGACGTTTACCACCAGACCATTGCAATGGACGTTTACCTCCAGACTATTGCAATGGACGTTTACCTCCAGGCTAGTATTGGAATGGACGTTTACCACCAGACCATTGCAATGGACATTTACCACCAGATCATTGCAATGGACATTTACCTCCAGGCTAGTATTGGAATGGACATTTACCACCAGCCCAGCATTGCAATGGACGTTTACCTCCAGACCATTGCAATGGACGTTTACCTCCAGGCTAGTATTGGAATGGACGTTTACCACCAGACCATTGCAATGGACATTTACCTCCAGGCTAGTATTGGAATGGACGTTTACCTCCAGACCATTGCAATGGACGTTTACCTCCAGGCTAGTATTGCAATGGACATTTACCACCAGATCATTGCCATGGACCTTTACCTCTTGGCTAGTATTGCAATGGACGTTTACCACCAGACCATTGCAATGGACGTTTACCACCAGACCATTGCAATGGACGTTTACCTCCAGACCATTGCAATGGACGTTTACCTCCAGACCATTGCAATGGACATTTACCTCCAGACCATTGCAATGGACATTTACCTCCAGGCTAGAATTGGAATGGACGTTTCGCTCCAGACCATTGCAATGGACGTTTACCTCCAGGCTAGTATTGGAATGGACGTTTACCACCAGACCAGCATTGGAATGGACGTTTACCTCCAGACCATTGCAATGGAAATTTACCACCAGGCCAGCATTGGAATGGACGTTTACCTCCAGACCATTGCAATGGACATTTACCACCAGGCCAGCATTGGAATGGACATTTACCTCTAGACCATTGCAATGGACATTTACCACCAGGCGAGTATTGGCATGGACGTTTACCTCCAGACCATTGGAATGGACGTTTGCCACCAGACCATTGGAATGGACGTTTGCCACCTGAGCATTGCAATGGACGTTTGCCACCAGACCATTGCAATGGACGTTTACCTCCAGACCATTGGAATGGACGTTTACCTCCAGACCATTGGAATGGACGTTTACCTCCAGGCCAGCATTGGAATGGACGTTTACCTCCAGACCATTGCAATGGACATTAACATCCAGACCATTGCAATGGACGTTTACCACCAGGCCATTGCAATGGACGTTTGCCACCAGACCATTGCAATGGACGTTTACCTCCAGGCCTGCATTGGAATGGATATTTACCTCCAGACCATTGCAATGGACATTTACCACCAGGCTAGTATTGGAATGGACGTTTACCTCCAGACCATTGGAATGGACGTTTACCTCCAGGCCAGCATTGGAATGGATATTTACCTCCAGACCATTGGAATGGACGTTTACCTCCAGACCATTGCAATGGACATTTACCACCAGGCTAGTATTGGAATGGACGTTTACCTCCAGACCATTGCAATGGACATTTACCACCAGGCTAGAATTGGAATGGACCTTTACCTCCAGACCATTGGAATGGACGTTTACCACCAGGCCAGCATTGGAATGGACATTTACCTCCAGACCATTGCAATGGACATTTACCACCAGGCTCGTATTGGAATGGACGTTTACCTCCAGACCATTGCAATGGACATTTACCACCAGGCCAGCATTGCAATGGACATTTACAACCAGGCCAGCATTGCAATGGACGTTTACCACCAGACCATTGCAATGGACGTTTACCTCCAGACCATTGCAATGGACGTTTACCTCCAGGCTAGTATTGGAATGGACATTTACCTCCAGACCATTGCAATGGACATTTACCACCAGGCTAGTATTGGAATGGACATTTACCACCAGACCATTGCAATGGACATTTACCACCAGGCCAGCATTGGAATGGACGTTTACCTCCAGGCTAGTATTGGAATGGACATTTACCTCCAGACCATTGCAATGGACGTTTACCTCCAGGCTAGTATTGGAATGGACATTTACCACCAGACCATTGCAATGGACATTTGCCTCCAGGCTAGTATTGCAATGGACATTTACCACCAGACCATTGCAATGGACATTTACCACCAGACCATTGGAATGGACATTTACCACCAGGCGACCATTGGAATGGACATTTACCTCCAGACCATTGCAATGGACATTTACCACCAGGCTAGTATTGGAATGGACGTTTACCACCAGACCATTGCAATGGACATTTACCTCCAGACCATTGCAATGGACATTTACCACCAGGCCAGCATTGGAATGGACATTTACCTCCAGACCATTGCAATGGACATTTACCACCAGGCCAGCGTTGGAATGGACGTTTACCACCAGACCATTGCAATGGACGTTTACCTCCAGGCTAGTATTGGAATGGACGTTTACCTCCAGGCTAGTATTGGAATGGACATTTACCTCCAGACCATTGCAATGGACGTTTACATCCAGGCTAGTATTGGAATGGACATTTACCACCAGACCATTGCAATGGACATTTACCTACAGGCTAGTATTGCAATGGACATTTACCTCCAGGCTAGTATTGCAATGGACGTTTACCTCCAGGCCAGCATTGCAATGGACGTTTACCACCAGACCATTGCAATGGACGTTTACCTCCAGACCATTGCAATGGACATTTACCACCAGGCCAGCATTGCAATGGACGTTTACCACCAGGCCACCATTGCAATGGACGTTTACCACCAGACCATTGCAATGGACGTTTACCACCAGACCATTGCAATGGACGTTTACCTCCAGACCATTGCAATGGACGTTTACCTCCAGACCATTGCAATGGACATTTACCACCAGGCCAGCATTGCAATGGACGTTTACCTCCAGACTATTGCAATGGACGTTTACCTCCAGACTATTGCAATGGACGTTTACCTCCAGGCTAGTATTGGAATGGACGTTTACCACCAGACCATTGCAATGGACATTTACCACCAGATCATTGCAATGGACATTTACCTCCAGGCTAGTATTGGAATGGACATTTACCACCAGCCCAGCATTGCAATGGACGTTTACCTCCAGACCATTGCAATGGACGTTTACCTCCAGGCTAGTATTGGAATGGACGTTTACCACCAGACCATTGCAATGGACATTTACCTCCAGGCTAGTATTGGAATGGACGTTTACCTCCAGACCATTGCAATGGACGTTTACCTCCAGGCTAGTATTGCAATGGACATTTACCACCAGATCATTGCCATGGACCTTTACCTCTTGGCTAGTATTGCAATGGACGTTTACCACCAGACCATTGCAATGGACGTTTACCTCCAGACCATTGCAATGGACATTTACCTCCAGGCTAGAATTGGAATGGACGTTTCGCTCCAGACCATTGCAATGGACGTTTACCTCCAGGCTAGTATTGGAATGGACGTTTACCACCAGACCAGCATTGGAATGGACGTTTACCTCCAGACCATTGCAATGGAAATTTACCACCAGGCCAGCATTGGAATGGACGTTTACCTCCAGACCATTGCAATGGACATTTACCACCAGGCCAGCATTGGAATGGACATTTACCTCTAGACCATTGCAATGGACATTTACCACCAGGCGAGTATTGGCATGGACGTTTACCTCCAGACCATTGGAATGGACGTTTACCTCCAGACCATTGGAATGGACGTTTGCCACCTGAGCATTGCAATGGACGTTTGCCACCAGACCATTGCAATGGACGTTTACCTCCAGACCATTGGAATGGACGTTTACCTCCAGACCATTGGAATGGACGTTTACCTCCAGGCCAGCATTGGAATGGACGTTTACCTCCAGACCATTGCAATGGACATTTACCACCAGGCTAGTATCGGAATGGACGTTTACCTCCAGACCATTGCAATGGACGTTTACCTCCAGACCATTGCAATGGACGTTTACCTCCAGACCATTGCAATGGACGTTTACCTCCAGACCATTGGAATGGACATTTACATCCAGACCATTGCAATGGACGTTTACCACCAGGCCACCATTGCAATGGACGTTTACCTCCAGACCATTGCAATGGACGTTTGCCACCAGACCAGCATTGGAATGGATATTTACCTCCAGACTATTGCAATGGACGTTTACCACCAGGCTAGTATTGGAATGGACGTTTACCTCCAGACCATTGGAATGGACGTTTACCTCCAGACCATTGGAATGGACGTTTACATCCAGACCATTGCAATGGACGTTTACCACCAGGCGACCATTGCAATGGACGTTTACCTCCAGGCCAGCATTGGAATGGATATTTACCACCAGACCATTGCAATGGACATTTACCACCAGGCCAGCATTGGAATGGACATTTACCACCAGACCATTGCAATGGACATTTACCACCAGGCTAGTATTGGAATGGACGTTTACCTCCAGACCATTGGAATGGACGTTTACCACCAGGCGACCATTGGAATGGACGTTTACCACCAGGCGACCATTGCAATGGACGTTTACCACCAGGCGACCATTGCAATGGACGTTTACCACCAGACCATTGCAATGGACATTTACCACCAGGCGAGCATTGGAATGGACATTTACCACCAGACCATTGCAATGGACATTTACCTCCAGACCATTGCAATGGACATTTACCACCAGGCTAGTATTGGAATGGACGTTTCCTCCAGACCATTGCAATGGACGTTTACCTCCAGACCATTGCAATGGACATTTACCACCAGGCCAGCTTTGGAATGGACATTTACCTCCAGACCATTGCAATGGACGTTTACCTCCAGGCCAGCATTGGAATGGATATTTACCTCCAGACCATTGCAATGGACATTTACCACCAGGCTAGTATTGGAATGGACGTTTACCTCCAGACCATTGGAATGGACGTTTACCTCCAGACCATTGGAATGGACGTTTACCTCCAGGCCACCATTGGAATGGACGTTTACCTCCAGACCATTGCAATGGACGTTTACCACCAGGCGACCATTGCAATGGACGTTTACCACCATGCGACCATTGCAATGGACGTTTACCACCAGGCGACCATTGCAATGGACGTTTACCACCAGACCATTGCAATGGACGTTTACCACCAGGCCAGCATTGCAATGGACGTTTACCACCAGACCATTGCAATGGACATTTACCACCAGGCGAGCATTGGAATGGACATTTACCTCCAGACCATTGCAATGGACGTTTATCTCCAGGCCAGCATTGGAATGGACATTTACCTCCAGACCATTGCAATGGACATTTACCACCAGGCCAGCATTGGAATGGATATTTATCTCCAGACCATTGCAATGGACGTTTATCTCCAGACCATTGCAATGGACGTTTATCTCCAGGCCAGCATTGGAATGGACATTTACCTCCAGACCATTGCAATGGACGTTTACCCCCAGGCCAGCCTTGGAATGGACATTTATCTCCAGGCCAGCCTTGGAATGGACGTTTACCACCAGGCCAGCCTTGGAATGGACGTTTACCACCAGGCCATTGCAATGGACATTTACCTCCAGGCCAGCCTTGGAATGGACTTTTACCTCCAGGCCAGCCTTGGAATGGACGTTTACCACCAGGCCATTGCAATGGACGTTTACCTCCAGGCCAGCCTTGGAATGGACGTTTACCTCCAGGCCAGCCTTGGAATGGACGTTTACCTCCAGGCCAGCCTTGGAATGGACGTTTACCACCAGGCCAGCATTGGAATGGACGTTTACCTCCAGGCCAGCATTGGAATGGACGTTTAGCTCCTGGAAGGTTGTCACCAGGTTGAAAGTGGGGAGACTTGCCCTGAATTCCACGTGCACCATTTTCTCCAATGATAATGGAAACCCGGTGGACACTCGAGGATTGCAAGGAGAGTGGGAGGAGGCAAACGACAGTGGGTGTGTCTTCTATGTGGCTGCAATTTAAAGGCAGACATAAGGAAGTTGTTCATTGCCTTGATGTTTCAGTTCACAAGCAACAGAGGGCTGAATCACTGCACTCTGCTTATTTATTGTTCAGAAAAGCCATAGCAACATGGGTCTCATACACCCAATTTGTCTAGTGCCAAGGGAAGAACAAAGAGGCACCTTTTTCAACATGCCAATGATTTCATCCACTTACCTGTAGACGAGCACAGCCAGACAGCAAGGTCTGATAACTTCGGCACCTTCGCTGGCTTCCCTAGAGTGCAAGCGGTGATCGATTGTACTCATGTGGCCATTAGAGCTCCCTGTGATCAACCTGCTGTCTTTGTCAATCGCAAAGGCTTCCACTCTTTAAACACACTACTGGTTTGCAACGAGAAGAATCATGCATGTATGTGCACATTTCCCAGGGAGCTGGCATGATTCCTACATTTTGAGAAACTCCCAGCTGCCAGTTTTCGAGGAACCAGCCGAAGTGGATGGATCCTGGGTGGCAAGGGTTACCCCCTTTGTACATGGTTGATGACACCAATACGTCATCTCTAAAGTGCTGCTGGAGAGGTGAAATGTTGCTCACACATCCACCAGAGCCATTATTGAACACACCATTGGCATGCTGAAAATGCGATTCCGCTGCCTTGACCAGTCTGGAGCGGTTTTTCAGTACGTGCCACGGGGGGTGTCCTGAATAATCATTTTCTGATATGCCTTGCACAACCTTGCAATTAGATGCGGTAACATTCTGCTGGGGGGAGGTACAGGAGGAACACCAGTCCTCCTCAGATGAGGATGATAATGAAGAGGGTGAGGAGGAGGACAACAATGACAGCGATGCCATTATCAATATGAGGGCCATGAAGAGACATGTTAGGGACATCAGGCAGAACCTCATTTATGCATGTTTCAGCCAACAATATGCCACATCATGAAGGAATGTTGGGAGGAGAAACTGAACAATTCCCCACAGAAATTCTGTTTTGCATGAGGTCTTGTTCATCTCAGCAATCTTAATGAAGCATGGCTGCACTTTCATGTACTTTCATTCACTGGCTTTTAATATCATCTATGGGCGACGATGAATGCAACTACACACCACTGCAAGCAGCGCTAAGTTATGACTGTACAAAATAAAAGTAAAGCATGACAGGATTGGAAAAAGTTATTAATCATCAATAGGAAAACAGCAATCATTGAAGAGTGAAGGCTTTAATTACAATGAGATGCGGACACTGGACATTTCCTGAGACGCTTTGCAAATATCAATACGTTCTTGCCATAGGCCTCAAAAAAATCTTTGTATCCATCTGTAACCAAGCAAAACATTACGGAGAGTGGATCAAATTTTGCATGAAATATAAATGCATTAACAAATCTTTTCTATTCTCACTATATGTACATCACCCGTGTCACCATCATGCTCAAAAGTGTTTCCATTTCCTTTGTCTCTCACTCTGTCTAAGTGTTACCCTGACATTAGCAGCTGAGGTGGAGACAGTCTGCTCAGTGCGCTGCCCCGTTGCTCTGTGTGACTGTGGTGGGCATCCTCTGGAGGAACGGGGTCTTGATGGCTGCATCCTACTGGGGTCCTGCAGCAAAGGTGCTTGAGTATCTCCCGCATGCTCGTCTGCTGGAGGTAAGGGGGTCAATGTCAGTAGGGAGGATGAGACGCCACTTATCCTGGGGGTGGCCTGAGAGGAAGGATGCGGGGCAACTGGCATGTGCTCCTCCTCCATCTGTGTTCACGATGGCATCTGCCCGTCTCCCTGAGGGGAAGAAGCAGCTGGAGGGAAGTCCAGGTTCCTTGTCCCCTTCTTGCTTAGACTCTGCTGCATGGAGCCCACAGCAACAGCGATGGAGTGCAGATCAAATCACATATGGCTCGAGCGCTCAACCAGACTTACCACGGAGCTCACCAGACTCTCGACTGAGGAAACCATATGTTCAAATACCTGGGACATGGCAGATGTCATGGCTTGCATGGACTCCTCCATGGCACACGCAAAGCCACGCATGACCTCAGGCATCTCCGACATATTTTCCACATGGCTTTGTTGCACATCCAGCAGACGTCTCGTAGCCACAAACAGAGGATCATCCTGAGCGTGGGGCTGTGCAGGGGCCTGGTCCCCAGCAGTCCTCCGATTGTCAAGGGACCCAGCTGGCACATGCTCCCTCAGCTGCTGGGACATGTCTATGTCCTGCAAACCAACTTGTGACCCAGATTCTAATCTTAAACCCCGCCGTGGACCATGTGGATGTATCTGCGCTGGCGGAGGTGGAAAAAGAGGCAGGTGATGGTGCACCCTCTGGGGAATTGGATTCTTCTTCTTCCCCAGAGGAGGATTCTTGGACCACGTGGTGTTCTGCTACTCGAGTGTGGACACCTGCAGTGGAGACACAAACCGAGGCACAAACAGAAGCATTTTAAGCATCTGATGCACGGGTTCACACACTTCCCTTCAGTTTCCACATATGTTGCAAGAACAGAGTCGACACTTCATCCTTACATTTTGTGACTGCTGCCTCGTCATCTCCGCTCGCCCTGCGTCCTTCCTGTCTCATGATCTTTGATGCCTCCTCCTCAGCTGTGGTTAGCAGCCTGATGTCAGGGACCCCTCCTCCCGTCTTAGCACGCTTGCACTGATTGTGGCTTCATTTATCCTGCAGCAGACAGTGCAGCTTTAATGACATAGCAAATGATGCATCACAACCATTGCATATAGACATCAACATCACTCATTCTGCATTGGCTTTTGCACGACATATCCCAGCACATAAACAATGCCAATCTTCATCATTTAGTAGATGGCACCAAGGCTGCTCATGCATTCGACTGCATTCCTTGCATAACCTCTGCCTTAAAGTCATCTAGCCATGGAAGAAATTAATGGAGCAGCCTTGCCAGGACCACTTTCCCTCGCTAATCTAATCAAGTCATTGATGTGCTTGCGGCACTGTACACGTGTTCTAAGAGTTATCCCACGGTTCGAGACCTCTTCCGCTACCTCCATCCAAGCCGCCTTGGTGATGCGGGAGGGTCTTCTGACTCCATCTGCAGGGAAGAGGACCTCCCGCCTTTCCCTGACAGCCTGGAGGAAAACCTGCAGGGTGGCATCACTGAACCGTAGACCAGGACGTTGCATGCTGGCTGCCATGTCATTCACTTTGGCTGTGGGGAATTTCTTTTTATTATTCATTCATGGGAAGTGGGCGTCACTGGCCAGGCCAGCATTTATTGCCCATCCCGAATTGCCCTTGAGAAGATGGTGGTGAGCTGCCTTCTTGAACCGCTGCAGTCCATGTGGGGTAGGTACACCCACAGTGCTGTTAGGAAGGGAGTTATGCCGGGTGGTCCTTCCAGTTTCATTCCTTTTTATTGACTTCATAGCGGTTAGATACAACTGAGTGTCTTGCTAGGCCATTTCAGAGGGCATGTAAGAGTCAACCACATTGCTGTGGGTCTGGAGTCACATGTAGGCCAGACTAGGTAAGGACAGCAGATTTCCTTCCCTGAAGGACATTAGTGAACCAGATGGGTTTTTACAACAATTGACAATGGTTTCATGGCCATCGTTAGACTAGCTTTTTAATTCCAGATTTATTAATTGAATTCAAATTCCACCTTCTGCTGTGGTGGGATTTGAACCCATGCCCCCTGAGCAATATCCTGGGTCTCTGGGTGACTAGTCCAGTGACAATACCACTACGCCAGCGCCTCCCCTATGGTATAAAGTTGGTGGAGACCTTCACAAAATAAGGGAAGCAAAATCATTTTGATTTAAGGGAAAGCTTCAACTAAGTTATTCAAAAGATAATAGAACAAAGAACAAAGATAATTACAGCACAGGAACAGGCCCTTCGGCCCTCCAAGCCTGCGCCGATCCAGATCCTCTCTCTAAACATGTCGCCTATTTTCTTAGGTTCTGTATCTCTTTTCTTCCTGCCCATTCATGTATCTGTCTAGATACATCTGAAAAGACTCCATCGTGCCCGCGTCTACCACCTCCGCTGGCAACGCGTTCCAGGTGCCCACCACCCTCTGCGTAAAGAACTTTCCACGCATATCCCCCCTAAACATTTCACTTTGAACTCGTGTCCTCTAGTAATTGAAACCCCCACTCTGGGAAAAAGCCTCTTGCTGTCCACCCTGTCTATACCTCTCATGATTTTGTACACCTCAATCAGGTCCCCCCTCAACCTCCGTCTTTCTAATGAAAATAATCCTAATCTACACAACCTCTCTTCATAGCTAGCGCCCTCCATACCAGGCAACATCCTGGTGACATGAAAGGAAGGCTGTTCTTCGAGACCAAAAGCACAGAATGTTTTGTAGGTGTGGCGATCATGGTGCTTGGGGCACTGACTGACCAATGAAAGGCTGCCCCCAAAGAACAAAGAGAACAAAGAACAGTGCAGCACAGGAACAGGCCAGTCGGCCCTCCAAGCATGCGCCGATCTTGATGCCTGCCTAAACTAAAACCTTCTGCACTTCCGGGGCCCATATCCCTCTACTTCCTTCCTATTCATATATTTGTCAAGATGCCTCTTAAACGTCGCTATCGTACCTGCTTCCACCACCTCCCCCGGCAGCAAGTTCCAGGCACTCACCACCCTCTGTCTAAAGAACTTGCCCCGCACATCCCCTCTAAACTTTGCCCCTCGCACCTTAAACCTATTTCCCCTAGTAACTGACTCTTCCACACTGGGAAAAAGCTTCTGACTATCCACTCTGCCCATGCCACTTATAGCTTTGTAAACCTCTATCATGTCGCCCCTCCATCTCCATTGTTCCAGTGAAAACAATCCGAGTTTATTCAACCTCTCCTCATAGCTAATGCCCTCCAGACCAGGCAACATCCTGGTAAACCTCTTCTGTACCCTCTCCAAAGCCTCCACGTCCTTCTGGTAGTGTGGTGACCAGAATTGTACGCAATATTCCAAGTGTGGCCTAACTAAAGTTCTGTACAGCTGCAGCATGACTTAACAATGTTTATACTCTCTGCCCCGACCGATGAAGGCAAGCATGCCGTATGCCTTCTTGACTACCTTATCCACCTGCGTTGCCACTTTCAGTGACCTGTGGACCTGTACGCCCAGATCTCTCTGCCTGTCAATACACCTAAGCGTTCTGCCATTTACTGTATACTTCCCACCTGTATTAGATCTTCATTTGTCCGGATTAAACTCCATCTGCCATTTCTCCGCCCAAGTCTCCAACCGATCTATATCCTGCTGTATCCTCGAACAATCCTCATCACTATCCGCAACTCCACCAACCTTTGTGTCGTCCGCAAACTTACTAATCAGACCAGCTACATTTTCCTCCAAATCATTTATATATACTACAAAGAGCAAAGGTCCTGCAGGGATCCCTGCGGAATACCACTAGTCACATCCCTCTATTCAGAAAAACACCCTTCCACTGCTACCCTCTGTCTTCTGTGACCGAGCCAGTTCTGTATCCATCTTGCCAGCTCACCTCTGATCCCGTGTGACTCCACCTTTTGTACCAGTCTGCCATGAGGGACCTTGTCAAAGGCTTTACTAAAGTCCATATAGACAACATCCACTGCCCTTCCTTCATCAATCATCTTCATCACTTCCTCAAAAAACATGATCTGTCGCATGATCCCACGTGTACCCCATGCCCATCGTCACATGCCTGGTTTAAATACAAAATCGCATGGGAAATGGGATTTGCAGCGGAAGTTACGACAACTTCCGGACTCACCATCAGGAACGCCGCGGCAATGATAAGATTCAACCCCAAAGCTCCAGGTTAATAAGTGTAACTCGGGGTCCGCGAGGGTAACTCGGGGTCCGCGAGGGTAACTCAGGGTCCGCGAGGGTAACTCTGGGTTCGCGAGGGTAACTCTGGGTTCGCGAGGGTAACTCTGGGTCCGCGAGGGTTAACTATGAGTTGGTGAGTGTTAACTCCAGCCTGCATTTGCAACAACTTTGCATATTGGGATCCAGGCCAAAGTGGGTAAATAGGCTTCGGTACCAATCAGCTGTTATCTGATTGAATGGCGAAGGAGACTTGATGGGCTGAATGGCCTTCTCCTGTCTTAGGAATGGGTCCAATATCTTGTAACAGCATTACATGATGCAAACCTTTCCCTGGCGGGAATAAAACTGCATGGTGTGGGACTGAGTTCTACAGACCAGGAGTGCTGCGTTCAGGATGCAGCATTGCAGTGGTGCCCTCCGTGGCTGATTTGCCTAACTCACTATCCGATCTCGCAAATTAAGAATGGATCACTGGGAGTAACTGCTGCCTGATCCTCACTCGACTGATTGGAGGATTCTTTGCCTCACTGTTAAATCTCACCACGACTTTACCCCACAGGCCCTGACATTCTCTGTATCACCCTCCTTGTCACACACACCCCTGTCACACCCACCCTGTCACACCTTCCCCCCTCACACCCTCTCCCCTCACACCCTCATGCTGATTTCTCCCAATCTCCTGAGGTAATTTTAGGAGAACATCGGTGGAATCACGGGAGGAAGAAGATTTAGATTTTTCACCTTTGCTCAGGGGAGGAATTTCATCGGGAAATAACAGTAATTTCAGCCCATTTCAGCCACTTCTCCCTTCCCTCACTGCTCCCTCTTCCCAAACCCTCCGACTGAATCCCTCCGTCGCTGCTCCTCCTCCCCAAACCCTCCGACTCACTCGCTCCTCCCTACTCTGCAGCTGCAACTGGATTGGGAATAGGATTAAGGTTAGATTCCACAATGGCTCAGGGTTACACTAAGAGTTAGAGGAACAGTTATGGTTACGGTTTGGGTTCTCTGACTCCATCCAAACCTGCTCTGAGTCCATTGCTGTGTTGTCTGTGTGTACATAAACAGAGCCAGACTTGGGAGAGGGTGTACAGTCAGGGCAGATGAAGTGGACTGAGAGCATTTGGAGTGCAGAGTGGAGTAAAAAGAAGTTCGAGCAGAGCAGCAGAAGATTAAACCAGGCTTGCAGTGACAGACTGCCATTCAGTTTTGTAGGACGGCATTCATGATTAACACAGAGTAGGACAGGCTGCCATTGCTGGATAAAGGAGGCCCTTTGTCCTTCCAGAGTCAGAGGTGACAATTTCTCAACCACTTCATTTGTTCATGTTCTAGGGCGGCCAATGCAACTAAAAGCTCATTATCATAAACCCTTAACATCCCTCACCGACACAGTGAGTGTGTGTGAAATTGTACCCCAGTGAGAGTCAGTGTGTGCGGAACTGTATCCCAATGAGAGTCAGTGTGGGTGGAACTGTACCCCAGTGAGAGTCAGTGTGGGTGGAACTGTATCCCAGTGAGAGTCAGTGTGTGAAACGGTCACCCAGTGAGAGTCAGTGTGTGTCGAACTGTATCCCAGTGAGAGTCAGTGTGTGAAACGGTCACCCAGTGAGAGTCAGTGTGTGTCGAACTGTATCCCAGTGAGAGTCAGTGTGTGAAACGGTCACCCAGTGAGAGTCAGTGTGTGTCGAACTGTATCCCAGTGAGAGTCAGTGTGGGTGGAACTGTATCCCAGTGAGAGTCAGTGTGTGTCGAACTGTATCCCAGTGAGAGTCAGTGTGGGTGGAACTGTATCCCAGTGAGAGTCAGTGTGGGTGGAACAGTATCCCAGTGAGAGTGAGTGTGTATGAAACTGCACCCCAATGAGAGTCAGTGTGTGTGGAACTGTATCCCAGTGAGAGTCAGTGTGTGTGGAACAGTATCCCAGTGAGAGTCAGTGTGTGTGGAACAGTATCCCAGTGAGAGTCAGTGTGTGTGGAACAGTATCCCAGTGAGAGTCAGCGTGTGTGGAACTGTATCCCAGTGAGAGTCAGCGTGTGTGGAACTGTAACAAAAACAAGAAATGCTGGATTCACTCAGCAGGTCTGGCAGCATCTGTGGAAAGAGAAGCAGAGTTAACGTTTCGGGTCAGTGACCCTTCTTCGGAACTCAGCGTGTGTGGAACTGTATCCCAGTGAGAGTCAGTGTGTGTCGAACTGTATCCCAGTGAGAGTCAGTGTGGGTGGAACAGTATCCCAGTGAGAGTCAGTGTGTGAAACGGTCACCCAGTGAGAGTCAGTGTGGGTGGAACAGTATCCCAGTGAGAGTGAGTGTGTATGAAACTGCACCCCAATCCTTTCAGTGCAGCAGCTTTTTCGGGAGCAGCGAGTGAGCAGCTGGGAAAGTCCGTTTGAAAGTAAATTTAATTTCCTTTTGTTTTTCGGCGGAGGCCAGGGGGCTGCTGGGTAAGTAAAACACTATATATTTGGGCGGTTTAAAATAACTTTCCTTTCAGTGCAGCAGCTTTTTCGGGAGCAGCGTGTGAGCGAGTGAGCAGCTGGGAAAGTCCGTTTGAAAGTAAATTTAATTTCCTTTTGTTTTTCGGCGGAGGCCAGGGGGCTGCTGGGTAAGTAAAACACTATATATTTGGGCGGTTTCTGAACCCGAGACACCACACTTGTAGTGTCTCCCACCCGCCCTCCTCCTCTAACCAAAAAAAAGGACTCGGTGGGGTGTTTATAAGGTAAGGCTTTTTCGATTTCTCTGGTTTTATTGTGATTGGTAAAAACTTTTCGTTCCTTTTTCATTTAACTAAGTTTAAACTTAAGATTAAAAATGGCAGGAGATCTCAGACCCGTATCATGCTCCTCTTGCTCAATGTGGGAGCTCAGGGACATGGCTGATGACCCTGTCTCCTTCACGTGCAGGAAGTGTGTCCAGCTGCAGCTCTTGTTCGACCGCATGACGGCTCTCGAGCTGCGGATGGACTCACTTTGGAGCATGCGCGATGCTGAGGAGGTCGTGGATAGCACGTTTAGTGAAATGGTCACACTGCAGATTAGGATTGCTGAGGGAGAAAGGGAATGGGTGACCAAAAGGCAGAGAAAGAGCAGGAAGGCAGCGCAGGAGTCCCCTGCGGTCATCTCCCTCCAAAACAAGTATACCGTTTTGGATACTGTTGAGGGAGATGGCTCACCAGGGGAAGGCAGCAGTAGCCAGGTCCATGGCACCGTGGCTGGCTCTGCTGTTCCGAAGGGCGGGAAAAAGAGTGGAAGGGCTATAGTCGTAGGGGATTCGATTGTAAGGGGAGTAGATAGGCGGTTCTGTGGTCGAAAACGAGGCTCCCGAATGGTATGTTGCCTCCCAGGTGCACGGGTCAGGGACGTCTCAGATCGGCTGCAGAACATTCTAAAGGGGGAGGGTGAACAGCCAGTTGTCATTGTGCACATAGGCACTAATGATATAGGTAAAAAACGGGATGAGGTCCTACATGCAGAGTTTAGGGAGCTAGGAGCCAAGTTAAAAAGTAGGACCTCAAAGGTAGTAATCTCAGGATTACTACCAGTGCCACGTGATAGTCAGAGTAAAAATGAAAGAATAGTCAGGATGAATGGGTGGCTTGAGAGATGGTGCAGGAAGGAGGGGTTCAGATTTTTGGGACATTGGGACCGGTTCTGGGGGAGGTGGGACTATTATAAATTGGACGGTCTACACCTGGGCCGGACTGGAACCAATGTCCTTGGAGGTGCTTTTGCTAACGCTGTTGGGGAGGGTTTAAACTAATGTGGCAGGGGGATGGGAACCAATTGAGGTCAGTTGACAGTAAGGAGGTAGTAACTAAAGCCTGTAAGAAACTAGATCATGAAGTCAGTGTGACTAAGGGGAAGAGCAGGCAGGGAGCAGATGATGAATATAAAGGGACTGGTGGTCTGAGGTGCATTTGTTTTAATGCAAGAAGTGTAGTAGGTAAGGCAGATGAACTTAGGGCTTGGATTAGTACCTGGGAGTATGATGTTATTGCTATTACTGAGACTTGGTTGAGGGAAGGGCATGATTGGCAACTAAATATCCCAGGATATCGATGCTTCAGGCGGGATAGAGAGGGAGGTAAAAGGGGTGGAGGAGTTGCATTACTGGTCAAAGAGGATATCACAGCTGTGCTGAAGGAGGGCACTATGGAGGACTCGAGCAGTGAGGCAATATGGACAGAACTCAGAAATAGGAAGGGTGCGGTAACAATGTTGGGGCTGTACTACAGGCCTCCCAACAGCGAGCGTGAGATAGAGGTACAAATATGTAAACAGATTATGGAAAGATGTAGGAGCAACAGGGTGGTGGTGATAGGAGATTTTAATTTTCCCAACATTGACTGGGATTCGCTTAGTGTTAGAGGTCCAGATGGAGCAGAATTTGTAAGGAGCATCCAGGAGGGTTTTCTAGAGCAGTATGTAAATAGTCCAACTCGGGAAGGGGCCATACTGGACCTGGTGTTGGGGAATGAGCCCGGCCAGGTTGTTGAAGTTTCAGTAGGGGACTACTTTGGGAATAGTGATCACAATTCCGTAAGCTTTAAAATACTCATGGACAAAGACGAGAGTGGTCCAAAAGGGAGAGTGCTAAATTGGGGGAAGGCCAACTACACCAAAATTCGGCAGGAGCTGGGAAATGTAGATTGGGAGCAGCTGTTTGAAGGTAAATCCACATGTGATATGTGGGAGACTTTTAAAGAGAGGTTGATTAGCGTGCAGGAGAGACATGTTCCTGTGAAAATGAGGGATAGAAATGGCAAGATTAGGGAACCATGGATGACAGGTGAAATTGTGAGACTAGCTAAGAGGAAAAAGGAAGCATACATAAGGTCTAGGCGGCTGATGAAAGACGAAGCTTTGAAAGAATATCGGGAATGTAGGACCAATCTGAAACGAGGAATTAAGAGGGCTAAAAGGGGTCATGAAATATCTTTAGCAAACAGGGTTAAGGAAAATCCCAAAGCCTTTTATTCATATATAAGGAGAAAGAGGGTAACTAGAGAAAGGATTGGCCCACTAAAGGACAAAGGAGGAATGTTATGCTTGGACTCAGAGAAAATGGGTGAGATTCTAAACGAGTACTTTGCATCGGTATTCACCGAGGAGAGGGACATGACGGATGTTGAGGTTAGGAACAGATGTTTGATTACTCTAGGTCAAGTCGGCATAAGGAGGGAGGAAGTGTTGGGTATTCTAAAGGGCATTAAGGTGGACAAGTCCCCAGGTCCGGATGGGATCTATCCCAGGTTACTGAGGGAAGCGAGAGAGGAAATAGCTGGGGCCTTAACAGATATCTTTGCAGCATCCTTAAACACGGGTGAGGTCCCGGAGGACTGGAGAATTGCTAATGTTGTCCCCTTGTTTAAGAAGGGTAGCAGGGATAATCCAGGTAATTATAGACCGGTGAGCCTGACGTCAGTGGGAGGGAAGCTGCTGGAGAAGATACTGAGGGATAGGATCTATTCCCATTTGGAAGAAAATGGGCTCATCAGTGATAGGCAACATGGTTTTGTGCAGGGAAGGTCATGTCTTACCAACTTAATAGAATTCTTTGAGGAAGTGACAAAGTTGATTGATGAGGGAAGGGCTGTCGATGTCATATACATGGACTTCAGTAAGGCGTTTGATAAGGTTCCCCATGGCAGGCTGATGGAGAAAGTGAAGGCGCTTGGGGTCCAAGGTGTACTAGCTAGATGGATAAAGAACTGGCTGGGCAACAGGAGACAGAGAGTAGCAGTAGAAGGGAGTTTCTCAAAATGGAGACGTGTGACCAGTGGTGTTCCACAGGGATCCGTGCTGGGACCACTGTTGTTTGTGATATACATTAATGATTTGGAGGAAAGTATAGGTGGACTGATTAGCAAATTTGCAGACGACACTAAGATTGGTGGAGTAGCAGATAGTGAAGGGGACTGTCAGAGAATACAGCAGAATATAGATAGATTGGAGAGTTGGGCAGAGAAATGGCAGATGGAGTTCAATCAGGGCAAATGCGAGGTGATGCATTTTGGAAGATCCAATTCAAGAGTGAACTATACAGTAAATGGAAAAGTCCTGGGGAAAATTGATGTCCAGAGAGATTTGGGTGTTCAGGTCCACTGTTCCCTGAAGGTGGCAACGCAGGTCAATAGAGTGGTCAAGAAGGCATACGGCATGCTTTGCTTCATCGGACGGGGCATTGAGTACAAGAGTTGGCAGGTCATGTTACAGTTGTATAGGACTTTGGTTCGGCCACATTTGGAATACTGCGTACAGTTCTGGTCGCCACATTATCAAAAGGATGTGGATGCTTTGGAGAGGGTGCAGAGGAGGTTCACCAGGATGTTGCCTGGTATGGAGGGCGCTAGCTATGAAGAGAGGTTGAGCAGATTAGGATTATTTTCATTAGAAAGACGGAGGTTGAGGGGGGACCTGATTGAGGTGTACAAAATCATGAGAGGTATAGACAGGGTGGATAGCAAGAGGCTTTTTCCCAGAGTGGGGGTTTCAATTACTAGAGGACACGAGTTCAAAGTGAAAGGGGAAAAGTTTAGGGGGGATATGCGTGGAAAGTTCTTTACGCAGAGGGTGGTGGGCACCTGGAACGCATTGCCAGCGGAGGTGGTAGATGCGGGCACGATGGAGTCTTTTAAGATGTATCTAGACAGATACATGAATGGGCAGGAAGAGAAGAGATACAGAACCTTAGAAAATAGGCGACATGTTTAGAGAGAGGATCTGGATCGGCGCAGGCTTGGAGGGCCGAAGGGCCTGTTCCTGTGCTGTAATTATCTTTGTTCTTTGTTCTTTGAGAGTCAGTGTGTGTGGAACAGTATCCCAGTGAGAGTCAGTGTGTGTGGAACAGTATCCCAGTGAGAGTCAGTGTGTGTGGAACTGTATCCCAGTGAGAGTCAGCGTGTGTGGAACTGTACCCCAGTGAGAGTCAGTATATGTGGAACTGTACCCCAGTGAGAGTCAGTGTGTGTGGAACTGTACCCCATTGAGAGTCAGCGCATTTTGGGTGGTTGTGCTTAGTTCTGGGCCCCACACCTCAGGAAGACGATATTGTGCTTGGGGAGGGTGCATCACAGAATCACCAGAATGATACTCGGGCGAAAAGGTTGAAATTACGAGACCGGTTACACAGACGAGGCTTACATTCCCTTGAATATATAAAATTAGTGGATGGTCTAATTGATGTGTTTACGATGTTTTAAGGATTTGATAGAGAGAAATGCAGAGAAGCTCCAGTGTGATTTGGACAGGTTGAGTGAGTGGGCAAATACATGACAGCTGCAGTATAATGTGGATAAATGTGAGGTTATCCACTTTGGTGGCAAAAACAGAAAGGCAGATTATTATCTGAACGGCGATAGATTGGGAAAGGGGGAGGTGCAGCGAGACCTGGGTGTCCTTGTGTACCAGTCGCTGAAAGTAAGCATGCAGGTGCAGCAGGCAGTTAAGAAGGCAAATGGTATGTTGGCCTTCATAGCGAGAGGATTCGAGTACAGGAGCAGAGATGTCTTGCTGCAATTATTCAAGGCCTTGGTGAGAACACATCTGGAGTATTGTGTGCAGTTTTGGTCTCCTTATCTGAGGAAGGATGTTCTTGCTATGGAGGGAGTGCAGCGAAGGTTCACCAGACTGATTCCTGGGATGGCAGGACTGATGTATGAAGAGAGATTGGGTCGATTAGGCTTGTATTAACTAGAGTTTAGAAGAATGAGAGGGGATCTCATAGAAAAGTACAAAATTCTAACAGGACTGGACAGACTAGATGCAGGAAGGATGTTCCCGATGGCGGGGGAGTCCAGGACCAGGGGCTACAATCTAAGGATAAGGGGTAAGAGATGAGGGATTTCTTCACCCAGAGAGTGGTGAACCTGTGGAATTCTCTACCACGGAAAGCAGTTGAGGCCAAATCATTAAATATATTCAAGAAAGAATTAGATATAGTTCTTAGGGCTAAAGGGATCAAGGGATACGGGGAGAAAGCGGGAACAGGGTACTGAGTTTGGATGATCAGCCATGATCGTATTGAATGGTGGAGTAGGCTCGAAGGGCCGAACGACCTACTCCTGCTCCTATGTTTCTCTGTTTCTATTTCCTTTGGAAGAACCCAGAATATGGGGGCAAATCCTTAAAATTAGAACCAATCCATTCCGGGCTGATGTCAGGAAGCACCTCTTCACAGAAAGGGGAGTGGAAATCTGGACCTCTCTCCCCCAGAAAGCTGTTGAGACTGGAGGTCACTTTGAAATTCCCAAACTGAGATATATAGATTTTTGTTCGGTAAGGGGATTAAGGGATATGGAGTAAAGGTGGGGAAGTGGAGTTAAGATGCAGATGAAATATGATCTATTTGATTAGTGGAACAGGTTCGAGGAGCTGAGTGGGCTCCTTCTGTTCCTGTGGGCCTGTGATTCCTCGTGTGTGTCTGATCTGATCTCATGATATTTTTTGGATGAAGTGACTGTGAGGGATCGCCAGAACTGACTGTGTCATAGGACCAGCTTCCTGTGAAAGCTGACTGTGCTTCTAATTATACTCCAGCTAAATGTCCCGAAACTGAAGCGATCCCAAGGATTCTCAGTTCCAGGAAGGATATGAATACAAATAGTCCCAGTGCTCGGCTTTATATACAGTCGTACAGCGATGGGTGTATTGTCAAATACAGCTGGAGGAGGGAAGAGGGATGAAGAGTGTGGGGTGAAAGGTGAGGGATGAAGTGTGAAAGGTGAGCCGTGAGGGGTGAGCCGAGATGGGTGAGGGGTGAGCCGCGATGGGTGAGGGGTGAGCCGCGATGGGTGAGGGGTGAGCCGCGATGGGTGAGGGGTGAGCCGTGAGGGGTGAGCCGCGATGGGTGAGGGGTGAGCCGCGATGGGTGAGGGGTGAGCCGCGATGGGTGAGGGGTGAGCCGCGATGGGTGAGGGGTGAGCCGCGATGGGTGAGGGGTGAGCCGCGATGGGTGAGGGGTGAGCCGCGATGGGTGAGGGGTGAGCCGCGATGGGTGAGGGGTGAGCCGTGAGGGGTGAGCACTGATCCCATTGCCTGGTAATGCTGTGCACTTGCTGTGAGTTGAATGTCACAATCGATGTGCGACTCCCCCTCTCACTTCCTCACTCACCTGTAGACATTGAGCTAAAGTCTTCATTTTAAGTTTTTCAGGAAACCAGTTGGGACTGAACGGGTTAAAGTGGAGCTGGCTGGCAGTGAGGCGGGGGTGGGGCTGAATCAACTGTGATTGGCCACACTGACTGTCTGTAAGAGTGTGAATGAAGCCCAGTTTCACAACAATGGTCGAGAAGGCCCTTTATGCACTTGTTCAGAGAGAGAGAGAGAGAGAGTGAACTAGATTCCCTCTCAGCCACCCACCTCTTTACAAACTCCTTGGAAGGCTGGACAAGCGTAGACTGCAGACTCTGCCAGGCACAACTTTCTAAATCACTTCTTTGAAGAGATTACGAGACTGTGCTGGCGACTGGGGGGATTTAGTTAAAATGAGCCGATAAAAAAATCCTTGTACGAACCCGTGCATACAGACTGAGGCAAAGCAGGAGACGCAACACAGCGAAACACTTCTCTCTCTCTGACTCCCTCGATCCCTCTCATTCTCTCGGGTATGCTGCTGCTAAAAAATACAGCCACAGTCTTTCCCATTTCTCTAACTTGTTGACATTCTGACATCTCTTGCAGGTTTTTTTGAAGGAAGCTTTGGAACAGAAGCTGGAGAAAAGTCGAGCGGGGGAGCTGCAGGGAGCTGCCATGGTCCTGCGAGCTCATATCCTGGGCTACCAGGCAAGGTCAGTGCATGGTGTGGCCTCCAGTACAGGTATCAGCACAATACAGGTTCACAGCAGAGTCACTCACACAGGGAGAGAGAGAGAGAGCAGGGTCGCACACTCGCACACTCACCCACACTTACTCACAAACACACTCTCACACGCATACACACAAACACTCACACACAAACTGTCTCACTTGTGCACACTTGCTCACTCAAGCACAGACACACATCCAAAGAGACACTGACTCTCACTGGGGTACAGTTCCACACACACTGACTCTCACTGGGATACAGTTCCACACACACTGACTCTCAGTGGGGTACAGTTCCACACACACTGACTCTCAGTGGGGTACAGTTCCACACACACTGACTCTCAGTGGGGTACAGTTCCACACACACTGACTCTCAGTGGGATACAGTTCCACACACACTGACTCCCACTGGGGTACAGTTCCACACACACTGACTCCCACTGGGGTACAGTTACACACATACTGACTCTCAGTGGGGTACAGTTCCACACACACTGACTCTCACTGGGGTAGAGTTACACACATACTGACTCTCACTGGGATACAGTTCCACACACACTGACTCCCACTGGGGTACAGTTCCACACACACTGACTCCCACTGGGGTACAGTTCCACACACACTGACTCTCAGTGGGGTACAGTTCCACACACACTGACTCTCAGTGGGGTACAGTTCCACACACACTGACTCTCAGTGGGGTACAGTTCCACACACACTGACTCCCACTGGGGTACAGTTCCACACACACTGACTCCCACTGGGGTACAGTTACACACATACTGACTCTCAGTGGGGTACAGTTCCACACACACTGACTCTCACTGGGGTAGAGTTACACACATACTGACTCTCACTGGGATACAGTTCCACACACACTGACTCTCACTGGGGTACAGTTCCACACACACTGACTCTCACTGGGGTACAGTTCCACACACACTGACTCTCACTGGGGTAGAGTTACACACATACTGACTCTCACTGGGATACAGTTCCACACACACTGACTCTCACTGGGGTAGAGTTACACACATACTGACTCTCACTGGGATACAGTTCCACACACACTGACTCTCACTGGGGTACAGTTCCACACACACTGACTCCCACTGGGGTACAGTTCCACACACACTGACTCTCACTGGGGGACAGCTCCACACACACTGACTCTCACTGGGGTACAGTTCACCACACACTGACTCTTAGGGGGGTACAGTTCCACACACACTGACTCTCACTGGGGTACAGTTCCACACACACTGACTCTCACTGGGGTACAGTTCCACACACACTGACTCTCACTGGGGGACAGCTCCACACACACTGACTCTCACTGGGGGACAGCTCCACACACACTGACTCTCACTGGGGTACAGTTCCACACACACTGACTCTCACTGGGGTACAGTTCCACACACTGACTCTCACTGGTGTACAGTTCCACACACACTGACTCTCACTGGTGTACAGTTCCACACACACTGACTCTCACTGGTGTACAGTTCCACACACACTGTCTCTCACTGGTGTACAGTTCCACACACACTGTCTCTGACTGGGATACAGTTCCACACACACTGTCTCTGACTGGGATACAGTTCCACACACACTGACTCTGACTGGGATACAGTTCCACACACACTGACTCTCACTGGGGTACAATTCCACACACACTGTCTCTCACTGGGGTACAGTTCCTAACACACTGACTCTCACTGAATTTTTTTCTGATTAATTTCATGGGATGTGGGCGTTACTGGCCAGGCCAGCATTTATTGCCCATCCCTAATTGCCCTTGAGAAGGTGGTGATGAGCTGCCTTCTTGAACCACTGCAGTCCATGTGGGGTAGGTACAGCCACAGTGCTGTTAGGAAGGGAGTTCCAGGATTTTGACCCAGCGACAGTGAAGTAATGGCAATATAGTTCCAAGTCAGGATGGTGTGTGACTTGGAGGGAAACTTGCAGGTGGTGGTGTTCCCATGTATTTGCTGTTCTTGTCCTTCTAGGTGGTAGAGGTCGTGGGTTTGGAAGGTGCTGTCTAAGGAGCCTTGGTGAGTTGCTGCAGTGCATCTTGTAGATGGTACACACTGCTGCTACTGTTCGTCGGTGGTGGAGGGAGTGAATGTTTGTGGATGGGGTGCCAATCAAGCGGGCTGCTTTGTCCTGGATGGTGTCAAGCTTCTTGAGTGTTGTTGGAGCTGCACCCATCCAGGCAAGTGGAGAGTATTCCATCACACTCCTGACTTGTGCCTTGTAGATGGTGGACAGGCTTTGGGGAGTCAGGAGGTGAGTTACTCACCGCAGAATTCCTGGCCTCTGACCTGCTCTTGTAGCCACATTGTTTATATGGCTACTCCAGTTCAGTTTCTGGTTAATGGTCGCCCCTAGGATTTTGATTGTGGGGGATTCAGCGATGGTAATGCCATTGAATGTTAAGGGGAGACAGTTAGATTCTCTCTTGTTTGGGATGATCATTGCCTGGCACTTGTGTGGCGCGAATGTTACTTGCCACTTATCAGCCCAAGCTCCACACAGACTGACTCTTGGTGTTTAGTTGCACTGTCTCTTCTCACAAGCTCTGTCTTTCTGCTGTTTGGGCTGTAGGACACAGTATCGCAAGGTTCTGGCGAGCTTGCTGATCATTCAGAAGAATTACCGGGCTCACTTCTGGAGAAACGTCTTTTTACGTTTGCGCTCGGCAGCGATCGTCTTCCAAAAACACCGCAGAGGGCAGCTCGCTCGTCGCTTGTTCCTGCAGTTGAAAGCTGATAAGAGGCTGTTGGAGGAGCAGCACAAAGAGGATCAAGAACGGAGAAGGAGAGAGGAGGAGGATAGGCTGAGGTGGGAAGAGGAGGAGAGTAAAAGGAAGACAGAGGAGGATGAGAGATTGCGGAGAGATGATGAAAAGAGGTATGGAGCCGAGTGTTTAAGAAATAAGCTCGGTGTTAGACTATTGGATCCCAACAACAACAATAACTTGCATTTATATAGCACCTTTAATGCAGCAAAACGTTCCAAGGCACTTCACAGTGGCATTATAAAACAAATCTGACACCGAGCCACAGTAGCAGACTTTGGAGAAAATTACCAAAAGCTCAGTCAAAGAGGAAGGTTTAAGGAGTGTCTTAAGGAGGAGAGAGAGGTGGAGAGGTTTAGGGAGGGAATTCCAGAGCTTAGGGCCCAGGCAGCTGAAGGCACGGCCACCAGTGGTGGAGTGATTAAAATCGGGGATGCTCAAGTGACCAGAATTAGAGGAACGCAGGGATCTTGGTGCATTGTGAGGCTGAAGCAGATTACAGAGTTAGGCAGGGGTGAGGCCATGGAGGGATTTGAAAACAAGGACGAGAATTTTAATATCGAGGCCTTGCTGAACTGAGAACCAATGTAGGTAAGCGAGCACAGGGGGTGACGGGTGAACAGGACCTGGTGTGAGTTAGGATACAGAATCACAGAGTTGTTACAGCACAGAAGGAGGCCATTCGGCCCATCATAAGTGCACCGGCTCTCCAAATGAGCAATTCGCTTAATGCCATTCCCCCGCCTTCTCCCCATAACCCTGCATCTTCAACTTTGGCTGCGTTTGCTGACAACGCTACCACTAGGTGGCACTGCAATGGCACATGCACAAATGCAGCCTGTTCCACTGAAACGTCACCGTCTGAGATGTCAGCAGCTGCCAGGATTAAAGATGGCGCCGCTCAAATAATCACACGATGGCAACCGAAACACATGGCAGCACACAAAGGCCAGAGAGAGAGAGATAGAGAGAACGCGAGTGAGCGGGAGGGCCAGGGGGGAACGAACGAACGAGCAGGCGGGCGGGTGGGCCGGGCGGGGGAATGAGCGGGCGGGTGGGGGAGGGTGGTGCGGTGAGCGAGCGGTCGGGGGAGGGGGTGCGGTGAGCGAGCGGTCGGGGGAGGGGGGCGGTGAGCGAGCGGTCGGATGGGGTGCGGTGAGCGAACAGGCGGGCGACGGGGAAGGAGGAGAGCGCACCCGCCACCAGCAAGACCTTCGGCCGCTCTCTCCCCGTTCCCCAGAACCCTTCTCCCCCACCCCTGCTCTCTCCGGCCCGGTTCCCCCACCATCTGCCCGCGTTACACGATGATGTCATCTGCGCATGCACCAATCAGTTCTGCCTCTCCAAGTGGAGATTAATCCTGTCTCTCAGAATTTTTCCAATATTTTCCCAACCACCGATGTTGGACTCACCGGCCTGTAATTACCTGGTTTATCCCTACTACCCTTCTTGAATAATGGTACCACATTCGCTGTCCTCCAGTCCTCTGGTACCTCTCCTGTAGCCAGAGAGGATTTGAAAATTTGTGTCAGAGCCCCTGCTATCTCCTCCCTTGCCTCACATAACAGCCTGGGATACATCTCATCTGGGCCTGGGGATTTATCCACTTTTAAGCCCGCTAAAACAGCTAATACTTCCTCCCTTTCAATGCTAAAATGTTCAAGTATATCACAATCCCCCTCCCTGATCTCTACACCTACATCGTCCTTTTCCAAAGGGAACACAGATGAAAAGTAATAATTTAAAACCTCACCTATGTCCTCCGGCTCCACACACACAATGCCACTTTGGTCCCTAATGGGCCCTACTCTTTCCCTGGTTATTCTCTTGACCTCAATATACTTATAAAACACCTTGGGATTTTCCTTTATCTTTCCCGCCAGTGTTTTCTCATGTCCCCTCTTCGCTCTCCTAATTACTTTTTTAAGTACCCCCCTACACTTTCTATACTCCTCTAGGGCCTCCGCTGTTTTCAGCACTCTGAATCTGCCATAAGCCTCCTTTGTTTTCCTGATCCAATCCTCTATATCCCTTGACATCCAGGGTTCCCTGGACTTGTTGGTCCTACCCTTCACCTTAAAGGGTACATGTTGGCTCTGAACTTTCACTATTTCCTCTTTGAATGACTCCCACTGGCCTGATGTAGACTTTCGTACAAGTAACTGCTCCCAGTCCACTTTGGCCAGATTCTGTTTTATCATATTGAAATCGACCTTCCCCCAATTCAGTACCTTTATTTCCAGTCCATCTTTGTCCTTTTCCTTAAGAACTTAAATCTTACAGTTATGGTCACTATCCCCGAAATGATCCCCCACTGACACTTCTACCACTTGTCCAGCTTCATTCCCGAGGATTAGGTCCTGTACTCCACTGGAGTGCACGGGAGTGCTGACTTGGGTTGCATTAGAGTGCGAAAGTGGAAGTTTGGTAACTGAGGATAATTAAGGGTTAAATCTAATCTGTCTTTTATTTAGCAGATTAATTTAACAGTTGCTGTTTGGGTTGGAGAAGGTGAGTTTTAGACCAGCTTTAAACAGGGTTTACTCAGGCTCTGCTTGCAGCTGCACCTTGTTAATTAGAGAATTGGCTGAAACCAGTTTTCAGGGGCTAGAGTCAGTCAGTATAAAAGTGGGTCATCTTACAGTGCTGACTTTGTTTGCACGAGAGTGCTATAGTGGAAGTTTGGTAACTGAGGAAGTTCGGTGAGGAGGGAGCGAGGAGCTCCTTTCATTTCCTACCTGTCCTCAGAGTGAGGGGAGCCGAGAGCTTCCACACAGCTAACTGGGAGAAGACTTGGAGGGTGGAGTTCCAGACCGGTAAGTATAAAAAACTTACCTCTGGTAAAAAAAACTGAGTGACGTCACAGGAAAGCTGTGACCTGATTGGCTGGTAGGGAATTATTACTGAATTTGAAAATAAAACATTGATAAAAATTGATTAAAACCCTTCTTCTTCTTTGGCCTCCTTGTCTCGAGAGACAATGGGTAAGCGCCTGGAGGTGGTCAGTGGTGTGTGAAGCAGCGCCTGGAGTGGCTATAAAGGCCAATTCTAGAGTGACAGACTCTTCCACAGGTGCTGCAGATAAGTTTGTTTGTCGGGGCTGTTACACAGTTGGCTCTCCCCTTGCGCTTCTGTCTTTTTTCCTGCCAACTGCTAAGTCTCTTCGACTCGCCACATTTTAGCCCCGTCTTTATGGCTGCCCGCCAACTCTGGCAAACGCTGGCAACTGACTCCCACGACTTGTGATCAATGTCACAGGACTTCATGTCGCGTTTGCAGACGTCTTTAAATTGGAGACATGGACGGCCGGTGGGTCTGATACCAGTGGCGAGCTCGCTGTACAATGTGTCCTTGGGGACCCTAATTAACTCATAAGTAGAGTAATTAAACCAGAGGGAGGAGATTACTGTATTTAGTTGGCATTTAATATTTATAGTAGGAATCTAGCACAAGGCACCAAATAGTTAATTATAACAATTTAGTAATGATTTAATAAGTATTTATTTATTTTATATCAATTAACCAATTAGTGATAGAAATGTCAGTTAGAGGGGTGAAGTGCTTCACCTGTGAGATGTGGGAAGTCCGTGACGCTTCCAGCTTTCCGGACAACTACATCTGCAGGAAGTACCCAGTTGCAGCTCCTCACAGACTGCATGGATCGGTTGGAGCGGCAACTGGATGCACTTAGGAGCATGCAGGTGGCAGAAAGCGTCATAGACAGGAGTTTTAGAGAAGTGGTTACACCCAAGGTGCAGGCAGATAGATGGGTGACCGCTAGAAGGGGCAGGCAGTCAGTGCAGGAATCCCCTGCGGCTATCCCCCTCTCTAACAAGTATACCGTTTTGGATACTGTTGGGGGGGATGGCCTATCAGGGGAAAACAGCAGCAGCCAGAGCAGTGGCACCACGGCTGGCACTGTTGTTCAGCAGGGAGGGACAAAGTACAGAACAGCAATAGTTATAGGGGACTCTATAGTCAGGGGCACAGATAGGAGCTTCTGTGGACGTGAAAGAGACTCCAGGAAGGTATGTTGCCTCCCTGGTGCCAGGGTCAAGGATGTCTCTGAACGGACAGGGGGCATTCTGAAGGGGGAGGGTGAACAGCCAGAGGTTGTGGTACACATCAGTACCAATGACATAGGCAGGAAAGTGACGAGGTCCTACAGGGGGAGTTTAGGGAGTTAGGTAGTAAGTTAAAAAAAACAGGACCTTTAGGGTTGTAATCCCGGGATTACTCCCTGTGCCACGTGTCAGTGAGGCTAGAAATAGGAAGATAGTGCAGCTAAACACGTGGCTGAGCAGCTGGTGTAGAAGGGAGGGTTTCAGATATCTGGACCATTGGGATCTCTTCAGGGACAGATGGGACCTGTACAAGAAAGACGGGTTGCATCCAAACTGGAGGGGCACAAATATCCTGGCTGCAAGGTTTGCTAGCGTCACTCGGGAGGGTTTAAACTAGTGTGGCAGGGGGGTGGGAACCAGAGCAGTAGGACAGCAAGTGAAATAAATGAGGGGGAACTAGTAAATAAGGCCAGGAAGACTAAGAGGAAGAGCAGGCAGGGAGATGTTGCGGAGCACAGTGGGACTGGTGGTCTGAAGTGCATTTGTTTCAATGCAAGAGGTATAACAGGTAAGGCAGATGAACTTAGAGCTTGGATTAGTACTTGGAACTATGATGTTGTTGCTATTACAGAAACTTGGTTGAGGGAAGGACAGGATTGGCAGCTAAATGTTCCAGGATTTAGAAGCTTCAGGCGGGATAGAGGGGGATGTAAAAGGGGTGGGGGAGTTGCATTACTTGTTAAGGAGAATATCACAGCTGTACTGAGGGAGGGCACCTCGGAGGGGTCGTGCAGCGAGGCAATATGGGTGGAGCTCAGGAATAGGAAGGGTGCAGTCACAATGTTGGGGGTTTACTACAGGCCTCCCAACAGCCAGCGGGAGGTAGAGGAGCAGATATGTAGACAGATTTTGGAAAGATGTAAAGGTAACAGGGTTGTAGTGGTGGGTGATTTTAACTTCCCCTATATTGACTGGGACTCACTTAGTGCTAGGGGCTTGGATGGGGCAGAATTTGTGAGGAGCATCCAGGAGGGCTTCTTGAAACAATATGTCGATAGTCCAACTAGGGATGGTGCCATTCTGGACCTGGTATTGGGGAATGAGCCCGGCCAGGTGGTCGAAGTCTCAGTAAAGGAGCATTTCGGGAGCAGTGACCATAATTCCATAAGTTTTAAGGTACTTGTGGATAAGGATAAGAGTAGTCCTCGGGTGAAGGTGCTAAATTGGGGGAAGGCTAATTATAACAATATTAGGCAGGAACTGAAGAATTTAGATTGGGGGAGGCTGTTTGAGGGTAAATCAACATCTGACATGTGGGAGTCCTTCAAACGTCAGTTGATTAGAATCCAGGACCGGCATGTTCCTGTGAGGAAGAAGGATAAGTTTGGCAAGTTTCGGGAACCTTGGGTAACGCGGCATATTGTGAGCCTAGTCAAAAAGAAAAAGGAAGCATTCGTAAGGGCTGGAAGGCTAGGAACAGACTAATCCCTTGAGGAATATAAAGACAGTAGAAAGGAACTTAAGCAAGGAGTTAGGAGGGCTAAAAGAGGTCATGAAAAGTCATTGGCAAACAGGATTAAGGAAAATCCCAAGGCTTTTTAGACGTATATAAAGAGCAAGAGGGTAACTAGGGAAAGGGTTGGCCCACTCAAGAACAGAGAAGGGAATCTATGTGTGGAGCCAGAGGAAATGGGTGAGGTACTAAATGAGTCCTTTGCATCAGTATTCACCAAGGAGAAGGACTTGGTGGATGATGAGCCGAGGGAAGGGAGTGGAGATAGTCTCAGTCATCTCATTATCAAAAAGGAGGAGGTGTTGGGTGTCTTGCAAAGCATTAAGGTAGATAAGTCCCCAGGGACTGATGGGATCTACCCCAGAATACTGAGGGAGGCAAGGGAAGAAATTGCTGGGGCCTTGACAGAAATCTTTGCATCCTCATTGGCTACATGTGAGGTCCCAGAGGACTGGAGAATAGCCAATGTTGTTCCTTTGTTTAAGAAGGGTGGTAAGGATAATCCAGGAAATTATACGCCGGTGAGCCTTACATCAGTGGTAGGGAAATTATGAGAGAGGATTCTTCGGGACAGGATTTACTCCCATTTGGAAACAAACGAACTTATTAGCGAGAGGCAGCATGGTTTTGTGAAGGGGAGGTCATGTCTCTCTAATTTGATTGAGTTTTTTGAAGAAGTGACGAAGATGATTGATGCAGGAAGGGCAGTGGATGTTGTCTATATGGACTTCAGTAAAGCCTTTGACAAGGTCGCTCATGGCAGACTGGTACAAAAGGTGAAGTCACACGGGATCAGAGGTGAGCTGGCAAGATGGATGCAGAACTGGCTCAGTCATAGAAGACAGAGGGTAGCAGTGGAAGGGTGCTTTTCTGAATGGAGGGATGTGACTAGTGGTGTTCCGCAGGGATCAGTGCTGGGACCTTTGCTGTTTGTAGTATATATAAATGATTTGGAGGAAAATGTAGCTGGTCTGATTAGTAAGTTTGCGGACGACACAAAGGTTGGTGGAGTTGCGGATAGTGATGAGGATTGTCAGAGGATACAGCAGGATATAGATCGGTTGGAGACTTGGGCGGAGAAATGGCAGATGGAGTTTAATCCGGACAAATGTGAGGTAATGCATTTTGTAAGGTCTAATGCAGGTGGGAGGTATACAGTAAATGGCAGAACCCTTAGGAGTATTGACAGGCAGAGAGATCTGGGCATACAGGTCTACAGGTCACTGAAAGCGGCAATGCAGGTGAATAAAGTAGTCAAGAAGGCATACGGCATGCTCGCCTTCATCGGTCGGGGCATAGAGTATAAAATTGGCAAGTCATGCTGCAGCTGTAGAGAACCTTAGTTAGGCCACACTTAGAATATTGCGTGCAATTCTGGTCGCCACACTACCAGAAGGACGTGGAGGCTTTGGAGAGGGTACAGAAGAGGTTCACCAGGATGTTGCCTGGTCTGGATGGCATTAGCTATGAGGAGAGGTTGGATAAACTCGGATTGCTTTCACTGGAACGACGGAGGTGGAGGGGCGACATGATAGAGGTTTACAAAGTTATGAGCGGCATGGACAGAGTGGATAGTCAGAAGCTTTACCCAGGGTGGAAGAGTTAGTTACTGGGGGACATAGGTTTAAGGTGCGAGGGGCAACGTTTAGAGGGGATGTGCGAGGCAAGTTCTTTACACAGAGGGTGGTGAGTGCCTGGAACTTGCTGCCGGGGGAGGTGGTGGAAGCAGGTACAATAGCGACGTTTAAGAGGCATCTTGACAAATATATGAATAGGATGGGAATAGAGGGATATGGACCCCGGAAGTGCAGAAGGTTTTAGTTTAGGCAGGCATGGAGGGCCGAATGGCCTGTTCCTGTGCTGTACTGTTCTTTGTTCTTTGTACTGCCCCTTCTCTTGTATGACTTTCTACGTACTGGCTCAAAAAGTTCTCCTGTATGCATTTTAAGAATTCCTCCCCTTTTAAGCCTTTTGCACTAAGACTATCCCAGTTGATATTGAGGAAGTTGAAATGCCCTAGTATTATTACCCTATTATTTTTACACCTCTCTGAGATTTGCCTACATATCTGTTCCTCTATCTCTCCCTGACTGTTTGGAGGCCTGTAGTACACTCCCAGCCAAGTGATTGCCCCCTTTTTGTTTTTAAGTTCTATCCATATGGCCTCATTTGAGGAACTTTCTCAGATATCATCCCTCCTTACTGCAGTAATTGACTCCTTGATCAACAGTGCAATACCACCTCCTCTTTTACCCCCTCCCCTGTCATGCCTTAAGATTCTATACCCTGGAATATTGAGCTGCCAGTCCTGCCCCTCCCTCAACCATATCTCTGTGATAGCAATAATATCATAATCCCATGTGCTAATCAATGCCCTCAGTTCATCTGCCTTACTAGTAAGACTCCTTGCATTAAAATAGATGCAATCCAGCCTTGTATTTTTCACTTGTACCTTAACACTTGTACCTTTGCTCTGCCTTCCAGACTGACTCAGTTTCTCCTCTGTATTTAACTGTGCATTAGCCCCTACTGTAACTCCACTCTGTATCCCATCCCACTACCAAATTAGTTTAAACCCCCCACAACAGCACCAGCAAACCTCCCAGCAAGGATGTTGGTCCCGATCCGGTTCAGGTGCAACCAGTCCAACCTGTACAGGTCCCACCTTTGCCAGAAACAGACCCAGTGATCCAGCAAACTAAAGCCCTCCCTCCTGCACCATCTCCTCAGCTACGCATTCATCTGCTCTATCTTCCTATTCCTATACTCACTTGCATGTGGCACCAGGAGTAATCCAGAGATTACAACCTTTGAGGTCCTGCTTTTTAATCTGCTACGTAACTCCCTAAATTCTTGTTGCAGGACCTCATCCCTCTTTCTAGCTCTGTCGTTCGTACCAATGTGTACCACGACCTCTGGCTGCTCCCCCTCCCCCTTCAGAATGTCTTGCAGCTGCACCGTGCCATCCTTGACCCAACACCAGGGAGGCAACATACCATCCTGGAGTCATGTTTGCAGCCACAGAAACGCATATCTGTTCCCCTTACGATAGAATCCCCTATCACTATAGCTCTTCCAACCCTTCTCCTCCCCTGCTGTGCAGCAGAGCCATCCTTGGTGCCACAAACCTGGCTGTTGCTGCTTTCCCCTGGGACGCCATCCCCCCCAACAGTATCCAAAGCGGAATATCTGTTTGAGAGGGGGATGACCACAGGGGACTCCTGCCTGTGCCTACTACTCCGTCTGATGGTCACCCATCTCTTTTCTGCCTGTGCAGCCATTACTTGCGGTGTGACCACCTCACTAAACATGCTATCCACGCTGTCCTCAGCATCTCGGATACTCCACAATGAATCCACCCGCAGCTCCAGCTCTGTAATGCGGGTAGTCAGTAGCTGCAGATGGATACACCTCCTGCACACATGGTCATCAGGGACACTGGAAGCGTCCCTGATTTCCCACATAGCGCAGGAGGAGCATATCACGGGGATGAGCTCTCCTGTCATGACATACCTTGAAATTAATTTGTTATTCCCTTTAAAAAATACTAATTCCGAAGTTCCGAAGAAGGGTCACTGACCCGAAACGTTAACTCTGCTTCTTTTTCCACAGATGCTGCCAGACCTGCTGAGTGGTTCCAGCATTTCTTGTTTTTATTTCAGATTTCCAGCATCTGCAGTATTTTGCTTTTAATTACACTAGGGGTCTTGTTCTACTCCAAACACTACCCACTACAATCTAAGTCCTTAATAAATTACACTAATCAAAAAAAAAACACACTTTCGTCGTACTCACCTGATCACAAGGATTTTTTCAAAAAAAAACTTTCCCCTTTTTTAAGCTATTTAAATAACCATTCGCATGTCGTTTTTGCTTCTTTTACCAATTACTTTAAAGCTGTGCCCGTTCATTCTAGATCCTTTCATGAGTGGGAGCAGTTTCTCCCGACCTTCTCGGTCCAGAACCCTCATGATAGAGTCATAGTCGGACAGCATAGAAACAGGCCCTTAGGCCCACCGCGTCCATGCCGACCATAATGTCTATCTATACTAATCCCACCTGCCTGCATTAATTCTATATCCCTCTATGCCTTGCTCATTCAAGTACCTGTCCAGATGCCTCTTAAATGTTGCTACTGTTCCTGCCTCCACCACCTCCTCTGGCAGCTCATTACAGATACCCAGTAATCTTAGTGTGAAAAGTTTACCCCTTTGATCCCCTTTAAACCTCCTCCCTCTCACCTTAAATCTATGCCCTCTAGTTTTGGTCACCCCTACCATGGGAAACAGACTCTGGCTATCTACCCTATCTATGCCTCTCATAATTTTACATACCTCTATCATGTCCCCTCTCAGCCTCCTTCGCTCCAGGGAAAACAGACCCAGCCTATCCAATCTCTCTTTATAACTCAAGCCCTCCAAACCAGGCAACATCCTTGTGAATCTTTTCTGCACCCTCTCTAGCTTAATCACATCTTTCCTGATGTCGTGCGGTAACCACAACTGCACACAGTACTCCAAATGCGGCCTAACCAACGTTATGTACAACTGTAACATGACGTCCCAACTCTTGTACTCAATGCCTCGGCCGATGAAGGCAAGCATGCCATATGCCTTCTTCACCACCCTGTCTACCTGTGTTGCCACTTTCAGGGAACTATATATTTGCACCCCAAGGTCTCTCTGCTCAAGAACACTCCCCAGGGCCCTGCCATTCACTGTATATGTCCTGCCCTGGTTTAACTTCCCAAAATGCATCACTTCGCACTTGTCTGCGTTAAATTCCATTTGTCAATCCCTTGCCCACTTTCCCAGTTGATCGAGATACTGTTGTAACCTTAGACAACCTTCTTCACTGTCCACTATACCACCAATTTTGGTGTCATCTGCAAACTTACTAATCATGCCCCCTACATTCACACCCAAGTCATTAATATATATGACAAACAACAGAGGGCCCAGCACCGATCCCTGCAGCACACCACTGGTCACCGGCCTCCAATCTGAAAAACAACCCTCCACTACCACCCTCTGCTTCCTATCACCAAGCCAATTTTGTAACCAATTTGCTAGCTCACTCTGGATCCCATGTGTTCGAACCTTCTGGACCAGCCTACCATGCGGGACCTTGTCAAAGGCCTTGCTGAAGTCCATGCAGACAACGTCCATCGCCCTGCCTTTGTCAATCCTCTTGGTCACCTCCTCGAAAAACTCAATCAAATTCGTGAGACATGATTTCCCACGCACAAAGCCATGCTGATTATCCTTAATCAGACCATGCCTTTCCAAATGCATTTAAATCCTGTCTCTCAGAATCCCTTCCAATAACTTTCCCACCAGGATGTCAGACTCACCGGTCTGTAGTTCCCTGGCTTATCCCTGCTGCCCTTCTTAAATAAAGGCACAACATTAGCTATCCTCCAATCTTCCATTACCTCACCCATGGCTAACGATGAGACAAAAATCTCTTCCAGGGCCCCAGCAATCTCCTCCCTTGCTTCCCATAGCATCCTAGGATACACCTGGTCAGGCCTTGGGGATTTATCCACCTTAATGCACTTCAAAACCTCTGACACCTCTTCCTTTGTAATGTTTATATGCTCCAGGATATCGCTGTTCCCTCCCTTGAACTCACTAACTTCCATGACCTTCTCCACAGTAAATACGGATGAGAAGTATTCATTTAAGACCTCGCCCATTTCCTGTGGCTCCCCACATAGATTGCCACACAGATCCTTAAGGGGACCTACTCTCTCCCTAGCTACCCTTTTACTCTTAATATACTTATAGAATCTTTTAGGATTCTCCTTTATCTTATCTGCCAGGGAAATCTCATGGCCCCTTTTCGCCCTCCTAATTTGCTTCTTAAGTGTTCTCCTGCATCCCCTATACTCCTCGAGGGACTCGCTCGATCCCAGCTGCCTATACCTGACATATGCCTCCTTCTTTGTCCTGACCAGACCCTCAATATCTCTTATCAACCAAGGTTCCCTAAACTTGCCAGCCTTGCCCTTCCATCTAACAGGAACATGCCGGCCCTGAACTCTCCCTATCTCACTTTTAAAAGCCTCCCACTTGCCAGACGTCCCTTTACCTGTAAACAGCCTCTCCCATTCAAGTTTTGAGAGTTCCTGTCTGAGGCCATCGAAATTAGCCTTCCCACAATTTAGGACTTCAACCTGAGGACCAGTCCTATCCTTTTCCATAACTATCTTGAAGCTAATAGAGTTATTTATTTATTTTTTTGAGAGATACAGCACTGAAACAGGCCCTTCGGCCCACCGAGTCTGTGCCAACCAACAACCACCCATTTATACTAATCCTACATTGATCCCATATTCCCTACCACATCCCCACCTTCCCTCAATTCTCCTGCCACCTACCTGCACTAGGAGCAATTTACAATGGCCAATTTACCTATCAACCTGCAAGTGTTTGGCTGTGGGAGGAAACCGGAGCACCCAGCAGTTATGGCCACTGGTCCCAAAGTGCTCCCCCACTGACACGTCAACCACCTGCCCAGCCTCATTTCCCAAGAGGAGGTCGAGTGTAGCCCCTTCTCTAGTAGGGCCATCCACATACTGCTTCAGAAAACTATCCTGGACACACTTAACAAATTCTTCCCCATCTGATCCTTTAGCACTAAGGCAGTCCCAGTCAATATTAGGGAAGTTAAAATCACCTACTATTACAACCCTATAATTCCTACACCTATCTGTGATTTCCCGACATATATGCTCCTCCACTTCCCTCTGACTATTGGAGAGCCTATAGTATAATCCCATCAAAGTGATCACCCCTTTCTTATTTCTAAGTTCTACCCATATGGCCTCGCTGGACATTCCCCCCGGGATATCCTCTCTAAGTACTGCTGTGAAGTCTTCCCTAATCAATAGTGCAACTCCCCCTCCTCTCTTACCTCCACCTCTGTCACGCCGGAAGGATCGGTACCCCGGAACATTGAGCTGCCAGTCCTGCCCATCCCTCAACCACTTTTCCATAATAACTATATCACAATCCCATGTACCGATCCACGCTCTGAGTTCATCTGCCTTACCTGTAAGGCTTCTTGCATGAAAGTAAATGCAGTTTAGCCTACCAGACCTTCCACACTCCCTGTCCTGTCCCTGCCCGGCCTGCCTACTGGACTTGCTTGCTTTATTTTGAATACCTCTATGAAATCACCTCTCCGCCTTCTCTTCTCCAAAGTAAACAGTCCTAACTTCTCAAAGCTATCATCATAACTGAAGTTCCTCATCCCTGGAACTATTCTTGTGAATCTTTTCTGTACTCTCTCCAATGCCCTCACATCCTTCCTAAAGTGTGGTGCCCAGAATTAGACACAATACTCCAGCTGAGGCCGAACTAGTGTCTTATACAAGTTCAACATAACCTCCTTGCTCTTGTACTCTATGCCCCTATTAATAAAGCCCAGGATACTGTATGCTTTATTAACCACTCTCTCAACCTGTCCTGTCACCTTCAATGACTTATGCACATATACACCCAGGTCCCTCTGCTCCTGCACCCCCTTTAGAATTGTACCCTTTATTCTATATTGTCTCCCCATGTTCTTCCTACCAAAATGAATCACTTCACACTTCTCTGCATTGAACTTCATCTACCACCTGTCTGACCATTCCACCAACTTGTCTATGTCCTTTTGAAGTTCTACACTATCCTCCTCACAGTTCACAATGCTTCCACGTTTCGTATCATCTGCAAATTTTGAAATTGTGCCCTGTACACCAAGGTCTAGGTCATTAACATCTATCAGGAAAAGCAAGGGTCCCAACCATCGGGAACTCCACTACAAACCTTTCTCCAGCCCAAAAAGTAATCCATTAACCACTACTCTTTGTTTCCTGTCACTCAGCCAATTCCGTATCCATGTTTCTACTCTCCCATTTATTCCATGAGCTATAACTTTGCTCACAAATCTGTTGTTTGGCACTGTATCACACGCCTTTTCAAAGTCAATATACACCACATCAACAGCATTGCCCTCATCAACTATTTCTATTACCTCCTCAAAAAAATCCAGCAAGTTAGTTTAACATGGTTATCCCTTATCAAATCCGCGTTGGCTTTCCTTAGTTAACCCACATTTGTCGATTTGAAAATTAATTGTGTCCTGAATTATTGTTTTTAGAAGTTTTCCCACAACCGAAAGGTAACAGTGGAAGGGGGCTTTTCTGAATGGAGGACCGTGACTAGTGGTGTTCCGCAGGGATCAGTGCTGAGACTTTTGCTGTTTATAAGTATAAAAATTGGCAAGTCATGCTGCGGCTGTACAGAACTTTAGTTAGGCCACACTTAGAATATTGCATGCAATTCTGGTCGCCACACTACCAGCAGGACGTGGAGGCTTTGGAGAGGGTACAGAGTAGGTTTACCAGGATGTTGCCTGGTCTGGAGGGCATTAGCTATGAGGAGAGGTTGGATAAACTCGGATTGTTTTCACTGGAACGTCGGAGGTGGAGCGGTGACATGATGGAGGTTTACAAAGTTATAAGCTGCATGGACAGAGTGGATAGTCAGAAGCTTTTTCCCAGGGTGGAAGAGTCAGTTACTAGGGGACATAGGTTTAAGGTGCGAGGGGCAAAGTTTAGAGGGGATGTGCGAGGCAAGTTTTTTTACACAGAGGGTGGTGAGTGCCTGGAACTTGCTGCCAGGGTAGGTGGTGGAAGCAGGTATGATAGCAACGTTTAAGAGGCATCTTGACAAATACATGAATAGGAAGGGAATAGAGGGATACGGTCTCCGGAAGTGCAGAAGGTTTTAGTTTAGGCAGGCATCAAGATCGGCGCAGGCTTGGAGGGCCGAATGGCCTGTTCCTGTGCTGTACTGTTCTTTGTTCTTATTACTATTTATGTGTCTCGAGACGACTTTAGGATTTCCTTTTATGCTAGTTGCCAGTCTCGTTTCATGCTCTCTTTGCTTCTCTTATTTGCTTTTTCACTTCCTTTCTGGACCTTCCATATTCAGCCTGGTTCTCAATAGTATTTTCTACCTGGCATCAGTCATAAGCATACTTTTTCTTCTTTACCTTAATCTCTACCTCTTTCTGGATTTTTTTACCCTTTGAGGGAACATACCTTGGCATTGCCCGAACGATATTTTTTTTTGAAGTTAGCCCATTGTTCAGCGACAGTTTTTCCTGCCAACCTTTAGTTTTAATTTATTTGTCCCAAATCCATTATTACCTCATTGAAGTTGGCTTTACCCCAGTTAATTATTCTTACTCTGCATTGCTCTTTGTCCTTTTCCATAGTTAGCCTAAACCTTATGAGACAATGACTTAAACAGCACCTTCCAAACCCGCGACCTCTACCAACTAGAAGGACAAGCGCAGCAAATACATGGGAACACCACCACCTGCAAGTTTCCCTCCAAGTCACACACCATCCTGACTTGGAACTATATCACCGTTCCTTCACTGTCACTGGATCAAAATCCTGGAACTCCCCTCCCAACAGCACTGTGGGTATACCTACCCCACATGGACTGCAGCGGTTCAAGAAGGCAGCTCACCACCACCTTCTCAAGGGCAATTAGGGATGGACAATAAATGCTGGCCTGGCCAGTGACGCCCACATCCCATGAATGAATTTTAAAAAATGACTGTCCACTTGGCCCACCTCATTCCCAGGTCTAGCAGTGCCTCCTTTCTTGTTAGACAGGAAACATACTCCTGGAGAAATTTGAACACATTCTAGGAACTCTTGCCCCTCACTGCCCTTTACACTATCCCAGTCTATGTTTGGATAATTAAAGTCCCCCATTATAACTACTCTCTTATTCTTGTACTTCTCTGTAATTTCCTTGCAAATAGGTTCCCCTACATCCTTCCCACTAGCTGGTGGTCTATAGACAACACCAGTCAATGTAACTGCACCTTTTTTGTTCCTTAGCTCTCGCCAAATAGATTCTGTCCTCAACCCCTCTGGGACATCCTTTTTTCTCCAGTACTGCAATGTTCTCCTTTATACCACCACCCCTCCCCCTTTTTTTCCTTTCCTATCTTTCCTGAACACTTTGTATCCAGGAATATTTAATACCCAGTCTTGCCGTTCTTTGAGCCAGGTCTCTGTTATAGCCACAACATCATATTTCCACATGTCAATCTGGGCCTGTAACACACCAGTCTTATTCACAACACTCTGTGCATTCACATACATACACATTAACCCTGATTTAGATTTTATTTCTTTCTCCCTTGCTCTGACCCCATCCATTGAATTACTATTCCTTATTCCAGTGCAATCTATCTGTCCCAGTATTCTCTGTATCTTGGTATTCCTCTGATATTATCTCTTGGTTCTCACATCACTGCCAAGTTAGTTTAAACCCTCCCCAAATAGCAATGTTTGGGATGTGCTCCAGTTTAAGACGGAGGCTGGCCAGAAGTGTTAAAATAGTCAAGTGTGGAGGTAACAAAGGCATGGATGAGAACTTCAGCAGGGGGCAGGAGCTGAGGCAGGGGGCAGGAGCTGAGGCAGGGGGCAGGAGCTGAGGCAGGGGCAGAGATGGACAATGTACAGAGGTGGAAATAGGCGGTCTTTGTGATGGAGTCGATATGGGGTCAGAGGCTCACCTCTGTGGATGTAGTTCCTTCAATTAATTTTCACCTTTTGTTTTCCCTGTAGATCTCAGGAGAGTCTAGAGATGCCACTCCTGTCTGATCAGGTAAAGGATACTCTGCTCCTTATTCCTTCATTTTTTCTTTTTATTCTTTCATGGGATGTGAGTGATGCTGGCAAGACCAACATTTGTTACCTATCCCCAGTGGCTAGTTAGGCCATTTCAGAGGGCAGTTAAGAGTCAACCACATTGCTGTGGGTCTGGAGTTAGATGTAGGCCAGACCAGGTAAGGACGGCAGATTTCCTTCCCTGAAGGACGTTCGTGAACCAGAGGGTTTTTTACAACAATCGATGATAGTTTTGTAGCACCATTACTGAGACTAGCTTTCAACTCCATATTTTTTCATTAATTACTTGAGTTTATTAATTGATTGAATTTAAATTCCACCGTTGGCTGTGGTGGGATTTGAACCTGTGTTTCCAGGGCATTAGCCCCAGCCTCTGGATTACTTGTTCAGTGAAATTACCACTGTCGTTATCTCCCCGAGTGCTGGATTTCTAATCTGCTTGAGCAATTGTCTGTTGGCTGTTTAGGGGGATTACAGACTAAACCAGGAAGAGTATACCCTCCTCACCTCCTTCACCTCTCCCTCACCCTGTCCTCTCCCCCTTGTCCCTCCCCCTGTCCCTGTCCAATCCCCTCCCCCCAACCGTGCCCCTCTCCATGTCCCCTTTTCCTTCTCCCTTCCCCTCCCCACGTCCCTGTCCCCACCCCTCCCACGCCAACACCTCCTCTTCTTCCCCCCACACCCCCCCCAACCGTTCCATTCCCTCTTCCCCTCCCCTCCATCTCTCCCCTTTCACCGCTGCCCCTCCCATTCCCAGCCCCTGCTCTGGCACATCCTCTCCCCCAGACCCTCATCCTTGACACCTCCCAAACTTCATCAACCCTGTACTTTCTCCTCACCCTACCCCCCCCTGCCCTTCTTCCCTCCTCGTCCCTTGTTTAGCCTTTCCAGATAGTTCTAATCTGATATCCTCGTAAATCTTTTTTGCACCTACTCCAGTGCCTCTATATCTTTCTTGTAATATGGAGACGAGAACTGAGCCCAGTGCTCCAAGTATGATTGAAAGATCTTAGGAGATGATTCATTAAAATCATGTTGTGTTTCCTTTCTTCAGATCAGTCAAGGGATCGTGGAGGCTGAGGAGGTGGAGAAGTTGACAGATTTGGCACAAGCGGAGAAGAAGCAGATACAGGAGATTGTGCGACTGGAACACGAAATCCAGCGCTTGCAGAATCAGAAGGGATCAGGCTGTGTGAGTGTCTGTGCTTTATCACAGCAGGAGGTGGAGAGCCAACGCAAAGAGGAGATCAGGCGCTTGGAGAAGGAAGCTTCCAGGGTGGCACAGGAGTTTCTGGAGCTGCTTAACTTCGGAGCGCTGGATGAGAGTGGCCGGACTCTGTTCAGTGGAGGCAATCTCCCGGACAGAAGCTCCATCGGGAAGGATCCTGAGCAAGATGTGGATGAGCAATTTCATGCTGATGAGGAGATGTCAACAGTCACTTACACGAGTGGGACTGATGGGCAAACGAGTCAGATGCGAATGAGCAACTGTTCGCAGGACAGCCTGTACATGAACCTGCCTTTGTCCAGTGGAAGACTGGAGGTCAGATCTATTCCTCAGGACTGGAGAGGCAGCCAGACTGCAGATGTGCAAAGGCAGAATGAGGAGATTGAGAACACTGTGCCTGGCTCCCTGGACACGAGCGAGGACATTGAAGAGGAGCCTATATACAGCCTGCCTCCTGACATTGAGTCTGATTATGATCATGATGAGTTTGATGATGCTGTCACTGGTTATGGGGAGGCAGGCAGTACCCAGGATAGTTTGGGACAATCCAGCTTTCCATCCTGGAGTGTGGACACGTATCGATGCAGCTCCAACTCGGTGAGATACCGATCATCTGTGAGTCCCCAGGATTCAGGTTCCATCAGGGTCATAGAAACATAGAAAATAGGAGCAGGAGTAGGCCATTCGGCCCTTCGAGCCTGCACCGCCATTCAATACGATCATGGCTGATCATCCAAACTCAGTACCCAGTTCCCGCTTTCTCCCCATATCCCTTGATTCCTTTAGCCCTAAGGACTATATCTAACTCTTTCAGGCTGTACACACTCAGCTCCTATTCCTGTTCTATTGGACAGGCCAGTGTTGGAGGGGAATGTCAATTGGAAAGCATTTGCCTGTTTTAGAAATAGCTGCATTTACTCAACTGTGCCTGGCCATCCCGCACCCCATCCCCCATCCCGCACCCCATCCCAATTCCCATCCCCCATCCCAATTCCCATCCCGCACCCCATCCCCCATCCCAATTCCCATCCACCATCCTGCACCCCATCCCAATTCCCATCACACGCCGTGTACCCCATCCCCTGCCCTGTGAGGTGATGCATTTTGGCAGAAGGAATAGGGTGAGGCAATATATACTCAATGTTACAGTTCTAAAGAGTGTACAGGAAGAGAGGGACCTCAGGGTGCACGTTTATCCATCTCTGAGGTGGCAGGACATATTGAGAGAGTGGTTAATAAAGCATATGGGATCTTGGGCTTCATGAATAGAGACATTGAGTACAAAATCAGGGAAGTTATGCTGAACCTTTATAAAGCTCTAGTTAGACCACAACTGGAGTATTGTGTTCAGTTCTAGTCACCACACTTAAGGAGGGATGTGAAGGTGCTTGAGGGGGTGCAGAGGAGATTTACCAGAATGGTTCCAGGGATGGGGGATTTTAATTATTCCATCGCTATTTTGGTAATTAAAGTCCCCCAATATCACCACTCTATAGTTTCTGCACATCTCTGTGATTTCCCTATAGATTTGCTCCTCTCTTTCTCACTATTTGGAGGCCTATAGAAAACCCCTTCTCGTGTGATTTTGCCCTTTTTGTTTCCCAGCTCTAACCAAATGGTTTCTGTCCTCGCTCCCTCAAGGACAGCCTCACTTTCCAGCACTGCAGTATCTTCCCTAATCAATACTGCCACCCCACCTCCCTTTTCTCCTTCTCTATCTTTTCTGAACACTTTATATCCTTGTATTTTAAACGCCCAACATTCACCATTTTTAAGCCACGTTTCCATTATTGCCACTACATCATATTCCCATACTGCTATTTGTGCTTGTAGCTCACTAACCTTATTCACCACACTTTGTGCATTTACACACATTTATTGTAAATCTGCCTTTGCATTCCTTGCAGTCCTTCTCAGTCCACTCCCATCTAATACAAAACTATTCTCTTCTCTAGTACTGTCGAACACTCACTCTGACCCCACTTAATACTTTGCTACTTCCTATTTCTAGTGCTATATGTCTCTTCCAATTCTCTGTGCACCTTGCTGTTCCTCTCTTGCATTATCTCCTGGTTCCCACATCCCTGCCAAGTTCGTTTAAACCCTCCCCAACAGCACTAGCAAATCGCCCCACAAGGAAATTTGTCCAAGCTCTGTTCAGGTGCAGCCTGTCCAGGTCCCACCTTCCCCAGAACTGGCCCCACTGCCACAGGAATCTAAAGCCCTCCCTCCTGCACCATCTTTCCAGCCACGCATTCGTCCGCTCTATTCTCCTATTTCTATACTTACTTGCACATGGTACTGGGAGTAATCCGGAGATTACTACTTTTGAGGTCCTGTTTGCTAATTTCTTAGCTAGCTCACTAAACACTTTCTGCAGGACCACATTACTCCTCCTATCTATGTTGTTTGTACCAATGTGGATATCACACTTAGATTTTTCTCAGTTGGTCTGCTCTGAAGCCACAGACTGGACTGAACAGCTCTTTCAAACTCCCTGCTGGTCTCTCCCTCTCTTTCTCTCTCTCCCTCCCTCTCTCGCACGTTCTCTCTCTCTCTCTCTCTCTCTCTCCTTCTCGCCGCCACTCTTTCAAACTCCCCGCTGGTCTCTCTCTCCCTCTCTCGCGCTCTCTCTCTCTCTCTCTCTCTCTCCTTCCCGCCACCACTCTTTTAAACTCTCCTCTGTTCTCGCGTTCTCTCTCTCTCTCTCTCTTTCTCTCCCTCTCTCGCGTTCTCTCTCTCTCTCTCTTCCTCTGCTGCCACTGTGTTAAACTCCCTGTTGGTCTCTCTCACTCTCAGGGTTTAAGCAGCAGATAAACTGAGGCAGGAGCAGAGTTGGGCAACGTTACGGAGGTGGAAATAGGCGGTTTTAGTGATGATGTAGTTTTGTGGCCAGAAAAGTCATCTCGGGGTCTAATACCTTACCAAGTCTGTGAACAGTTTGGTTCAGCCTAAGACAGTTGCCAGGGAAAGGGATGCTGTTGGTGGCTGGAGAAAGGTGTTTGTGCTGGGATGAAGACAGTGGCTTTGGTCTTTCTATTATAATAATGAGAAACTGTTTGCAGTGGCAGGAGGGTCAGTAACCAGAGGGACCCAGATTGAAGGTGATGGACAAAACAACCAGACAGGAGATGAGAATGTTTTTTACACAGTGACTTGTTGTGATCTGGAGCGCTCTGCCTGAAAGGGCGGTAGAAGCAGATTCAATAATAACTTTTGAAAGGGAATTGGATAAATAATTGAAGGGGAATATTGCAGGACAATGGGGAAAGAGCAGACAGAGTGGATTGTAGTGATGGCAATGGGTTTCTGGGATCGCACTGTGCAGCGGTTGTGGGATTGCACTGTGAGATTCAAGGACTCTTTCACATTCTCTCTTTATGGACAGTTCATAGACAGTGAGGAGGAGATTGATCATCGAGTTGACACTGATGAGGAGTTCAGCATCGGTCGAGCGCCCATCGACAGCGGGTCCAAGGCCCCATACTTCCACGGTTACCTGTACATGAAAGGTGAGCCACTCTCAAATTACAACACATGGGGAGCAGAGAGTTCCTGACACCATGGGAAGGGCCCAGTCCCACAGGGCAGGACAACAGGGGAAGGGCCCAGTCCCACAGGGCAGGACAACAGGGGAAGGGCCCAGTCCCACAGGGCAGGACAACAGGGGAAGGGCCCAGTCCCACAGGGCAGGACAACAGGGGAAGGGCCCAGCCCCACAGGGCAGGACAACAGGGGAAGGGCTCAGCCCCACAGGGCAGGGGAAGGGTTCAGGGCACCAGGGGAAGGGCCCAGCCCCACAGGGCAGGGCACCAGGGGAAGGGCCCAGCCCCACAGGGCAGGACACCAGGGGAAGGGCCCAGCCCCACAGGGCAGGGCACCAGGCGAAGGGCCCAGCCCCACAAGGCTGGGCACCAGGGGAAGGGCCCAGCCCCACAGGGCAGGGGAAGGGTTCAGGGCACCAGGGGAAGGACCCAGTCCCACAGGGCAGGGGAAGGGTTCAGGGCACCTGGGGAAGGGCCCAGCCCCACAGGGCAGGGCACCTGGGGAAGGGCCCAGCCCCACAGGGCAGGGCACCAGGGGAAGGGCCCAGCCCCACAGGGCAGGGCACCAGGGGAAGGGCCCAGTCCCACAGGGCAGGGGAAGGGTTCAAGCACCAGGGGAAGGACCCAGTTCCACAGGGATGGGGAAGGGTTCAGGGCACCAGGGGAAGGGTTCAGCCCCACAGGGCAGGGGAAGGGTTCAGGGCACCAGGGGAAGGACCCAGCCCCACAGGGCAGGGGAAGGGTTCAGGGCACCAGGGGAAGGGCCCAGTCCCACAGGGCAGGGCACCAGGGGAAGGGCCCAGCCCCACAGGGCAGGGCACCAGGGGAAGGGCTCAGCCTCACAGGGCAGAGCACCAAGGGAAGAGCTCAGCCCCACAGGGCAGGGAAGGGTTCAGGGCACCAGGGGAAGGGCCCAGTCCCACAGGGCAGGGGAAGGGTTCAGGGCACCAGGGCTGGGCACCAGGGGAAGGGCTCAGCCCCACAGGGAAGGGCACCAGGGGAAGGGCACCAGGGGAAGGGCTCAGCCCCACAGGGAAGGGCACCAAGGGAAGGGCACCAGGGGAAGGGCCCAGCCCCATAGGGCAGGGCACCAGGGGAAGGGCCCAGCCTCACAGGGAAGGGCACCAGGGGAAGGGCACCAGGGGAAGGGCCCAGTCCCACAGGGCAGGGCTCCAGGGGAACGCCGCCCTGACTGTTGACATGACCCTGATCTAGGAGCTTCCCATTCACCTTTGCCCTGTGCCTTTTCTCTTTGCAAGCATCGTCCTCTGATCTGTGACCTTTGGCTTGTTCAGGAGGACTGATGATCCCATGGAAACGGCGCTGGTGTGTGCTGAAGGACGAAACCTTCATGTGGTTCAGAGCCAAGCAGGAGGCCCTGAAGTCAGGCTGGCTGTACAAGAAGGGAGGAGGAATGTCCACACTGTCTCGACGCAACTGGAAACGGCGCTGGTTTGTGCTGCGGGATTCCCGGCTCATCTATTTCGAGAATGACAGTGAGGAGAAGCTGAAAGGAACCATCGATATCAGAGGGGCCAGGTGAGGGAGGGGCTCCTACACCTTCTCAGTCAACTTATACTGTAGCTTTAGGGCCTCCCCCCCACCCCCCCGCCCCCAATCTCTCACTCTCCCCAACTCCCCCTCTACCCTTCATCTGCCCCTCCCCCTCCATCCACCCTCATTCTCTCCTCCTCCCTCTCTCCATCTCTCCCTCCCCCTCCCTCCTCTCTCCCTCCCCATCCGTCCCTCCCCTGCCTATCTCCCACCTTCTCTCTCCCTCCCCCTCCCTCTTCTTGTCTCCCTCCTCCCACTCCATCCCCATCTCTCCATTTCTCCCTTTCCCCATCTCTCCTCCTCTTGATCCCTTAAGAGTCCTGTCCAGGCGAGAGGGAGCTATGGATGAGAGGTCAGAGTGGGTCCATTCTTGGGGTCAGTATGGTCCTTGGTTTTCTGAAAGGTTTCGAGCCTCTCTTAATCTGCTAGGATAACTGTTTATTGTGTGACTGTGTGTAGAATCAGCATAGACCCCTACAGCGGAGGAAGAGGCCATTCAGCCCATCGTGTCTGTGCTGGCTCTTTGAAAGAGCTATGCAATTACTCCCACTCCCCTGCTCTTTCCCCACAGTCCTGCAAATTTCTCCTTTTCAAGTATTTATCCAATTCCCTTTTGAAAGTTATTATTTAATCTGCTTCCACCGCCCTTTCAGGCAGCGCATTCCAGATCGCAACTTGCTGCATGAAAAAATTCTCCTCATCTTCCTATTTGTTTCTTTTACCAATTATCTTCAATCTGTGTCCCTCTGGTTACTGACCCTCCGTCACTGGAAACTGTTTCTCCCTATTTACTCTATTAGAACCCTTTATAATTTTGAACACCTCTGTTAATTCTCCCCTTAACCTTCTCTGCTCTAAGGAGAACAATCCCAGCTTCTCCAGTCTCTCCACATTAACCGGAATCCCTCATCCCTGGAACCTTTCTAGTAAATCTCCTCCGCAGCCTCTCCAAGGCCTTGACATCCTTCCTAAAGTGTGGAGCCCAGAAACCTCCAGCTGGGGCCTAACCAGTGATTTATAAAGGTTCAGCAATAACTTCCTTGTTTTTGTACTCTAATCCTCTATTAATAAAGCCAAAGATCCCAGAACAACCTTCTCAACTTGTCCTGTCACCTTCAAAGATTGGTATACAAACACCCCCGGTTTCTCTCTTCCTGCACCCCCTTTAAAATTGCATCGTTTGGTTTATTTTGCCTCTCCTCATTCTTCCTACCAAAATGCATCACTTCACACTTTTCTGCATTAAATTTCATCTGCCACCTGTCAGCCCATTTCACCAGCCTGTCTGTGTCCCCCTGAAGCCTGTCTCTATCCTCCTCACTCTTCAGAACATTTGCTCCTGCAGTTGACTGTTTATACTCTGATTGCCTTTCTGTCTCTTACAGAGAGATTGTGGACAATGGGGAGAAGGAGAATGCTCTGGATGTGGTGACGGGTGAGAGAACCTATCACATTGTCGCTGAGTCACCCGAGGATGCCAGGTATACTTCATTCATTCATTCTCAGGATGCGAGTGTCACTGGCTAGGCCAACATTTATTGGCCATCCCTAATTGCCACTGAGAAGGTAGCAGTGAGCTGCTGCAGTCTGTGTGTTGAAGGGGCTCTCACAATGCTGTTCAATTCCCATTGTATCTCAGGCAGACTGTTGCTATTTCCCAGCTGTGTAACTGCACTAAGGACCTAGCCTGTTTGCTGACAGTGACGTCCCTCAACTCCCAGCAAAGTGCTCATGGATTAACAATAACTAGCATTTATACAGCACTTGTAGCAAAGTGAAACACCCCAAAGGCATTCGTTGGAGTGTTTCAAGCTAAGATGTGACACTGAACCACATAAGAAGAAATTAGGGCAGGTGACCGGTGGGCAAAGAGGTAGGATTTAAGGAGTGTCTTAAAGGAGGAGGAAGAGGTAGAGAGGTGGAGAGGTTTAGGGAGGGAATTCCACAGCTTAGGGCCCAGGCAGCTGAAGGCACGGCCGCCAATGGTGGAGCGATGGGAATCGGTGAATGCACAAGTGGCCAGATGGGGAGGAGTGCAGAGATCTCGGATGGTTGTAGCGCTGGAGGAGGTTAGAGAGATGGGGAGGAGTGCAGAGATCTCGGATGGTTGTAGGGCTGGAGGAGGTTAGAGAGATGGGGAGGGAGGAGTGCAGAGATCTCGGAGGGTTGTAGGGCTGGAGGAGGTTACAGAGATGGGGAGGGAGGAGTGCAGAGATCTCGGAGGGTTGTAGGGCTGGAGGAGGTTACAGAGTTGGGGAGAGAGGAGTGCAGAGATCTCGGAGGGTTGTAGGGCTGGAGGAGGTTACAGAGATGGGGAGGGAGGAGTGCAGAGATCTCGGAGGGCTGTAGGGCTGGAGGAGGTTACAGAGATGGGGAGGGAGGAGTGCAGAGATCTCGGAGGGTTGTAGGGCTGGAGGAGGTTACAGAGATGGGGAGGGAGGAGTGCAGAGATCTCGGAGGGTTGTAGGGCTGGAGGAGGTTACAGTGATGGGGAAGGAGGAGTGCAGAGATCTCGGAGGGTTGTAGGGCTGGAGGAGGTTACAGAGATGGGGAAGGAGGAGTGCAGAGATCTCGGAGGGTTGTAGGGCTGGAGGAGGTTACAGAGATGGGGAGGGAGGAGAGCAGAGATCTCGGAGGGTTGTAGGGCTGGATGTGGTAACAGAGATGGGGAGGGAGGAGTGTAGAGATCTCGGAGGGTAGTAGGGCTGGAGGAGGTTACAGAGATGGGGAGGGAGGAGTGCAGAGATCTCGGAGGGTAGTAGGGCTGGAGGAGGTTACAGAGATGGGGAGGGAGGAGTGCAGAGATCTCGGAGAGTTGCAGGGCTGGAAGAGGTTACAGAGATGGGGAGGGCGGGGGTGTAGAGATCTCGGAGGGTTGTAGGGCTGGAGGAGGGTGCAGAGATGGGGAGGGAGGGGGTCTAGACATCTCGGAGGGTTGTAGGGCTGGAAGAGGTTACACAGATGGGGAGGATGGTGAGATCTTGGAGGGTTGTAGGGCTGGAGGAGGGTGCAGAGATGGGGAGGGAGGAGTGCAGAGATCTGGGAGAGTTGTAGGGCTGGAGGAGGGTGCAGAGATGGGGAGGGAGGAGTGCAGAGATCTCGGAGGGTTGTAGGGCTGGAGGAAGTTACAGAGATGGGGAGGAAGGAGTGCAGAGATCTCGGAGGGTTGTATGGCTGTAGGAGGTTACAGAGATGGGGAGGAGGGCAGAGATCTCGGAGGGTTGTAGGGCTGGAGGAGGTTACAGAGATGGGGAGGAGTGCAGAGATCTCGGAGGGCTGTCGGGCTGGAGGAGGTTACAGAGATGGGGAGGGAGGAGTGCAGAGATCTCGGAGGGTTGTAGGGCTGGAGGTGGTAACAGAGATGGGGAGGGAGGAGTGCAGAGATCTCGGAGGGTTGTAGGGTTGGAGGAAGTTACAGAGATGGGGAGGGAGGAGTGCAAAGATCTCGGAGGGTTGTAGGGCTGGAGGAGGTTACAGAGATGGGGAGGATTGCAGAGATCTCGGAGGGTTGTAGGGCTGGAGGAGGTTACAGAAATGGGGAGGAGTGCATAGATCTCGGAGGGTTGTAGGGTTGGAGGAGGTTACAGAGATGGGGAGGGAGGAGTGCAGAGATCTCGGAGAGTTGTAGGGCTGGAGGAAGTTACAGAGATGGGGAGGGAGGAGTGCAGAGATCTCGGAGAGTTGTAGGGCTGGAGGAGGTTACAGAGATGGGGAGGGAGGAGTGCAGAGATCTCGGAGGGTTGTAGGGCTGGAGGAGGTTACAGAGATGGGGAGGATGGTGAGATCTTGGACGGTTGTAGGGCTGGAGGAAGTTACAGAGATGGGGAGGGAGGAGTGCAGAGATCTCGGAGAGTTGTAGGGCTGGAGGAGGTTACAGAGATGGGGAGGGAGGGGATGTAGAGATCTCGGAGGGTTGTAGGGCTGGAGGAGGGTGCAGAGATGGGGAGGATGGTGAGATCTTGGAGGGTTGTAGGGCTGGAGGAGGTTACAGAGATGGTGAGGGAGGAGTGCAGAGATCTGGGAGAGTTGTAGGGCTGGAGGAGGGTGCAGAGATGGGGAGGGAGGTGTGCAGAGATCTCGGAGGGTTGTAGGGCTGGAGGAGGTTACAGAGATGGGGAGGGAGGAGTGCAGAGATCTCAGAGGGTTGTAGGGCTGGAGGAGGTTACAGAGATGGGGAGGGAGGAGTGCAGAGATCTCGGAGGGTTGTAGGGCTGGAGGAGGTTACAGAGTTGGGGAGAGAGGAGTGCAGAGATCTCGGAGGGTTGTAGGGCTGGAGGAGGTTACAGAGATGGGGAGGGAGGAGTGCAGAGATCTCGGAGGGCTGTAGGGCTGGAGGAGGTTACAGAGATGGGGAGGGAGGAGTGCAGAGATCTCGGAGGGTTGTAGGGTTGGAGGAGGTTACAGAGATGGGGAGGGAGGAGTGCAGAGATCTCGGAGGGTTGTAGGGCTGGAGGAGGTTACAGTGATGGGGAAGGAGGAGTGCAGAGATCTCGGAGGGTTGTAGGGCTGGAGGAGGTTACAGAGATGGGGACGAGTGCAGAGATCTCGGAGGGTTGTAGGGCTGGAGGAGGTTACAGAGATGGGGAGGGAGGAGTGCAGAGATCTCGGAGGGTTGTAGGGCTGGAGGAGGTTACAGAGATGGGGAGGAGTGCAGAGATCTCGGAGGGCTGTAGGGCTGGAGGAGGTTACAGAGATGGGGAGGGAGGAGTGCAGAGATCTCGGAGGACTGTAGGGCTGGAGGAGGTTACAGAGATGGGGAGGGAGGAGTGCAGAGATCTCGGAGGGTTGTAGGGCTGGAGGAGGTTACAGAGATGGGGAGGGAGGAGTGCAGAGATCTCAGAGGGTTGTAGGGCTGGAGGAGGTTACAGAGATGGGGACGAGTGCAGAGATCTCGGAGGGTTGTAGGGCTGGAGGAGGTTACAGTGATGGGGAAGGAGGAGTGCAGAGATCTCGGAGGGTTGTAGGGCTGGAGGAGGTTACAGAGATGGGGAGGGAGGAGTGCAGAGATCTCGGAGGGTTGTAGGGCTGGAGGAGGTTACAGAGATGGGGAAGGAGGAGTGCAGAGATCTCGGAGGGTTGTAGGGCTGGAGGAGGTTACAGAGATGGGGAGGGAGGAGAGCAGAGATCTCGGAGGGTTGTAGGGCTGGATGTGGTAACAGAGATGGGGAGGGAGGAGTGTAGAGATCTCGGAGGGTTGTAGGGCTGGAGGTGGTAACAGAGATGGGGAGGGAGGAGTGCAGAGATCTCGGAGGGTTGTAGGGCTGGAGGAAGTTACAGAGATGGGGAGGGAGGAGTGCAGAGATCTCGGAGGGTTGCATGGCTGGAGGAGGTTACAGAGATGGGGAGGATTGCAGAGATCTCGGAGGGTTGTAGGGCTGGAGGAGGTTACAGAGATGGGGAGGGAGGAGTGCAGAGATCTCGGAAGGTTGTAGGGCTGGAGGAAGTTACAGAGATGGGGAGGGAGGAGTGCAGAGATCTCGGAGGGTTGTCGGGCTGGAGGAGGTTACAGAGATGGGGAGGGAGGAGTGCAGAGATCTCGGAGGGTTGTAGGGCTGGAGGAAGTTGCAGAGATCTCGGAGGGTTGTAGGGCTGGAGGAGGTTACAGAGATGGGGAGGAGTGCAGAGATCTCGGAGGGTTGTAGGGCTGGAGGAGGTTACAGTGATGGGGAAGGAGGAGTGCAGTGATCTCGGAGGGTTGTCGGGCTGGAGGAGGTTACAGAGATGGGGAGGGAGGAGTGCAGAGATCTCGGAGGGTTGTAGGGCTGGAGGAGGTTACAGAGATGGGGAGGGAGGAGTGCAGAGAACTCTGAGGGTTGTAGGGCTGGAGGAGGTTACAGAGATGGGGAGGAGTGCAGAGATCTCGGAGTTGTAGGGCTGGAGGAAGTTAGAGATGGGGAGGGAGGAGTGCAGAGATCTCGGAGGGTAGTAGGGCTGGAGGAGGTTACAGAGATGGGGAGGGAGGAGTGCAGAGATCTCGGAGAGTTGCAGGGCTGGAAGAGGTTACAGAGATGGGGAGGGCGGGGGTGTAGAGATCTCGGAGGGTTGTAGGGCTGGAGGAGGGTGCAGAGATGGGGAGGGAGGGGGTCTAGACATCTCGGAGGGTTGTAGGGCTGGAAGAGGTTACACAGATGGGGAGGATGGTGAGATCTTGGAGGGTTGTAGGGCTGGAGGAGGGTGCAGAGATGGGGAGGGAGGAGTGCAGAGATCTGGGAGAGTTGTAGGGCTGGAGGAGGGTGCAGAGATGGGGAGGGAGGAGTGCAGAGATCTCGGAGGGTTGTAGGGCTGGAGGAAGTTACAGAGATGGGGAGGAAGGAGTGCAGAGATCTCGGAGGGTTGTATGGCTGTAGGAGGTTACAGAGATGGGGAGGAGGGCAGAGATCTCGGAGGGTTGTAGGGCTGGAGGAGGTTACAGAGATGGGGAGGAGTGCAGAGATCTCGGAGGGCTGTCGGGCTGGAGGAGGTTACAGAGATGGGGAGGGAGGAGTGCAGAGATCTCGGAGGGTTGTAGGGCTGGAGGTGGTAACAGAGATGGGGAGGGAGGAGTGCAGAGATCTCGGAGGGTTGTAGGGCTGGAGGAAGTTACAGAGATGGGGAGGGAGGAGTGCAAAGATCTCGGAGGGTTGTAGGGCTGGAGGAGGTTACAGAGATGGGGAGGATTGCAGAGATCTCGGAGGGTTGTAGGGCTGGAGGAGGTTACAGAAATGGGGAGGAGTGCATAGATCTCGGAGGGTTGTAGGGTTGGAGGAGGTTACAGAGATGGGGAGGGAGGAGTGCAGAGATCTCGGAGAGTTGTAGGGCTGGAGGAAGTTACAGAGATGGGGAGGGAGGAGTGCAGAGATCTCGGAGAGTTGTAGGGCTGGAGGAGGTTACAGAGATGGGGAGGGAGGAGTGCAGAGATCTCGGAGGGTTGTAGGGCTGGAGGAGGTTACAGAGATGGGGAGGATGGTGAGATCTTGGACGGTTGTAGGGCTGGAGGAAGTTACAGAGATGGGGAGGGAGGAGTGCAGAGATCTCGGAGAGTTGTAGGGCTGGAGGAGGTTACAGAGATGGGGAGGGAGGGGATGTAGAGATCTCGGAGGGTTGTAGGGCTGGAGGAGGGTGCAGAGATGGGGAGGATGGTGAGATCTTGGAGGGTTGTAGGGCTGGAGGAGGTTACAGAGATGGTGAGGGAGGAGTGCAGAGATCTGGGAGAGTTGTAGGGCTGGAGGAGGGTGCAGAGATGGGGAGGGAGGTGTGCAGAGATCTCGGAGGGTTGTAGGGCTGGAGGAGGTTACAGAGATGGGGAGGGAGGAGTGCAGAGATCTCAGAGGGTTGTAGGGCTGGAGGAGGTTACAGAGATGGGGAGGGAGGAGTGCAGAGATCTCGGAGGGTTGTAGGGCTGGAGGAGGTTACAGAGATGGGGAGGGAGGAGTGCAAAGATCTCGGAGGGTTGTAGGGCTGGAGGAGGTTACAGAGATGGGGAGGATTGCAGAGATCTCGGAGGGTTGTAGGGCTGGAGGAGGTTACAGAAATGGGGAGGAGTGCATAGATCTCGGAGGGTTGTAGGGTTGGAGGAGGTTACAGAGATGGGGAGGGAGGAGTGCAGAGATCTCGGAGAGTTGTAGGGCTGGAGGAAGTTACAGAGATGGGGAGGGAGGAGTGCAGAGATCTCGGAGAGTTGTCGGGCTGGAGGAGGTTACAGAGATGGGGAGGGAGGAGTGCAGAGATCTCGGAGAGTTGTAGGGCTGGAGGAGGTTACAGAGATGGGGAGGGAGGGGATGTAGAGATCTCGGAGGGTTGTAGGGCTGGAGGAGGGTGCAGAGATGGGGAGGAAGGGGGTCTGGACATCTCGGAGGGTTGTAGGGCTGGAAGAGGTTACACAGATGGGGAGGATGGTGAGATCTTGGAGGGTTGTAGTGCTGGAGGAGGTTACAGAGATGGTGAGGGAGGGGGTGTAGAGATCTCGGAGGGTTGTAGGGCTGGAGGAGGTTACAGAGATGGGGAGGAGTGCTGAGATCTCGGAGGGTTGTAGGGCTGGAGGAGGTTACAGAGATGGGGAGGGAGGGGATGTAGAGATCTCGGAGAGTTGTAGGGCTGGAGGAGGGTGCAGAGATGGGGAGGAAGGGGGTCTGGACATCTCGGAGGGTTGTAGGGCTGGAAGAGGTTACACAGATGGGGAGGATGGTGAGATCTTGGAGGTTTGTAGGGCTGGAGGAGGTGCAGCGATGGGGAGTGGGTGTAGAGAACTCGGAGGGTTGTCGGGCTGGAGGAGGTTACAGAGATGGGGAGGAGTGCGGAGATCTCGGAGGGTTGTAGGGCTGGAGGAGGTTACAGAGATGGGGAGGGACGAGTGCAGAGATCTGAGTTGTAGGGCTGGAGGAGGGTGCCGAGATGGGGAGGGAGGAGTGCAGAGATCTCAGAGGGCTGTAGGGCTGGAGGAGGTTACAGAGATGGGGAGGGAGGAGTGCAGAGATCTCGGAGGGTTGTAGGGCTGGAGGAGGTTACAGAGATGGGGAGGGAGGAGTGTGGAGATCTCGGAGTTTTGTAGGGCTGGAGGAGGGTGCAGAGATGGGGAGGGAGGAGTGCAGAGATCTCTGAGGGTTGTAGGGCTGGAGGAGGTTACAGAGATGGGGAGGGAGGAGTGCAGAGATCTCGGAGTGTTGTCGGGCTGGAGGAGGTTACAGAGATGGGGAGGAGTGCAGAGAACTCGGAGGGTTGTAGGGCTGGAGGAGGGTGCAGAGATGGGGAGTGGGTGTAGAGATCTCTGAGGGTTGTAGAGATGGAGGAGGTTACAGAGATGGGGAGGAGTGCTGAGATCTCGGAGGGTTGTAGGGCTGGAGGAGGTTACAGAGATGGGGAGTGGGTGTAGAGAACTCGGAGGGTTGTCGGGCTGGAGGAGGTTACAGAGATGGGGAGGAGTGCGGAGATCTCGGAGGGTTGTAGGGCTGGAGGAGGTTACAGAGATGGGGAGGGACGAGTGCAGAGATCTCAGAGTTGTAGGGCTGGAGGAGGTTACAGAGATGGGGAGGGAGGAGTGTGGAGATCTCGGAGTTTTGTAGGGCTGGAGGAGGGTGCAGAGATGGGGAGGGAGGAGTGCAGAGATCTCGGAGGGTTGTAGGGCTGGAGGAGGTTACAGAGATGGGGAGGGAGGAGTGCAGAGATCTCGGAGGGTTGTAGGGCTGGAGGAGGTTACAGAGATGGGGAGGGAGGAGTGCAGAGATCTCGGAGTTGTAGGGCTGGAGGAGGTTACAGAGATGGGGAGGGAGGAGTGTGGTGATCTCGGAGTTTTGTAGGGCTGGAGGAGGGTGCAGAGATGGGGAGGGAGGAGTGCAGAGATCTCGGAGGGTTGTAGGGCTGGAGGAGGTTACAGAGATGGGGAGGGAGGAGTGCAGAGATCTCGGAGTGTTGTCGGGCTGGAGGAGGTTACAGAGATGGGGAGGGAGGAGTGCAGAGATCTCGGAGTGTTGTCGGGCTGGAGGAGGTTACAGAGATGGGGAGGGGTGCTGAGATCTCGGAGGGTTGTAGGGCTGGAGGAGGTTACAGAGATGGGGAGGGAGGAGTGTAGAGATCTCGGAGTGTTGTTGGGCTGGAGGAGGTTACAGAGATGGGGAGGAGTGCAGAGAACTCGGAGGGTTGTAGGGCTGGAGGAGGGTGCAGAGATGGGGAGTGGGTGTAGAGAACTCGGAGGGTTGTAGGGCTGGAGGAGGGTGCAGAGATGGGAGTGGGTGTAGAGAACTCGGAGGGTTTTAGGGCTGGAGGAGGTTACAGAGATGGGGAGGGGGTGATGCCATGGAAAGATTTGAAAACAAAGATACAAATTTTAACAGCAAGACGTTGGTCAACTGGGAGCCAATGAGCACATCGGAACATACAAATTAGGAGCAGGAGTAGGCCAGTCGGCCCTTCGAGCCTGCTCCACCATTCAATAAGTTCATGGCTGAACTGATTACTCCACATTCCTGCCCACCCCCGATAACCTTCCACCCCCTTGCTATCAAGAATCTATCTACCTCTGTCTTAAAAATATTCAAAGACTCTGCTTCCAGTGCCTTTTGTGGAAGAGAATTCCAAAGACTCACAACCTTCTGAGAGTAAAACATTTCTCCTCATCTCTGTCTTAAATGGGCTTATTTTTAAACAGTGACCTCTAGTTCTCGATTCTCCCACAAGGGGAAACATCCTTTCCACATCCACCCTGTCGAGACCCCTCAGCATCTTATGTTTCAATCAAGTCGCCTCTTACTCTTCGAAACTCCAACAGCTACAAGCCTAGCCTGTCCAATCTTTCCTCATAAGATATCCTGCCAACAGGGCATGATGGGGGAACAGGGCTCGGTGTGAGTTTTGGATGAGCTAATGTTCATGGACATTTTAAGGTGGGAAATGGAGGAAGGAGACAGATCGACACAACTGGTCAGAAATCATGCAGAGAGACAGGGAGACACTGGGGGGGTGGAGACACGGGGTGACAGGGAGGAGGGGGGGAGACACGGTGGGAGAGGGAGACACGGTGGGAGAGGGAGACACGGTGGGGGTCAGAGAGAGAGAGAGACATATCCCATGAACAAATTTTTTTTTAAAAACACCCCTCCTGCTAACACAGTGCGCAAGAACCCAAAGGAGTAGATTGGCAGCCTCCTGCAACCATGGCAGAAGGAAGACCCTGGGTGGCTCGACGGTTTAGTGATCCCTCCCTGCAGGTTCTCCTCCAGGCATCAAGGGAAAGACAGGAGGTCCTCTCACCAAAGGACAGGAAGCAGAGACTAGTCTACCTGAGCAAAGCAAGCCTTGATGGAGATCGCAGAGGAGGTTAGCAACCTCGGGGGTCAGCCCCTCCACCAACCTCAGGGGTCAGCCCCTCCACCACCCCGCCCACCGAACATGGAGGCAGTGCTGCAAGCAGGTCGATGACCTCCTTCGCTCTGCCAAGGTAAGTTCTCCATACCACTCTCCTCTTTGGAACTTCATCAACAGGAAGGGCTCACATTCCATCAATCTGCAACCATCGAAAGCAGATCCTTCTGGTAGTGTTCACCGTTTCCAAGAAGCAGCCATGACACATACATACTCAGTGCCAGCTGCCTACAAGTCTTCAGGTCTACCAATTGAAGACATGGCTATTCACACTTGTGAGGAAGACTCGCACTGCAGCAGAGGAGATTTACAGGATGAGGAACCTATTGGACAAGAGGCAAGGGGGAAATAAGAGGCTCATGATAATCTTGCATCTGGGGAAATCCAGCAATGGCCCCAAACCAGATGGCCCTCTCAGTCTGACTGTCAGGGTTTGTCTGGTAGCGCATAGTCACTGGCCCTGACAGGGCATTGGTCACCTCCTTAATGGGCTGTGGACTGGGCAATCCCACACATGTTCCCAGAGGATCCTTGGAAAGATCTGGAGGCATAGAAATTGAGTGCCCACAGTGATCTTCAGCACCACTGGAATTGGGTATCTGCCAAACCCCCTGGGTCTCAGCTCGTCCTGCAGCATGGCACAGAGATCAGTGCCAGCTCCGAGCCTCAGCCTGTGCTGACACTGCTGCTTGAAACATAGAAACATAGAAAATAGGAACAGGAGTAGGCCATTCGGCCCTTCGAGCCTGCTGCGCCGTTCATTATGATCATGGCTGATCATCCAACTCAGGAACCTGTTCCCGCTTTCACCCCATTCCCTTTGCTCTCTTTCGCCCCAAGAGCAATATCTAACTCCTTCTTGAAAACATACAATATTTTGCTCTCTACTGCTTTCTGTGGGAGTGAATTCCACAGGCTCACCACTCACTGGGTGAAGAAACTTCTCCTCATCTCAGTCCTGAAAGACTTACCCCGTATCCTTAGACTATGACCCCTGGTTCTGGACTCCCCCACCATCGGGAACATCCTTCCTGCATCTACCCTGTCAAGTCCTGTTAGAATTTTATAGGTTTCTATGAGATCCCCCTCACTCTTCTGAACTCCAGCGAGTATAATCCTAACCGCCTCAATCTCTCCTCATGCGTCAGTCCCACCATCCCAGGAATCAGTCTGGTAAACCTTCGCTGCACTCCCTCTATAGCAAGAACATCTTTCCTCAGATAAGAAGACCAAAACTGCACACAATATTCCAGGTGTGGCCTCACCAAGGCCCTGTATAATTGCAGCAAGACATCCCTGCTCCTGTACTTGAATCCTCTCGCTATGAAGGCCAACATACCATTTGCCTGTTTACCGCCTGTTGCACCTGCATGCTTACCTTCAGCGACTGGTGTACGAGAACACCCAGGTCTCGCTGTATATTCGCCTCTCTGTTTATAGCCATTCAGATAATCTGCTTTCCTGTTATTGCTACCAAAGTGGATAACCTCACATTTATCCACATTATACTGCAACTGCCATGCATTTGCCCACTCACTCAACTTGTCCAAATCACCCTGAAACCTCTCTGCATCCTCCTCACAACTCACCCTCCCACCCAGTTTTGTGTCATCTAAATCAATATATATATATATTACAAATGTGTCAGAAGTGGGATGACATGAAATCCTGTGACATTGATCACAAGTCGTGGGAGTCAGTTGCCAGCGATCGCCAGAGCTGGCGGGCAGCCATAAAGGCGGGGCTAAAGTGTGGCGAGTCGAAGAGACTTAGCAGTTGGCAGGAAAAAAGACAGAGGCGCAAGGGGAGAGCCAACTGTGTAACAGCCCCGACAAGCAAATTTCTCTGCAGCACCTGTGGAAGAGCCTGTCACTCTAGAATTGGCCTTTATAGCCACTCCAGGCACTGCTTCACAAACCACTGACCACTCCAGGCGCTTACCCATTGTCTCTCAGAAAAAAAAAGAAGATATTATATATATTGGACATCTGGAGATAGATGAACCATGTACGCTGGACTCTGTCCCAGAGATAGGCCGTTCTTCACACAGGAGCCTGTCGGCGGGCGCCTCTGTGTGTGTGAGAGAGAGAGAGAGAGAGGCAAGAGGCATGAGGAGAGAGAGAGGCAGAGGCAA